>NC_090647.1:51241792-51589292 GCF_040937935.1 Hyperolius riggenbachi
TTGGCTCCACCCACATTATATTTTGGCCAAGCCCACTTTGCGCGCCGCTTCTTTCGTGGGTGGGGGCCTCAAGTTATGGACTGATTGGGGCCACCAAAACCTTAGCTGCACCCCTGCTGAAACCTAGCTGTTGGAGAAGGATCTGTCTACCCAATCACGTTAGCGTAATTTCCCTAGAGGTTTTCTGATGGGTTCCATTAACTAGATTAGCGCCAAGAAAATGGATCGTGTATGGCCAACCTGAGGGAATGCAGACCTATTTGTTCAACTTCTAAATGAAAGCAATTTAGGATTAATAAAGGAGAAACAGATTATCCAACAAAAAGTCAAAATGCATATTTTCATAGCTGGGATGTACAGACTGACTGCTGGAATTAACTAAATGTTTTATTTCACAACATCTTGAGTGAATTATAATGGAGTGTTCTCTCGCTTTCCTGCTCTTCTTCCATGCACAGTCACTGGTTATATTCCTCCACAACAATGACATCACTTCCTTCTTAAATCTGAACTTTAGCCAGACTCTGGAATACCCTGTGGGCCTGATTAAGGCCTCTTTTACACGGGCGGATGAACGCATGCCATGAGGTTCAGCCGCAGATGAGCGGTTGCTTGTCATCAGACCGCTTTTTTTTTTTCTAAAGTACCCTCGAATCGAATATTTTTAACATACTCTTAAACCTGACTTACGTGTGGTGCTGTGACATGTGCACCATCCGCACCCTCCAGTACCCCCCTGTGGCCCCCTCACTGCTCAGCTATAATACTCAATTATGGATGGGGAGGAAGTGGCAGCTGAGATTTGATTCCTGTGATTAGAGTAAAGCTCAAAATAGTGAACTTGAAGGAAATGGGAAGCAAACAAGCTTGTGTTGTGGTTTTACGGTTGGAGTTTGGCAAAAATTCTGTACCTGAGGCTTCCGATTTGTCAATCCAGTCCTGAGAACAGGGCATTTCCAACCGAAGAAGGAAAATTAGATTTCTGCAGAAATACCACATTGCCGGAAATCAAGTCATTTTATTCCAATCAGAGAAAGCGGAAGCATTGTACCCATCAGAGAATGCAGAGTCAAGTCGGAAGTATTTGTCCAGTCAGAGAATACAAAAAATGACCCCCCCCCCCCCTCCAAAAAAAATAGACTTCTTGGAAATTGGAAATCCACAGAATCAGCATTGGCGGAAATTAGAATTTTTCCACAGAATAAAAAATTGGCATTACCGACCATCCCTATACGTGCAAGATATAGGGGAAAGAGGTGCCCAGGAGAAATAAAATACTTTCAAAACAAATAAAATGAAAAAAGGTGAGGTGGCTTACCTCAAGGAAGACAAACTCACTTAATAGCAGAGTTTTTATTGCACTGGCAACGCGTTTCGTGGTTACTTGCCCACCTCCTCAGGCCAAATAGCAGTGCCAAGCAGTACTAGTAGTTGCAGATAAGGCGCCTCCCTACACATGGCACAAAGGGTGCTTACCTAAATCAGCATGAGTTTACTGAAAAGCTAAACTAGTGATTGTTTATGCTTGGGGACGGTGTGTGTGTATATATATATATATATATATATATATATATATATATATATATATATATATATATATATATACACACACGTCTTCCATTTCTCTAATTGCAAACATTTTCTATTTCTTCCTCTCCTGCCAAATGTCACGGAGGAAGAGAATGAGCATCGAGTCGCAGGAAATAAAGAGCAATCGAGATGTTTAAAACAGTTGCAGCTGTATTTAATTAAGGCCCAGTGTTGGCGATAATAATACATTTTCAGCATGGGCTTGTTCTCATGACATGATCACAGCTGTTGTCACATCGCTCTTTTTCCTTTTTCCCAGCCCCTCGCAGATGCAGCTGCACCGAGGCTGGGAGTGAGGAGGAGACGGCGCAATCTTGTCAATGACTAAGTGTCTGCATGTCAAATTCTTCCAGTGTCTCTGCGCTCCTTCATATCCCGCCTCAGGCGTGCAGACTCTTGTCTGACTTACCAGAGATGCTTCTTTCATCATGTTTCACTTCCTTGCTTATTTTCTTAAAGAGAACCCCAGACGAAGCTCGGGTTCAGAAACACATACTTACCTAAGGAGGGGAAAGCCTCTGAATTCTAATGAGCATGGCCAAAATTATGGGCAGGCCACATAGGCCCATGCCTACGGCACCGAGGAAGCTGGGGCTCCCCCTGCCCACCCGCTTCAGTGTTCTCCCCAGGCTGTTTTATCCGGTTGCTCCACCCCGGCTAGTTTTGTTGAGCACCCCGGCTGTTATCAGCTGACTTCCTCCAATGCTGTAAGCAGAGTTGTGCACAGAAGCACCATCCCTGCATTCTCTCATCTTGCCCCACCCGGCTACTTTTTCATGCCACCCGGCTACTTTTTCATGCCACCCTGCTACATTTTCATGCCACCCTGCTACATTTTCATGCCACCCGGCTGGAAAAAAATGATGGGGAGAACACTGCACCTGCACACCCACAAACCTCTCACTCCATAAAGTTACCCTCGCTGGCAGCACTGCACATACACAAGCCAGAAGATGACCCCCCCTGCAGGGACACCAGCCCCCTGCCGGTAATCTGATTGGGCTGCACTTCTCTTCAAGTACCAATCAGATTACTGGGAAGCCCTTGTCGGTAATCTTTGGAGGATCTACAGGCGGCAACAGGGGAATGGAGGACGCTGTGGGAAGCCTCTCTAGGATCCAGAGACTTCCCACTTCTTAGGTAAGTATGTGATTTTGTACCGAGCTTCTGTAAACGCACCCACTAACAAAGTGATAAGCACAGAGACAGAGAGCTACTGCTTGCTGCTTGGCAGTTGGAAAAAGCTGTTATTTCCCACAATGCAACGTTATTCACAGAAGGGAAACTGTCAGAGCCATGGTCCTGACATCACACTGTGGGAATGATTTCTTCACAATATCAGCCACACAGCCCCCCTGATGATTTATAGGAGAAAAGGTGAAGATTTCTCGAGAAAAAGGGGTACTGGCTACTAACTGGGATGAAATTCAACCCTGGGTTAGAGTTCCTCTTTACTGACAGCACAGCAGTAACTCAGAACTTCAGCTACTTCCTCTATCAGTGTTTCTATCCATCTGGACCATGGCAAGGCTTCTTACATCACACAGGGCTTCATCTTTAAAACTTGATCTGTAGACATATGGTATATGTAAATGACACCAAGCATTACCCAAAAGAGAAAGAGGTAAAAATAGAGGCATGCACAGAGCCTGTCAGTTTCACATTAAGGAGAAGATTGCCCAAGTAGCAGGTTACTAAGCAACTCGGTGTAAGTGACAGCGTCCTCCTACACTTGTCAGCACCGCTCACTCTCCGCACTCTGTTGTCACATATCACCGTATCGCAATCTGCCGTATTAAGGGAATTTGGTTACAGGTGGCATGTCACCAGCCCACAGCAATATATTCATCAGATACCTCTACAGATAAGATATAAATACACGTTTCACTTACAGGACGCTCCGGTTTCACACGTTTCTATCAGCTAGCTCTTCCTGTGCCGTTGTATTCAGTTAAAGGGTTCCTGAAGTGACAGGATCATGGAGGAGGCCATTTTGTATTTTCCTTTTTGTAAAAAAAAATATCCAGTTGACTGTCCGCCATATTGACTTCAGATGTTTTGGGAGCTACAACAAGAATGCAAGTGGTGAAGACAGGAAACTGTCATGGCCATGGCAATGACATCACGCTGTGGGAGGGGTTTCACCTCAATGTCAGCCACACAGAGGTCTCTGAAGATCTATTCGAGAAAAGGTGAAGATTTCTCATCGGAAAGGGGTTATCGGCTACTGATTGGGATGGAGCTCAATTTTGCATTAAAGTTCCTCTTCACGTGTTCTGGGTTCTGCTCTCTTACTCAGGACTATTCCAACAGATTAATGTCCACACACACAGGAGTCACAGGGCAACCAAGAACCATTTTAGAGCCACTACTTTTTGCCACGCCACCAGAGAGAGCCCCTCACCCACTATTCTATTCTTTTCATGAGGCCCCCAGCAAAACTATGATGGGGCCTCTCCAATGGTCACACCTCTTCCCTTGCCTCCCCTTTGCAGCCTTGTGGCCCATTTCACAAGGGTCATAAAACAAGTGTGGCCATCATGATCTTCAGTTCTTCACACCCATAACAAGTGTAGCCACAAAAACACCTGATCTGAAGCATCGAAGGTAGGGAATGTTAGTAGTTGGGGCCCCCCTCAGCTCTGGGCCCCCCTGCAGAGGCTGCTCCCCTCTAGTTACGCCCCTAATTACAATAATCGGCTTCCCACACAAGGTGCCTTGCCTTTTGTGCTTGTTTATGTAGAAATGATCCTCAGGCCTTCCAGGAGACCTTCTGGCCTACCATTGAACCATCAGTGTGAATGTCGGACTGTTAAAGTGAACCTCCAGACTAAAAATCTACTCAGCAGCACTGAAAAGGCTTGGTGTTTCCTTCACAGTTTCACAGCATCAGAACTTTGTTTTTCTTACCCAAGCCTCATTTTAGCTGCACAGAAAAAAACTGCCCGGGAATTTTTCCCCTGATGCTGTGCAATGCATGATGGGATTTCTGATATTGTTCTCATTCTGCTGTTTTGGTGCAAAATTTCTTTTTAAATTTTGAATTTGAGATTTGAAGCCTAGCATGCGCAGCTGGGAGGGGTGATCAGGACACAAGACAATTGGAACGGTGTCTCATGCTCCCTGTCACCTCCTTTCAACCAAAAAGATGGCTGCCTTCATGAAAAAGATGGCTGCCCTCATCAAATCACAAACATTTGCCTTGTTATTTTAAAACAAGGTGGGTAAGAGATTATATTACCTATCTATTTTAATTAACATAACTAATGTAACTTAATGACAGTATGTTTGTTTAGGATGAAGTTCCCCTTTAAGGAGTTTTGCCAATAAGGTTGTTTTTTTTATTTATAAAATCGCCATCTTATTACGCAGCGATGGACAATAAATAAGCTTACAGACAACAAAACAGAGCACAAGAATACACGATCGCACATGCCTGGAGAACGTTTAGGTGTGAGGCTATGTACATAAAGGCAATGGAGTGGTGATGAAATAGCCCAGGTGGTTTAGTTATTCAGTGTGACAGGTGCATGATTGAGTAAGTAACACAAGGCGGGGGGGGGGGGGGGCGGTCTGTGCCCAAAGGCTTACAATTTGGGAGGTGAGAAAGAGTAGGGACCAATAGGTAGCAGGCAATGTGTAGTTGTTCAGCAGTGGGTTTAGGGCATTGATGAGGGAGGATAGGCCAGCAAAAACAGGTGTGTTTTGAGGGCTTGCTTGAATTTAAGGAGGGGGTGAGCCTAATGGGAATTGGCAGTGAGTACCAGAGAGTAGTGGCAGCTCTAGAGAAGTCCTGGATGGGAGCTCCTTTTGCCTCAGATGGGCTGTTACCCAAGTGACGTTTCCAGCAGCTAAGTGCCATAACATTCTCTTGCATTTGTCTGCTTCAAGAGTCTGAAAACTGCCCTTAAAGTGTACCCAAGGTAACATGTGACATGATGAGATAAACGTGTGTGTGTTCAGTGCAAAACATTAATAACCATGCTGATTTACTTTTTTATTTTGCTACCAGAAAGAGTTAATGTCTAGGCACGGAAGTGACAGCTTCTGTCTTGTCGGAACCTTGTCGGGAATATAGTAAACATCGCTGACAAGCAAATTACAGCCATACAAGTTTTCCTGGCAGAATACAACTTCTGAGGGCAGGGGAAAGATAGACAAAGGTCAACAGTTCATGTATTTTTACCACTGAGCAGAGAAAATAAAACATTCAGTCTACTTTGTAAATGTTTAAATGTAAAATAAAACCATGGCATATAAAAAAAGGCATTTTAGGAGTAGGAGGATAAACACAATTGTTTATCCCATCATTTTATTTTCACAGTGGGTTCACTTTAAAAAACAGTAGCTTTTTAGGTCAACCACATTGTCCCGAGGTAAGGAAACACGGGGCAGCCAGCCAACCCGACCTGTGAGCTTTACCACTATTCCGAGCCTGCAAGTACCAGCAGCTCTGTTCCTTCCAGGAAGAGATCTCATATTCCGCCTCTCTGCCCCTGAATGGATGGTGTAATAAGCGGAGACGTGCTTAAACTCTTCACGAGAATCCAGCCCGAGGGTCAGTCAGTGGCCTCCACAATACCGAGAGATTACACAGATCACTTTCCATCTATCAAATAAATGGGAGCCGCTACTATCTGTCGCAGCCATTTCTCTGCCGGACTAAGAATATTAGTACGATGGGGGAGGGGGAGGTTCATGGGGGTGGAGCTGGGGGGGAGAAGAGGGTCTGTAAAGCCAACTGCAACATCAAAACAGCAATGTAAATGTAACATTTATTTACCAAAAGATACATGAAGCGAGTATGTTCATGGAATCTGTGTCAAAATGACGACAGACTGTGACGACATATGATATCCAATAATAGATCGATAGCACATACACGCATCCAGGCGATTTAGAGATGTTCAGGAATACATACAGATAGAGAGAGAGAGAGAGAGAGAGACACAAATGTTTTTTTTTTTTTTCTGAAGCGCACTGAATTACCTTCATAAATAAACAGACCATTTAGAAAGTGAATCTTAACCTCCCTGGCTGTAACCCCGAGTCAGGTTTGGAGTGTAAAAAAGCAGCCAGGAGCGGTGATCCCGAGCCTGACAAGGTATAGGGAGAGTGCGGCAGCATGGCGGCGTTTCAACTCTCCTCCCCCAGGATCCAGATGCTGAAAGTCATTCTTCTTCCTGTCCTCGAAGGCTCTGGATCCCTCAGGTGAGATAGCTGTTTGTTGTCATGACTACAGTGATCTCACTATAAGGGTACAGCGCCACCCAGAGGAAGGAGGGAGAATTACAACTCTGGATCCCAGGGAGGTAAGGCTGTGCAGGGGCTGCCGCAGATCTTACTGTGGTGTGATTTTTTTTCCTGGTTTTAGGGTCTTAAACCATGTGACAAAATTGCACCCTTTTGGACCCTAATCTGAAAATAATCATACCGCTAGGGAGGTTAAATGACACCTGAACTGAGAGGGGTATGGATGCTGCCATAATCATTTCCTTTTAAAAAATACTGGTTGCCTGGCAGTCCTTTCAGGAATGTTTACTTTCAGGTATGCAAGTGACAGCTAAGCTAGGACTCGGGGTTATAATGCAACTCTAAATGATAAGAAATTACAACCATTAAACTCTTTACTGGCAAAGAAAAGCAGGTGCCTGCAGGGGATAGAGAAAAAAAGGCCAATAGTTCATATGTTTTAGCTCTAGGACATGGAAAGACTGTGTCATTAAGCAGAGACAATAAAGGGGCCCATACACTCAGCCGATTTTCTGGCCGACCGATCGATCCCGATCGATCGATCAATTGATCGATTGCAAATCGGTTGGCCAATCGACCGATCGATGGCTGATTTCGATGGATTTCCATCGAACTGGCAGGGTGGAAAATTTAGGTCGATCTGATGAGATTGCTTATCAGTTTGCATTGGCCTTAATGTAAATCTGATGGCAAAAAAATGCCATCGGATCGAATTTCAATAGATTTCAAACTGAAATCTATTGGAATTCTATCCTGGTAAAAAATGTTCTAAAAACGCATCAGATAGATCATCAGATGCATTTCTTATCTATCTGCTGCCAATCTGACGAGTGTATGGGCACCTTAAGGGCTGGTTCACACGGGCATTTACCGCCGACGTTCGGGACTCGGTGTTAAACGCTCCCATCCAAGCGAATGGGAGCGTTTGTACCAGGCTTTTACTGGCGTTTACGCGAACGCGGCATTCAGATCCCAATTTTCCCTGGCGTCCGAGGCGACCCTGGATGCTACATGTAGCGTCCTGGGACGGTTAACTGCTGCGGCCAATGTCCCCCTGTGGGGAAGAAAAACGCTGACTGCAACTGAATGCCACGGAAAGCTCGAACGCAACGCTGCCGCAACGCCGCCGAACGCAACACCTCCGAAAGCCGGGCAGACGCCCATGTGAACCACCCCTAAACAATAAATCTACTTTAAAGTTTTTAAAGAGACACTGAAGCGAAAAAAAAATGATGATATTATGATTTGTATGTGTAGTTCAGCTAAGAAATAAAACATTAAGATCAGATACATCAGTGTAATTGTTTCCAGTACAGGAAGAGTTGAGAAACTCCAGTTGTTATCTCTATGCAAACAAGCCATTAAGCTCTCTGACTAAGTTAGTCGTGGAGAGGCCTGTTATCTGACTTTTATTATCTCAACTGTAATTGAACTGTTTACTTTTTCTCTGCTAGAGAAGAGTTCATTACTTCACAGACTGCTCTGAAAGACTCATTTTGAATGCTGAGTGTTGTGTAATCTGCACATATTATAGAATGATGCAATGTTAGAAAAAACACTATATACCTGAAAATAAAAGTATGAGAATATTTTCTTTGCTGCTAATCTTCTAGTAATTATTCATAGTACACAACCAATTCATTATATCATATATATTTTTTTCGCTTCAGTGTCTCTTTAAGCAACAAATAAAGCTGTGGGATATGGAAAATGTCATTTTTAGAAGTGGGAGGCTAGATATAATCTCATCAGTTTATTTTCACATAAAGCTATATAAAATGAAATTTTAGGTGATACAGAGAATCCAGGGAAGTCTTAACCACCCTGGCGTTCTATTAAGATCGCCAGGGCGGCTGCGGGAGGTTTTTTTTTTAAATAAAAAAAAAACTATTTCATGCAGCCAACTGAAAGTTGGCTGCATGAAAGCCCACTAGATGGCGCTCCGGAGGCGTTCTTCCGATCGCCTCCGGCAGCCAGAAGTAACACGGAAGGCCGCAATGAGCAGCCTTCCGTGTTTGGCTTCTCCTGTCGCCATGGCGACGAGCGGAGTGACGTCATGGACGTCAGCCGACGACCTGACGTCAGCCGCCTCCGATCCAGCCCTTAGCGCTGGCCGGAACTATTTGTTCCGGCTGCGCAGGGCTCAGGCGGCTGGGGGGACCCTCTTTAGCCGCTGCTCGCGGTGGATCGCCGCAGAGCGGCGGCGATCGGGCAGCACACGCGGCTGGCAAAGTGCCGGCTGCGTGTGCTGCTCTTTATTTGAGCAAAATCGGCCCAGCAGGGCCTGAGCGGCAGCCATCGGCGGTGATGGACGAGCTGAGCTCGTCCATACCGCTAAGATGGTTAAAGAACAACTGAAGTGAGAGGTATATGGAGACTGACACATACTCTAAAAAACGGAATTTCTAGAGAATAAATGGATGATAAAACAATAGAAGCACTTGGCCTGGTACAAACTTTAGCCTCTGAAAGGTCAACATGCATGTTGCTAGGATACCAGAATATCCGCAGTGCCTCTGCACTCCAACCAATGGTCAGCTGTGCCATGCTCTGTTTGCTGCAGTGAAGAGACTGATGGCCTAATATTGGGCATAACATAAATGTATGTGAGCCTAGATTACTGTAGGCACACCGATCTATGCAGCTTGAAAATGGACCAATCAAATTTCGCTGGCCAAAGTGGCATATATTTTCAAGGTGCATAAATTTGCATAATCCTGCAATAACTCGGAATTATTTGCATCTCATTAACCATCCTGATTGTCGGCCGGAGGTTATATTTCTTCTCCTTGTCCAGATCCATAGAATCTGCTCCATTGGGCTCTATTCACAATCATTTTCCACATGCAGAAATGCATTTGTGGTAAATTCCCGACTGAAACCATCTTGACAGTCACAAAATGTTACGCATAGTTATTTACTGCATACCACATGTACGCATTGTTTTCATGTGTAAAAAGTCTGCAAAAGTTGGTAATTCTCGCAAAAAAAATAAATAAAAAATAAAAATTCACACAAGAAAAAGGGGCACATTATTTCTGACTTAACTACCGATTTTATATCACCTACAAGTACTTGGTGATATATTTCGCTTCCCATTGACATAAATGGAGTCTTCAGGCTTGAGCTCTGTGTTTGCTGGACTTTTTGACAATTTTTTTTTATGCCACTTTTTTTACGCATGGTTTCTGCGCGTTGCTACATAATTACGCGTTTCCCCAATGGTTTACGCATTGTTTCCTGCGGAAAACATGCAGAAAATTTTTAGTGAATGTTGAAAAAAATTTGGAAATGATCAATGCCGGTAATATAGAGGTAAAAAATCTCTTACCGCATGTGTGATTGTGAATTGAGCCCAATGTGTGCTGTGATATCGTTCCTTCTTCCATCTCCATAGAGACAGAACCAATCGCTTGGCTTTTGCCTAGCAACATATCTGTACAGCACTGAGGTCCTGCAGTCTCACCTGCATGATCAAGTTTCATCCTGGTGATCGACACAAATTTGGCTAAAACTGTACGGGTGTGTACCTCTTCACACCTTCAGGGCTACACATGTCTAATCACAACTCCACATCCCTGCCTTGTTTAAAGTGTGCCTGAGATGAACTGGAGAAAAAGATTTTTATTTATCTGGGTTTTCCTCCAGTCTCCTGTTGTCTGTGAGCTCCCTCACCTTCCTCCCAGTCCCCTCAGTATTGCTGCTGTAAGCCCCTTAACCCCCCTGGCGGTATTCCCGAGCTGAGCTCGGGCTGGGTTTCACTTACGCCACGTGCTGCTCTTTCCTGGGTCCCGGCACTGCCAGCAGGACCCAGGCATCACCCCCTTCCCCTTCTGCTTCGCTCTTCTTCCAGAGATCCCCGGCGGCCAATCAGGACAGCCGAGTGTCGGTTTGCGGCCGTGCGGCGTGACGTCATCGGGGGTGGGAAAAAATTAAAGTGATGCTTTTTTTTTTTTTTTTTTACACTGATCGCCCATGTGTGTGTGTATATATATATATATATATATATATATATATATATATATATATATATATATATATATATATATATATATATATATATATATATATATATATTATATATATATATATATATATATATATATATATATATATATATATACATATATACTTGCTTTTTTTGGGCGGTTGGAAACAGCTATAAACAGCTATTTCCCACAATGCAATGAGGTTCACAGACAGGAAGCTCTCAGGACCATGGTCCTGACATCACACTGTGGGAGGGGGTTTCACCACAATAGCAGCCACACAGAGTTCCCTGATGATCCGTTTGTGAAAAGGAAAAGATTTCTCATGGGAAAGGGGGTATCAGTTACTGATTGGGATTAAATTTAAATCTTGGTTACAGTTTCTCTTTAAAGAGATTCTGAAGCAAGTCTAAATCCACGTTTTTAACTTCTATTTATGTTAAGCACTATAGCTATTGCTAAAACGCTGCATCCCGCGGCAAAACCAGGGGTTTATACCTCCCAAAATCCCCCCTGCAAAATCCACGACTTTCTTGGTTGTGGATTTTGCTGCCCATGGAGGCAAAGCTCTGCCTCCATGCGCGTCAATTTGCCCGCGGATCTCCGCCGCTCCCCGCCCCTCTCAGTGAAGATTGAGAGGGGTGGGGAGCGGGAATTGACGTGCGAAGAGGCAGAGCTACAGCCCTAAGCTCTGCCTCAAGTAGGAAGCGCTCCTGGACTTAGCAGAGGGGATTTGGGGGGTATAAACCCCTTGTTTTGCCGCGGGGATGCATCATTTTAGCACTAGCTATAGTGCTTAAAGGGGTTCTTTCATGAAAAAAGTAGGCAGTTGAAAAATGTGACAGTTGACAGGTTTTGGGCCAGTCCATCTTTTTAAGGGGGATTCTCAAGGCTTTCTTTGTTTTCAACAGCATTTCCTGAACAACAGTTGCAAAATCTAACTGACATAATAGTGTGCAAGTGATTAGGGAGGCCGGCTGGTATCTTGCTATTTTGGCAGTTAAACTGCTGTTCAGGAAATGCTGTTGAAAACAAAGAAAGCCCTGAGAATCCCTCTTAAAGGGGAACTGAAGAGAGAGGTATATGGAGGCTGTCATGTTTATTTCCTTTTAGACAATACCAGTTGCCTGGCAGCCCTGCTGATCCTCTGCCTCTAATACTATTAGCCATAGCCCCTGAACAAGCATGCAGCAGATCAGGTGGTTCAGACTTATAAGTCTGATCTGACAAGACTAGCTGCATGCTTGTTTCTGGTTTTAATCAGATACTACTGCAGAGAAATAGACCAGCAGGGCTGCCAGGCAACTGGTATTGATTAAAAGGAAATAAACATGACAGCCTCCATATACCTCTCTCTTCAGTTCCCCTTTAAGGTGGCCACTAACTGTCCAATTTCTAGCGAAAAATCGTTTGAGCGATCAGAAATTCTTTTCGGACGAAAAATCGTTCACTACATAATCAACTTACCAATCTTTGCTTCCTATCTATGACGACCACCAAGAAAATCCAAATTTTCGTTCGACGAAAATTCATTCGGGCGACATTTTTTTCACTCGTTCATAATCGATTGTGTCCACCAATGGAGAATATTTACAACCAATCCGATCAGAATTTCTGATCGCTCTAACGACTTTTCGCTAGAAATTGGACCGTTAGTGGCCAGCTTTAAAAAGATGGACTGGCCCAAAACCTGTCATCTGTCACATTTTTTAATTGCCTACTTTTTCCGCGAAAGATCCCCTTTAACATAAATAGAAGTTAAAAACGTGGATTTAGACTCGCTTCAGAGTCTCTTTAAAGTCTGTGACTCGGCTCAGTTGCGAAATATTGCGTATGCATGATACTGGCTGTGCACCCCCCATTGAGCTTTTGTGGCAGGGAGTATTCTGTGCATACGCAGTTTGTCAAGACTGTAAGTATGCTTGCGTAGAATGTGATGGAGGAGGTGCCCAACATGGAACACAGCGGACAGCAGCAGAAAGGCATCAAGGGAACTGACGACTACTGGGGGCTTTCAATAAGTGGTCAGTGCATTTTGCAAAGTCTGCCCACAGCAGCGTTGATAAATGCAGAATGAACGGCTGCACACTATGAACCCACTTAAGGTTCGTATACACGTCCGATAAAGATCGTTCGTTACGAACGATTCGTGACGTTTACACGATATTCAAATTAGACGGAAAAGATCGTTCGTAATGAACGATTGTGTACACACGTGAACGATATAAGTATAAAGTACTGAACGACGAACGATTAAAAAATGCGTGCGCAAACGGAAGTGACGTTATGACAGGCAATAAGAACATGCGTTATCGGACGATCTTTGTACACACTGCAACGATTGAACGATTATCTTTCGAAAAAATCCGCCGGGTTGGATCGGTAGGATTGAACGATAACGGTCGTTATCATCCCAAAAAACTATCGTTGGAAAATTTGGAGCGCACGATTATCGGTCCAATTGTCGTTATCGTTCGTTTTTGAACGATCGTTATCGTACGTGTGTACTCAGCTTTAGAGCTATATATAGGTGTGGCTACAGTTCAAAAACCAGTGTTTCCATCAAGGCTGTGAGCTGTGCAATGCAATACACAGCTCCAAGCAGTTCCACAGTGTACAGCCACCTGTCAGAAGACTCACTTTTACCTGCCATTATCAGCACCAGCAGGGGGAGACACTGACCACCGAGGATTAATTATTTCTACTAAGATATCCGATATTGATACATAGGAAGGGAAACACCGCTCCCCACACAACCATACCAAACAGGAGCAGGACTGAGGACAGCCAGATCAGGTAGTCACAAATGGAAGAGCGGTCTGCTTAACTATGAGGTATAAAAAGCCAAGCATTATGGGTAAAGTGAGTTAGATGGGCAGAGGGCCCACCTTCTATTTTACTTACTTTGGGTTGGTCCTCTGTTGAAAGATTGGAAGGATTTCAGAACCTTGATTCCACTGTGACATCAGCAGCTCACATAATCTCTCTAGAAAGAAAAATAACAACATTGAATAGTCAGGTAAAAGAAATAATAGTCTGAATACATTGTCACAGCAACACAGATTGAAAACACAAAGTCTGAGGTTACTGAGCTTATCCAGGATGGAACAGGTAATTTGGGTGAAACTAAAGAAAGTGCTGCCACAGGCACCTGTGTTAAATTTACATTTTTCTGGCTATAGCTGGTAATGTGAGTTGATAAGCGGGATAGCAGCGTTGCGTGCTGGAACTAAATAACAGTGCTTTGCATGGAAGTTAATTGGCGGCAGGTAGGGCAGTAATTGCGGCAATGGAGTATGTCTACACACTCCCGGTAGTGGTGGTGGAATTCTAGGAATCGGAGTAGTTACCAGTAGTAACGTCAGAGATTGGCTACAGTGTAGATGATGTCCAGATAGTGGTGGAAACTTCACACACCGCTTCACTCTGGGTAGCGATGGTGGTGCATGTTTTATTTTATGTCTCGGCATGGTGTAGGTTAGTGTTAAAGTGTAACTGTCAGGCATAAAATCAAAAATCAATTCTTTATCCATAAGTTAAAATCACTACTTTTCTTGTTGATAATGATCATTCCCCAGTTTACTTGACTCTTATTTGGTACACACAAAATGTGGTACACAAAAAGGAAGTTGCAGGGCATGCTGGGTTCTCCTTTTTTTGCTTCTCTACTTCCCCTCAGACTTAACTAATGCAACCTGATTGGCTGAATAACTCATGCTGAGACAATGCACTTTCTATAGTGAAGGACGGGCTGTGCATGCACAATCAGGCAAAGTAGAGTAAGGGAGGAAATGACATCAGGATAGGCTTAAAAACAGCCATGGGAAATGCTAAGAAGGATTTTCTTTTATTTTTTACTGTAGAAAAATTACTAAAATCAAAACGTGGACAGTGCAATACATATGTAAGTAGAGCAAGTGCTTTTTTTAAGGTGTCCATTAACGATCCAATTTCCCAAACAACTGACTGTCCGATCTGATTGTTGCGATCATTCGGAAATCATTTTTCGGGCCCACTAATGGAGGGGAAAATGATAAGCAAGCCAATCAGACTAGACAAGACATTTATATTGCACTTTTTTCCTGGTGGACTCAAAGCGCCAGAGTTGCAGCCGGTAGGACGCGCTCTATAGGCAGTACCAGTGTTAGGGAGTCTTGCCCAAGGTCTCCTACTGAATAGGTCCTGGCTTACTGGATATGAAGAGTCGAGACTCGGACCCTGGTCGCCTGTGTCAGAGGCAGATCCCTTACCCACTATCCATCCACTATCCAGTCAGACTAAAGGGACTGCTCCCAAATTCAGCTTGATGGAACGATCTATAGAATGATCATTCATCATCGATTTGCACTAATAACGATACCCGATTGGATCGACTGTGCAGGCTATTGTTCAGGAGTTTGTACCGTGAATGAGCACCTTAAGGCATGCTCTGTTTTCCCCAAGCCCTATCAGCCGGGTGATCCGCCTGCTAATTTTATTGGGCGCCCAGCTGTCATCTGCTCTCTTTCTTGCTCTCCTCTTCACTCCCATCCTATCTGAAAGGCCTGACAATGCTGCAAACCTGAAGCATGTAATTCAGGCAGCATCCTCTAGGGGTAACAGCATGGTACACTGGTACAGCAGACTGTCTTCCTTACACTCTCTGCTGCTGTCAAACTATGAGAGGGCTGTTAGCTTGTGCATTCCACCTCTCATCCTCATCAATATTCACAGCACTCCTAACTGGCCCCGCCTCCCCATGTGCTGCTGCAGTACTGGGGTAAGCTTTTCCCATTTGTGAGAAAAGCCTACTGTGCAAAGGCTATCATTCATAAAGCATTTCCGCATGCGGAAATGCTTAAAACAGCTGACTTTACCGACCACTCGGCAAAGTCAGCATTCATAAAGCCTCTTTCCGCATAGAAAAATTACACTACCGAGCAGAGTGATAAATCACCGCCTTGTGCGGTGATTATCGGTACAAATGTAGCAAAATGTTCATTCATGAAGATCACCGCAAGCGGTGTGAGGTCGGGAAGTACCGCTCCCTCTGATGCGGCGATACCAATGTAAGTGAATGGAGACACACAGACCTCCCAGGCAGCTGCAGCAGAGCGGAACATGGAGAAATGTATCAACTCGGCAGCTTCTGTGTCTCCGCAAGCCTACCGCCAGCCTAGTTCGGACGGGGAATCTCCACACTGCTTCCGCACATGGATATATCTTTATGAATGCCCACCCAGAAGTCTAAAAATTCGCCAGCGGTGTTTTCCCGCACTAATTCTCTTTACCGACAGCCTGTTCATGAATGATAGCCATGTGTGTAGTCAGGGCCGGATTTGTACTCTTCACCACCCAAGGCCACTGTCATCAGCCGCCCCCCCGTTCAGTATAGGTAGCCAGATGACCCCATACCTCTAGTATAGTTAACCTGATGACCCCCCTCCAGTATAGCTAGCCAGATAATCCCTCCCCCCCTTTCCCTCCAGTATAGGTAGCCAGATGACTTGTGAAGTATTGTGGTCAGAGGCTCGGCTGATTTTTCTGCACTGCAGCATTTGCAAGCTTGCAAGTGCTGCATAAGTTTAGCCTGCTGCTTTGGTGCCCTTGCTCCTGTGGTGCCCTGGGCTGTGGCCTTGGCCTAAATCCGGCCCTGTGTGTAGTGTATGCAGTGTATTTCTGTTGGTGTTTCTGAGCGTGTATTTTCTCTGTATCCTCTGTCAGATGGCTCTGGGGCCCTTGGCCAATGCCCAAGTTGCCCTTATGGAAGCACCAGCCCTGCATTTCCCTGTCCCTCTACATTTTGCTGTCACCAATATAGGCTGTTGACACATAAGCAGGGCCTTTATTTGCTTTGATTTGCTAGCATGCTATCATATAAGTCTCTACACGACCTTGGTCCCGGATACCTGAAGGATTTGCTGCAACAGAGTCACACCTCCTACAACCTCACATCAAAAAGGTCCAATAACTTGATCACCCCCAGAGTAGTGAAGATCGCAATCAGCTAATTACAATGATGCACATTTTCATATCAATTTTTGCAATTTTGCCTATACGTAATTACTATTTGTACATTTAATTGATTTCGTAGTCATTCCTAATTTCGCATAAAATTTTGCGTTATTTTCGCGTAATTTCGTGCCTACTTTAGCAGTGAATATCAAATCACCCATACATGCTATGGACACCAACATTGCTACATACAGTATGTTAAGGAGAATAGTGGGTAACTCAGAAAAATAACAATTTAAAAACCATTTTTCTTTGCATTTTTAAAATCAATGTTCTCAAAAACTACAAGGTCTTTTTGAAAAATTCTTTTTTTGACTTGGTATGGTAGCAATAGCTTGTATGGGAGATTTGCTATTAACCACTAAAGTTGGCACAAAATGATGCGAAATTTCGCAATTATGGAAAAAAATTACACAAAATTATAAAATATTGCTATTACATACAAAATTAATTACACTTTCCCCCTGAAATTTCGCATTACGAATGCGATGCATAATTGTGAATCTCGATGTGAAATTTCGCATATGTGAAATTTAGGCCCACCACTGCCCCAGAGTTTATCTTAAAACCTCTGGAACCAGAGCTTTCTGTCATGCTGCCCCTACCCTGGGGATGCCTTGCCAAGCTAAATCAAGACTGCTCCAACCCTGGACATGTTTAAATCAAAACTGAAAAGCCTTTAGCTTGCATTTGTGATCACATGACTTTTCCCCCTGTACACATCACTATGTACTGATCTGAGACAAGCTGATGCACTTTGGGTCCTACGGAAGTAAAATGCTTTACAAATGTTTGCAAGCTAGTTTTCTGTTTAGCACTACAAGCGCATAAGATATGCGGTTAGCTAGGACTGTATGGTGAATTTGAGGATTAGGGCACAGTGAGGGTTAAAATCTTTCCTGTCAGCTTCAGCCAGAACTCCTGCCTATCACACCGGCAGTTCTGTTCCAAAATCCACAGGTGCCAGTCTGTGCAGAACCCGCGTCACTCGCACCAGCCAGACAAAGCACAAGGTGACGTTTCCCGGATTTATAATTTGCAGCCTGAACACGGTACCTTATCAATCACAACGCGAGAGGTCGATTTCTAACTAACCTATATATTTACATTCCATATAAGATCCCCAGGAGCTGCTGATTCATTTTCTCAGAAATATGTATATGTATCCCCCCCTCCACTTGCAGTTATTATTCACAGTAACCAACCTGGATAAAATAGATAAGTCATGGTTAGGTGACCTCATTAGGTGAAGGAGATGAATATTATAATCAGGACTGTGCAGCTGCCGCCGCGGTGACCTGCCAAGTCCCCGGGATGTATAGACCACGGAGGTGTGCAAATTAGATCATGCCATTCCCCGCTCTGCCTTCTACTGCTACACAAGACGTCCGGCTCACAGCAGAAAAATGGATCCAAAATCGGGGAACAAAATGCTGCTAACAAGCTTTTAGTTTAACCACTTCAGTATCAGAAGTCTCTGAAAGTGTACCAGAGATGACATGTGACATGGTGAGATAGAGGTGTGTATATACAGTGGCAAGCATACAGACACTTACGCTGTGCTCCTTTTTTTTTTACCCTTCCTGAGGCTTTGTTCATATCTAAAATCGAAATAAACAACGCAAACGATTTTTGCCTCCTCCCGACGCTCCACAGTGCGCTGCGCTTTTGTACAAATCACTTTTGTAAGCGCTTTTGCAGAGCGATTCCGTTTTTTCACTTCCTGACGTAAGTCAGGAAGTGAATTCTTTCACCCGGGAAATGAATAAATACAATGTATTTATTCATAAAAGCAAAAAAGCAATAAAAGCAAAAAAGCAATAAAACGCAATCGCCCCATAAAGCGGTTTTGTGAGCGTTTAGTGCTCTTCCTATACCTTCCATTTGAGCAAAATCGCCCCAAAAATGGTCCAGGCAGCGCTTTGCGGAGTGCAACTTGGACGAAACGCGCTGATATGAACCTTCTCATAGAGAATAATTGCACAAGCATTTTGTAGGCGATTTGAAAATCGCTTGCGCTTGAAAAAAGGCTGAAAATGCCCCTAGATGGGAACCAGCCCTCAAAGAGTTTCTCATTAGCTATGGAACTGACAGTTTTTCTCCAATCAGGACTCAGTGGGCTATAAAACACTTTCCTAATCAGATACCTGGGCTTTTTACTGTGAGAGGAAAAGATAAAAAGGTCAATAGTTCATGTATTTATGCTCCGGGACTCTTGAAACACTCTAAATCACTAAATCTGCTTTGTAAATGTTTATACATAAAATAAAACCTTGAGATTTCTGAAAGTCATTTTTAGGAGTAGGAGGACAGATCTAATTGCTTATCTCAGATTATTTTCATCTCTGGTTCACTTTAAAGTGAAGCGAACCCCCCCCCCCCCTAAAAAAAAAACAACTTATGATATAATGAACTGTATGTGTAGTACGAATAATGAATAGAACATTGAGTCTAGTGTTTTTATTTTCAGGTATATAGCTTTTTTTTTATAACATTCCCTCATATTTGCAATCTACAGACCACGCTGTATTTTAAACTATGAAACAGAGCAGAGCTAATGACCCTTTCAACTTCCTTGCAGTAAAAAAATCTTATCTGAAGCTATCTGTCACTGTTTCTTTAAAGTCTTATGCTGCGAATACACGGCTCAATTCTGAGCCATTTAGATGGCTCGATATATAATTTCCGACATGTCCGATCTCCCGCCCGATCGTTTCGCCGCTCGATTCCGCATTGAAGACAATGGAAAAAGATAATAAAAACGAGCGGAAGATAAGAGAATCGCCTGCGGGAATCGATCGAGCGGGAGAATAGAGTGGCAAAATCGACCCGTGTATGCCCACCATAAGTGCCTCAGACAGCAGCACTATAGCTGACCCAAGTTGGGTCTGAGAGCTCAGAGAAGCTCTTTTGCATAGATAACAAGTGAAATTTCTTTACTCTTCCTGTACTGGAAACAATATGAGGCTACTAATTTCTTTCTCATAAGTTTACTTTCACTTCACCATAATGGGTGAATGGTGCATAATGGTGATTCCCTATAAGGACCGGAGACTTTCTAGTATAAAAACGGGGCTCACCGATGTCACCCGCATGGACCCGCCGCTCTCGCCGTTCATACCAGTCATAGAAGCCCGAAGCCCCCTAACACCTTAATCTCTGCTGCAAAATCTTATCTGAAGTTGTCTTTCACTGCTTCTTTGAAGTATAAGTGCTTCAGAAAATAGCACTGCTCTCTGACTAAATTAGTCAGAGAACTGAGAAGCTCTTTTGCATATAAAACAAATTAAGTTTCTTAGCTCTTCCTGTACTGAAAACAATATGATACTCATATCTGTGAAGCTAATGTTCTGTTTCTTAGCTGCACTACACATAAAATTCATTATCACATAAGTTTGTTTTCACTTCAGATTCCCTTTGTAAAACAGAATGCATCGAGTTACTTCAGTAATATTCTGTTATATCATACAGGATTTTGCTTGTAGGAAAAAAGTTAAATTTAGATGCCATCTCTACATCTCTAGAGCAAAACATGATTAAAATATAGTAAAAACAAAACTAATTTGCTTGAAATCCTTGGAGACCCCAGTAAAACAGTATCACCCCCCCAGTCATCATTCGCAGAAACCGTATACCATATCAGTCGCTATCATTAGAGGATTCCTGCTTATTAGAAACTATCAAAGAACGTAGAAAAGCCCACAGGATTTCCTCCATACTTCACAGTTACAGGGCATGGGGGGAGGGAATACCCCTCAGCACAACTGCTGACATCAGCACAGCTGTTCCCCGTACCTGGCAAAAGTCCCTAATCACCATCAGCGCTGTTTATTGGCTGGGTAATCCCTATGCAGTGGCGTAGCAATAGGGTTTGCAGAGGTCTCGACCGCACTGGGGCCCTTGGACCAGAAGGGCCCCGTAGGGCCCTCCCTCAACTGCAGTATTAGCTCTTTATTAGTCCTGTGCTTGTAATTATCGCTTCCATAGATGCTTTGAATGGTAGTAATCATTAACAAGCTGCTCCCCATCCCCTTCTTGCACCTCCGACACTGCGGCTTTTTACACTCCCTGGTCCAACTGTGAAGCCTGCGGTGCCTCTATCCCGGGATGCGCTACAATAAACATAGTTTAAAGAGAACCTCCAGACTAAAAATCTACTCAGCAACACTGAAAAGGCTTTGTTTTACTTACCCAAGCCTCATTTTTAGCAGCACAGAACCTAGGCTCCGCCCCATCAAAGAAATCTGCCCGGGCATTTTTCCCCCGATGCTGCGCAAAGCATGATGGGATTTCTGATGTTGTTGTTCTCGTTGTCTAGCGTGCGCAGTTGGGAGGGGTGATCAGTACACAGGACAGTTGGAACTGTGTCTCATGCTCCCTGTCACCTCCTTTCAACCAAAAAGATGGCTGCCCTCATGAAATCACAAACATTTGCCTGTTCTTTTAAAACAGGGTGGGTAAGAGATTATATTACCTATCTATTTTAACTAATGTAACTTGAGGACAGTATGTTTGTTTAGGCTGAAGTTCCTCTTTAACAATAGCTCTGTTCCTCTCCTATGTACTGATACACCAGCATGCTGCTTCTATAGTATGCGAATACAGCATTCCCAAGGTGCACAGTGTCACATGCTTCCCAACCTAAGTCGTGGTGCAGGAAGATCACTTCTTAAAGGAACCGTCGCGAAAAATCTTAAAATTTAAAACACATACAAATAAGAAGTACATTTCTCCCAGAGTAAAATGAGCCATAAATTACTTCTCTCCTATGTTGCTGTCACTTACAGTAGGTAGTAGAAATCTGACAGAACTGACAGTTTTTGGGCTAGTCCACCTCTCCATATGGGATTCTCAACCTAGCCTTTATTCTTTATAAAGACATTCCCTGAAAAAGATTTATACAAAGATGCTGACCAGCCTCCCTGCTTGCTGTATACTATTTGGGAGTTGGACGGAGCAACTGCCATTCACTAAGTGCTTTTAAAAATAAAGAAAACCCTGAGAATCCCCCATGACAAGATGGGCTAGTCCAAAATCTGTCGGTAATGACAGATTTCTACTTCTTATTGTAAGTGACAGGAACATAGGAGAAAAGTAATTTATGGCTCATTTTACTCTGGGAGAAATGTACTTCTTATTTGTATGTGGTTTAAATTTTAAGATTTTTGCGACAGTTCCTCTTTAAGAGGAGTAGAAATCCTTATTCCTATAGACAAGGGAAGACCAGAAGCGCAGTGGTGCAGTATCGTTAGCTGCAGATGGAGAACAGAATATCTGGGTAGTGGATACTCACAAAGACAGGTTGCAATCCTGAAACCACCGTGTAGACATGTGGAAATGTACCATTCCCGCTCGGTGTCCCAGAACCAGCTGGAACTGGGCAGTCGCTCTCCTCATATGGTCCTTTTCACTGGTCGATCGAGCAAACGAGTAGCAAGGGCTAACACCTCTGATTGAGGGGTGGGGTAACACTAGATTGAGGTTTGTTGGGGAGGTGCCCAGGGTAATCAGAGAGGAACATGAAGATGCACCACAGCACAGGCACAAGCCCTTAGGTTGGGGAAACACTGGATTGAGGTTTGTTGGGGAGGGGGCCAAGGGGTTAATTGGATAGGTGGAGCTTCACTTCTATATTATAGATAACAAGGAGGTATCTTACCTCCAATGAAGACTTACATGGATGGAAATAAGGAGTCTTCATTATAAAACACGGTTACACTGTAGACAACGCGTTTCACAGGTCTCAGCCCGCTTTTAGATGAGCCGTGTGGTGCGCGGGCACCTATTAGAAAGTTTCTAATAGGGGCCTTCGCACAACAAGGCTCATCTAAAAGGTTATCTGTCTGTCTTGACCTGAGGAAGTGGGCTGAGAAACGTGAAACGCGTTGTCTACAGTATAACTATGTTTTGTAATAAAGACTTCATATTTCCATCCATGTGAGTCTTCATTGGAGGTAAGATACCTCCTTGTTATCTATACTATAGTAGTTGAGCTCTACTTGTCCAATTAACCCCTTGACCCCTCCCCAACACACCTCAATCCAGTGTTTCCCCAACCTAAGGGCTTGTGCCTGTGCTGTGGTGCATCTTCATGCTCCTCTCTGATCCAAACGGATGGACAGCATCCACCTCCAATCCACACCTCTCCACCAGTGTTCCTCTGGAGTGCCTACGCAAGGTCCCTGGTTCTAAGTGGGACAAACGCTCTACATGGCTGTTCTCACCAAACAGGTGAGACCTGTCCAAATACGGCACTTCCAGTTAACTTACACACACTGTGAGCACTTTCTATTGTTTTTCTTCCATCCTGGGATGTCCACCCAGCCCCATCACTTTAGATCTCTGCCCTGGTGATTGGATAGTGGACCCTTCAATCAAAACCATCCCTACATTTTTATACCAGAAGGCCACCTTATGATTTCAGACCTCTGGGATCTTCTTTGTGGGGACAGTGGCACTGAAGGTAAACTGGATTCCAGCAAAGACAGAAGACAACCAGGACCAGAGGGTGCTTTTTTGGGGGGTTGAATACCTCTATCTCTCTTCAATTTTTAGATCTCTCTTGGTTTTTAGATTTCTTACCAGAAATCAACTTTAAAGAGACTCTGTAACAACATTTTCATCCTTAGTTCTTCTATCCTATAAGTTCCTATACCTGTTCTAATGTGCTCTGTCTAACTGCAGCCTTTCCTATTTGCACAGTGGCTGTATTATCTCTGTTATATGATCTAATCTTCTCTCCTCTGTCGGCTCTGTCGGGCTGAGGCTGGAATGTGTGGAATGTGCTGTGCTGCTTGCGATTGGCTATAAGCTATACACACCCTCTCCAGGCCCCCTGCACACTCAGGGCTTGATTCACAAAGCGGTGCTAACAGTTAGCACGCTGGTGAAAAGCCCTTTATCACGCCTAAACTCAGTTTAGGCATGATAAGTTTAGGTGTCATAAGTTTAGGTGTGATAAGTTTATGCATGATAAGTTTAGGTGTGATAAGTTTATGCATATTAGTTTAGGTGTGATAAGTTTAGGCATGATAAGTTTAAGGACCAACTGCGTTAGCAACGCAGTGCACAGCTGATCAAAAGTTTTACGCTAGCAAAGTCTGGTGCACTTTGCATAGAGTTTAATGGCGCTGCTTTGCGTGCGGGACTTTGCGCGCTATCTACACTTATCTAAACTTATCAGGCCTAAACTTATCACACCTAAACTTATCACGCCTAAACTGGCTTTTCACCAGCGTGGTGCAATGGTTATCATGCCTAAAGTCTCTAACTGGGTTAGCACCGCTTAGTGAATCGAGCCCTCTGTAGGACTCGCACACTCAGCTCTTCTCAGTGTATCACTTGCTATGCCTTTTGTTTGTAAACACTGGATAAAACTGGCAATTACAAGCCAGGATTGCAGCAGGGAGTGGCAGAAACAGCACAGAGGGGCCCAGGAGAACACAATGAATAGAATGGTATGCATTTTATTGTAAGAATTTTAGAGTACAGATTCTCTTTAAAGAGTACCCGGAGGCGACATGTGACATGATGAGATAAACATGTGTATGTACAGTGCAAAACATATTAATAACCAGGCTTTTTTACTTGATTTATTTTGCTACCTGAAAGAGCATGGAAGTGACAACTTCTGTGTTGTCGGTCCCTTGCGGGGAATATAGTAAACATCACTGATAAGCAAATTACAGCCATAGAAGTTTTCCTGGAAGAATACAACTTCTGAGAGCAGGGGGGGATAAAGTCCATGGCTCATGTATTTTAATTTAGGGACACTTAATAGGCTGCCACTGAGCAGAGACAAGAACATATTCAATATGATTGTTTATCTCATGAGTTTATTTTCACCTTGGATTCACTTTAAAATATACCTGAAGTGAGAGGGATATGGAGGCTGCCCTATATACCCGTATATCCCGGCGTATAAGATGACTGGGCGTATAAGACGGCCCCCAACTTTTCCAGTTAAAATTAAAATGTTGTGATATACCTGCCGTATAAGACTACCCCTCTAGACTGTTGGACATTTGTATACTGTACTATATGCACTGGTCCTATACTGTATAAACAGGTATAGATACTGGTGCTGTACTGTGTGTGGTACCCAGTTTATAACAACCTGCCAGTCACGACAAGCGATGTACCTTACCGATTTGCTGAATGTTGTATACAAAGGCTGCTTGGATTGGCCAGCTATCCCTGTCTCCAAGACTACTTGTACAGCACCGCCCTTGCTGCATTCATATGGTCACTGCATACGGCAGGGAGGCGGCCACGGACATTTTTGTGCCCCTCCACCATATGCAGTAGCCGCAGATTCTCCAGTCTGGTTCTGAAGTTTCAGCATCTGCCCTATAAGACAACACCCGGCGTATAAGACGACCCCTGACTTTCGACAAGATTTTCCTGGGTTAAAAAGTCTTATACGCTAGAATATACAGTATATATTTTTTTTAAACAATACCAGTTTCCTGCCTGTCCTGCTGATCTTTTATGCATCAGCAGTGTCTAAATCACCCACCTGAAACAAGCATGTGGTAAATAAAGTCAAACTTCAGTCAAAAATCTGATCTGTATGCTTGTTCAGCATCTATGGCTAAAAGCATTAGAGACAGAGGATCAGCAGGACAGCCAAAGGGAAACGCATATGGCATCCTCCACATCCCTCTTACTGTAGGCATCCATTGATGATATTTCAAGAAATGCATGCACGGTGCTCTGTGACCTCTCTGCTCACAGGAAGTGAGTCATTCCTGAACTCCACGAAGCAGAGTCTTCTGGGGTGAAGAGAAGTACGCTGTGGAAATCTGTGAGTCAGAAAGTTTGTTGGGTTTGTTCCATGTCTGCATTGATTGCCGCTGCGGAGCTATTAAGCCTGTACAGCACAAGCTCTGGGAATTTAAAAATCAATCCCATGACAAGCCAATAAGACTGAATGCCTCGTAAAAATTCAGAATAACTGCTCGAGAATTTTTCAATTTAGCAGGGATGATAAAATGGCCGTGCAAGTCTGGACCCGGGAAACACATCACAACAGCCGCGCACAGCAAGGCTTCTGCCCCGAACTCTCGAACGCGGGAGCGCGTGATATGACGGCAGAAACTGAGACTATTGATTCAGTGTGCTGAAATGTCCTCCGTCATACGCCTAAGTAGCTGTTTTTCTAAACACAGAGAAGATAATGGAATTTTCATTGAGCGTTCGGAAGAAAAAAAATACTACATGTTGCTAGGCAGAATTCTTTTCAAGATCTGACTTTTAAAGCGAGTCTGAAAAAAAAATATACTTATGAGATAATGGCCCACATGTAATTACATTTTTCTCCTGAATTATCTCCGAGGAGATATTTTGTCATCTTCTCTTTAAAATACCTCTTCAGCACTTTGCAATTGAAAAAAATACCAAAAGTAGATGAAAAAGTACATTATAAAGTACTTTAAGTAGTTTGTTGCTTGCTGGTGGCTCAAAGGGCATTTCATTGAAAAGGTGTGAAAAATATAAGAAAACTCAGGAGAAAAAGTGAATTGCATATGGGCAATGAATTGTATGTGTGGTACGGATATTAAATAGGACATTACTTTGCCCTGGTGGCCGATAAAGAGCACCTCGGCCAAGAACCCAGAATGCACCTAGCTTGTGTACAGTGGCTGCCCAACATTGCCGGATGCCAGATCTTTAAAGTGAATGGGAACCGCATTTAAAAAAAATTAAGCAAATACTTACCTAAGGAGAGGGAAGGCTCTGGGTTGTATAGAGCCTTCCGTCTCCTCTCTCGGTGCTCTCTATCCTGTGCTGCCCCCCCCCCCCCCCCGTTTCAAGCCCCCGCCAAAAGGGTATTTGGAAGTCTTCGGGAGCCATGTCCTCCAGAAGACGTGCGGCTCCATACTGCACAGGCGTGAGCATGCAAGAGAGCGTGCTTGCGCAGGCGCAGTACAGGGCCGCCCTTCATCAGGAGCACTCGGGCTCCCTGAAGACTTCTGAAGCCTCTTTCGCCCGGGTAAAGCAGTATTTGACTAATTTAGTCAAATACTGCTACCGGGCGAGCCAGCACTGGATTGAGGGGACCAGGAGAGGAGCCGGAAGGCTCTATAGGACCCAGAGCCTTCCCTCTCCTTGGGTAAGTATCTGTCTCATTTTTTTAAATGTGGTTCCCATTCACTTTAATGATACCGCAACATCCAAGCAGAACTCAATCAAATTGCTCACCACACTCACCACTCCCTCTGTGAGCGTTTGTCATCCTCCTTCCATAGCAACAATGAGGTCACATATTTCACATATGGTCTTGAAATCCCCACCCCCAGTGTGAAATTGGGCCCTGGCATGTTTTTTCTTTCCAAACCATAGGTGCAAAGGATGCTGGGGGAGTGATGTCATAACCCCACCCCTCATGTCCATGTAATCTAATCTAGGCAGACAGACAGACATCCGATGGGAAGTTCGGATCTTTTCAATGATCCGGATGATTCGAATCGGATCATTGAAGAGATCCGGATCTTTGATCCGAATCTCGGATCATTTTACTACCGGAAGCATTCGGGGGTGAAATGAACAGCAGGACAGGTCTGTGGACAGGAGAAGGGGAGGGGGTGGACACACAGAGAAGGGGAGAAGATGGACAGAGGGCAGGGAGTGGACAGAGAAGGGAGGAGGGACGAGCAGAGAGCAGAAATGTTTGCACACAATCCCCACATGCTGAAGTCATATGCTTTACATATATTTCACCTATATGTTCATCTGTACACTTTGAAAGAAAAGGTCGCACAGTGAAAGAAAGCATTCCCAGAAGATAAGTGCAGCTGTTTAGAGCGAGTGCAGGAGGATTATATTGCCTTTCAATCACAGTGTCTGCAAAGTTACTGAGCTGTGCTGAGCCAAAAGCTTCCAATGTGTTCACTGTGCAGCACAACTACGGAACAGACAGCCTATAATGGGCAGCACGTTACAGCCAGTATGTGTGCTCTACACATATCTGGCAGTGGCACCCATGTCCCCTCTCTCTCATCTACCTGTCTCCCTGCAAGGCTGGCTCCCCTCCAACTCAGCGATCCCTGCTTCCAGGACCCCGCTGCCCGCTGAGAGGGGGCGTGTCGCTCCTGGCCCCGCCCCTTTTGCGATCCGAATCGTTCATTTTGATGATTCGGATGATCGACTCATAAAATAGATTCGGATCAAAGATCCGAATCGTTCATGATCCGGACAACACTAATCTGAAATAAGAGTTATAGCAAACAGACATGATAAGACGGCTGCAGCAGTTTTTTTGTCTCTTCTCTGTACTACAGTTTGTGAAAAGAGAAGTAATTTGATGCAGGCAGGTAGAGAGCAGTGGAAGGAGGGGCAGGGGAAGGACCAGGCTGGAGGGGAGGACACATTCTGAGGGTGTACGTTAGAAATAAGGAAGTGCTGCTACAGATATAGATGTGAGTCTGTTCTATCCACTATGATGTACCAGATGTAAACTTTATATGTTCATCTAACTGTACACAGTGCATAGACTACATATATGTTATGCCATTCAGACCTTTTTGTAGCTGGAGATGGTCTTTAAGAATCATGGTGTACCCTTGCATATTTTTGACGGGGCACATATATGATAACCCCCCTCCTTCCCCTGTGATAAACCCAGAGGCCAGGGGTGGGGGGATAACGAAATTGGCCACCATGACCCTCCTCTCCTAATATAAGACCTGCCCTTGAAGGGGATCTTGTAACAGAGGAAAGGTAAGATGTTGGTTTCCTTATGGCCTGTTGCTGAAGGGGCTACTCCTCTAGTAGTTATGACTTTAAAGCACACATGAAGTGAGAGGGTTATGGAGGCTGCCATATGTATCTCCTCTTAAACAATGCCAATTGCCTGGTTGTCCTGCTGATCCTCTGCTTCTGGTACTTTAACCATAGACCCTGAACAAGCAAATGCAGATTGGATGTTCTTGACTGAAGTCTGACTGGATTAGCTGGATGCTTGGTTGAGGTGAGTCAGATACTACTGCAGCCAGTATCAGCAGGACTGCCAGGCCACTGGTATTGTTTGTAAGGAAATAATAAGGGGTTTAACCAGGCTTATGGTGACTTCAGCCCCCGGAACCTTTTAAAACGAACCCAAACTCTTGCACAGCACACATTAAAAAGTTTTTATTCCACATACAGTATACAGTACTTGCTAAAGAAATTCACTGCACTGTGCTATGTGTTTGTTTAACTAGATCAAAGGGTCTAATGACCATATTTTTTTCACTATAAGATGCACCTGACCATAGGTTGCACCTAAGTTTAGAGGCCAAGAACCAGGAAAAAAATATTTTAAATCAGGTGTGTCCATAGTGCAGGGGCATTCTGAGGAGAGTCCCTCCCAAATGTACCCTCTTCTCTCCTGGATAGTATCACCGCTAGCGCCTCCTTTCCAGGTCACTGCGTGAGAGGTCACCAGTACTAGTACTACCCAGCAGGGACGGATCGGGGGGGGGGGAGGGGGCAGGCGGGTATCTTGCCCCAGGCGCAGTTTGTTGAATTCTTAAAAAGGCGGCATAATTTGGATGGGGAATGGCAGTTTAGGCGCCAAAACCTGATCTTTAGGTGCCAAAACCTGACCTGTAGGTGCCAAAACTGGATGGGGAATGGCAGTTTAGGGACCAAAACCTGACCTTTAGCAGCCAAAACTGGATGGTGAATGGCAGTTTAGGCGCCAAAACCTGACCTTTAGGCACCAAAACCTGACCTTGCCCCAGGCGCAACTTGGTCTAGATCCGTCCCTGCTACCCAGGAGAGAACAAGGACTCTGAGCTCGACGCTCACCAGCTGCAGAGATGACTGCACTCATTACAGTGGCCACGGGTATGGCAATAAGCTTGAATGGAGGGGGGGAGAGACAGTGTGGAGGAGACAGGATGCCTGGTGCCACTCAGTGCTGCTGGAACTGCGATTAGCTTGAATAGAGGGGGTGAAAGGCAGCATGGGGGACGGGCAACTTGCCCAAAAAAATGAAAATATATATTATTTTGATGGTAAGACGTACTGTCTTCCCCCCACATACATACTTTTTAGAAAAAGGGGGAGAAAAAGTGCGTCTTATGGACTGAAAAATATAGTAGCTCTTAGCAGCAGCTGTGAATCACCGTGCCACAGCTCTTTGCCTGTACAGGAAACACTGAGGCTTAACCCTTTCAGTGCTCTCAGGAAAGTGATACCAAGTTAAATGTTCAGGGTTTTTTTTTTTTTAGGATTTCCGTATATTGTAATGAAGTTTTTTTCCCCCCTACAGGTTATTATGCTGTGGCTCGTCTTTAAGAGCTGAGTTTCGATCCACTTTAAACGTAACATGCTGCCTCTGCACAATGTTTAGCAGTGACTCGCTGCAAGGAATAGCAGGTACAGCTTCAACCAGAGTTTATAGCCATTGCTGCAGGTACGTGAAAACTATAAATCTAAGCTTATTCTGTTCAGATCAGAGCTATCATAGTTTAAATGCTCTTTCAATAGCCGTATTGATTGCTACAATTTCAACCTATCGGCCGTTCTCATTAACATTTTATATACATTGTGGTTGGATTTTACAGCACGCTTACCAAAGTCCTCAGTGCTTGCTGTTGTGCGCTATCCGCATGGATTTTCTTTAAAAGCTGTTTGGAAGAACGCATGGAGTGTGGCCTCTGAGTTGGAGTGATGTAAGCAATGTGCAGATCGATAGCCTAGCATATGTTTTCTCTTAATAAGGCACTGGAACTACTACCGTACTTTGCTTTGTACTTTGCTTCCATGAAACGTTCCACAGGTGTATGGTGGTGTCTGACGCGAGTCCTGGCTTTTGTGTGCTGTTGCTGTTTGGATTGCCTATTCCAGCTGAGTACTCACCTTGGACCAGGCTTGGGTAAAGTTTACGAGGTCCGGGCCGCATTGTGTGGACCGCAGGCCGCATTCCTTAAATTCCAACCCCCTCCCTTCCTGCAGAGTTGCGAGCCGGCACCAGGGGGGTTTGAAACTCACCTCGCTCGATGATGTCTCACGTCACATCTCCATGGCAACAGGACGTCACATAACGGGATGTCAGGACGTGCCAGCATATTATACACCGGCAGCCAGCGTGTAATACGCTGGCACGTCCTAATGTCACATCCTGTTGCCATGGAGATGCGATGCAGGACATCAGTGAGCAATGTGAGTTTCAAACCCCCCGGTACCAACTCTGCAGGGAGGAAGGGGGAAGGAGGGGAATCTGGCCACCTGTCGGCAGGCTGGAGAAGCAGTGCAAGTGGGCTGGATGCGGCCCGCGGGCCGTAGTTTGCCCAGCACTGCCTTAGAGCATACATATCTGGCCCGGAGGGTAAACCTGGTCTGCGAAGCCATCAAATGTGGCCTACAAGTGGTTTCTCCACTTTGCATTATGTTTGGCCAATTTAGACTACCAGGGAAACTGTATTCAAGGTCAAGCCCTAAATCACCAGGGAAGCGATATGGGGAAAGCACTACTAGACACCAGGGAACTGTATAGGGGAGGGGGACCACTAGACAAAAGGGAACTGTATAGGGGGAAGGGGGCACTAGATACCAGGGAACTGTATAGGGGAGGGAGGGGTCACTAGACACCAAGAAACTATACAGGGGAGGGAGGACCACTAGAAACCAGGGAACTGTAAAGGGCAGGGAGTTAAGACCACTTAACACCAGAGAACTGTATAGGAAAGGGGCCACTAGACACCAGGGAACTGTATAGGGAAGGGAGGGGCCACTAGACACCAGGGAACTGTATAGTGTAGGGAGAACCACTAGACACCAGGGAACTATGGGGGGGGGGAGTGCGGGTTACTAGATAAATGGGAACTGTATGGGGGGCTGGGGGCATTAGATACCAGGTTAACTTTATAAGGGAGGGAGGTTGATATACAAGAAAGAAAAAAAATGAAAAAGACAGAAAATAGTTCAACGGTTCAAGGAGAGAAGAGAGACCAGAAGAGGCTCCTTTAGTTACCCAGAGAGATAATTGCTACATAAATATGAAGAGAAAGAGGGCACTCCACTTTGAAGAGCTGTGCACGGAGTAAGTAAAGAGGAGCCTTTTTACTATAATCCTATAAATGATGGTGCAGAGAGGTTCAAGACGTCCATCTTGATGGACAAACATCCATTATACCTAGATAACTATGTAAATACGTAAGCCATTTGCAGGCTTCATTCAGCTCCACAACAAGCACTTTATTGATCTCCCTCTCTGCCTCTCTCTCTCCAGACATGAGTTGAGTAGGACTATTGGTGACCCCATGGTCTTTAGCGTACTGGGCCTGTCTATCATCAACCAATCTGAGACCCTGCATGGATATATTCATGGCTGCACAAATGCTGCATATCTAGCTTAGCTTTTTCTATGACCCTTTTCCACCAGTTTTTCCCAATATCAAGTTTTCCCAATGTCAAGGTCTCCAAGGAAAATAGGTTTTCACATGATTGACCTAAAGGTGCCCAATCATCCAGCGATGATGGGCAGATTCGACCAAGAGACAGATCTCTCTCTGATGGAATCTGAGATCTGTTGGCTGCCTATACACCGCACCATGAAATCTCTCGGGAATCGGCCTCGTAACTCCGTCTCCATCACTGTCCAGTGTTTTCCCCAGTGCTCCACTCGGCTAATTTTGGTGAGCATCCGGCTGTCATCGACTTGCCTCCTCATCCTACTCCTATGCTATAAGCCCTGCACTACCCTGTCTCGCCCCATCCGGCTACTTTTTCATGTCACCCAGCTGGAAAAAAATTGGAAAATCCTAGCAGCCTATTGGATGCTTCAGTTGCAGTATAGTCCTGCAGTACCCATTTTCCACCACTAAAGGTGCCATTTGAAGGCAGAACACAGAACATTCATATCATGCTTTTCTCTTGGTGGACTCAAAGCACCAGAGCTGCAGCCACCAGGATGCGCTCTATAGGCAGTAGCAGTGTTAGAGAGTCTTGCCCAAGGTCTCCTACTGAATAGGTGCTGGCTTACTGAACAGGAGGAGCCGAGATTCGAACCCTGCTCTCCTGCGTCAGAGGCAGAGCCCTTAAGCAGTACACTATCCAGTCAAGACATGGGAAGAGCCGTGCACCCAGTCCATAGAGCCTGTGAGACATGCATGTTCAGCTTCTGGGGACGTGGAAATGGCTCGACCCGGGAGTCGGCTGCATGGGATGTTCCCCTGAGGATGCAGACTCACCATAGGATAGACCGGCAGTAAAGTTTCTTACAGATCACTATGGACTATAGCCTAAAATTCTAGCTAGAAAACCAGAAGAGGGACCTTCGGGAAACAGCTTGAGGGCACATCAGAAACCATCTGGTGCCGGTGTCAAGCATGAATGCCAAGCAGAGTAAAGCAAAATAACTCAAGCAAACTTTAATAAGGCTCTTGGAAATGTATTTTACTCCCCTTTCAGCTGACATCAAAGTCTGTAATTCATCTCTGACAAACGTGTCTGAGATTAAACTGAAAAGATTTGAGAGGCAGAAACGATAGCTCCAGTTCACAGCCTCCTGCGGTATCTCATGGCACAATTCTCCGCGGCTGACAAGCCCCCGGTGTCACGGGAGGGGAGAAGAGACAATCTGACACATTCACTCACTTCACTGAATACAATCTTCAACATCAGAGCAGAGAACTCTCCAGAACAAAAAGAAAACAAAATCCCAGGCCCACATTTATTATTAATTGTATTTGCTGCTTCTGGGTAGTAATTCAGCTAAAATGCTTTAAGTAAATAAGAGACATATGCTAACAGTCTTATCATATAAGCCTTTATCGTGTCAAGCAAGTGAAGAAGTGTGACAAGCTGCCGTAAGAAAAGCCACAGAGGAATGAAGAACGTATACCCATCAGTCATGACATTACATCCACTGATGGGTGAAGCCAGGGCTGTTTTTAGGTATAGACAAACCAGTCAGATGCCTGGAGCGACATCTGTAGGAATGGGCACCACAGAGGTGTACATAAACAGTATAATGCCTTTACAAAGTGGCTACACACCCTAACAAGTAGAAGAATGGTTTGTATTTGGGTTCAATGAGTTTGGGCTCATCGAATATAATTTATTAACTTGTTAATGTATATAATTTATTAATGGTACCAGCAAAAAAAATATTTTTGGGAGAGGAAGGGTGAAACTAAAGAAGCCTTGCAGGGGCACCACAATGGACAGAAAAATCCCTGGGTGAAGCAAACACCATTGATTACCTTGTTTCAACAGCACCTATTTATGGGGTGGGATATACCAAAAAGGGAAACTGACAGTGGCGGCTCCAGCTTCAGATTTTTGGGGGGGCTCAAAAGGGGCACAAGGGCTGGCAGGCGGGGCTTACGGGGGGGGGGGGGGGGGAATTTGCGGCGCGCAGAGCACGCCGCTGCAAATAATGGGCGTGGTCATGACGTTGTGTGGGCGGGGCTAACTGTAACGTAGTTCCATAAAAAAATATGAAGTAAATGCACATAACGACAGACAGCCTTTCACCAGTAAATGCACATAAGAGATAGCTTTTCACCAGTAAATGCACATAATAGATAGCTTTTCACCAGTAAATGCACATAAGAGACAGCTTTTCACCAGTAAATGCACGTAATGACTGACAGCGTTTCCCCAGTAAATGCACAAAAGAGACAGCTTTTTCACCAGTAAATGCACGTAATGACAGACAGCCTTTCACCAGTAAATGCACATAAGAGACAGCTTTTCACCTGTTAATGCACATAATGACAGACAGCCTTTCACCAGTAAATGCACATAAGAGACAGCTTTTCACCAGTAAATGCATGTAATGACAGACAGCGTTTTCCCAGTAAATTCACATAAGAGACAGCGTTTCACCAGTAAATGCATCCATCAACAAATAGAGGATGAGGCGCAGACAGACACACATTGGGACATAGACAGGCACACATTGGGGCATAGAGGATGGGGCACAGACAGACACACATTGAGGCATAGAGGATGAGGCACAGACAGACACACACACACTGGGGCATAGAGGATGGGGCAGGCAGACAGACAGACACACATTGAGGGACAGAGGATGGGGCAGACAGACAGACACGCACATTGGGGCACAGAGGATAGGGCAGACAGACACAGACACACACATTGGGGCACAGAGGATAGGGCAGACAGACACAGACACACATTGGGGCATAGAGGATGGGGCAGACAAACAGACACACATTGGGACATAGAGGATGGGGCAGACAGACACACATTGGGGCATAGAGGATAGGGCAGACAGACATTGGGGCATAGAGGATGGGGCAGACAGACATACACACATTGGGGCATAGAGTATAGGGCAGACAGACACACACAGAACAAGCCAGGCAAAATACAGTTTGCAGCTCTGACGCAGAGGCTTGCTCCATCGCTCCTCATGCCTTTAATGCTGTTTAGCTAGCTAGCACTACAAGGCTGGCTGTGACTGCACTCCTCTCCCTGGCCTGCAGCTCCCCTGTTTGTGTCTCTCCCGGTCTTCCCCCAACCCCTCAAGGCTCGCAGTTACTCACTTTTGCTGCCGCTGGCTGGTTCTGGTGAGGCACTGGCACCTTAGGTGGTGTGGCAGACAGTCTGTCTGGAGCTGTGAGTGGGTACAGTCTGGGACCATAGAGGATGAGGCGCAGACAGACACACATTGGGACATAGACAGACACACATTGGAGCATAGAGGATGGGGCACAGACAGACACACATTGAGGCATAGAGGATAAGGCACAGACAGACACACACACACTGAGGCATAGAGGATGGGGCAGACAGACAGACACGCACATTGGGGCACAGAGGATAGGGCAGACACACACAGACACACACTGGGGCACAGAGGATGGGGCAGACAGACAGACACACATTGGGGCATAGAGGATGGGGCAGACAGACAGGCACACACATTAGGGCATAGAGGATAGGGCAGACAGACAGAAATTGGGGCATAGAGGATGGGGCAGACAGACAGACATTGGGGCATAGAGGATGGGGCAGACAAACAGACATACATTGGGACATAGAGGATGGGGCAGACAGACAGACATACATTGGGGCATAGAGGATGGGGCAGACAGACAGACACACATTGGGGCATAGAGGATGGGGCAGACAGACAGACACACATTGGGGCATAGAGGATGGGGCAAACAGACACACACAGAACAAGCCAGGCAAAATACAGTTTGCAGCTCTGACGCAGAGGCTTGCTCCATCACTCCTCATGCCTTTAATGCTGTTTAGCTAGCTAGCACTACAAGGCTGGCTGTCACTGCACTCCTCTCCCTGGCCTGCAGCTCCCCTGTTTGTGTCTCTCCCGGTCTTCCCCCAACCCCTCAAGGCTCGCAGTTACTCACTTTTGCTGCCGCTGGCTGGTTCTGGTGAGGCACTGGCACCTTAGGTGGTGTGGCAGACAGTCTGTCTGGAGCTGTGAGTGGGTACAGTCTGGGACCATAGAGGATGAGGCGCAGACAGACACACATTGGGACATAGACAGACACACATTGGAGCATAGAGGATGGGGCACAGACAGACACACATTGAGGCATAGAGGATAAGGCACAGACAGACACACACACACTGGGGCATAGAGGATGGGGCAGACAGACAGACACGCACATTGGGGCACAGAGGATAGGGCAGACACACACAGACACACACTGGGGCACAGAGGATGGGGCAGACAGACAGACACACATTGGGGCATAGAGGATGGGGCAGACAGACAGGCACACACATTAGGGCATAGAGGATAGGGCAGACAGACAGAAATTGGGGCATAGAGGATGGGGCAGACAGACAGACATTGGGGCATAGAGGATGGGGCAGACAGACAGACATACATTGGGGCATAGAGGATGGGGCAGACAGACAGACATACATTGGGGCATAGAGGATGGGGCAGACAGACAGACACACATTGGGGCATAGAGGATGGGGCAGACAGACAGACACACATTGGGGCATAGAGGATGGGGCAGACAGACAGACACACATTGGGGCATAGAGGATAGGGCAGACAGACAGAAATTGGGGCATAGAGGATGGGGCAGACAGACAGACATTGGGGCATAGAGGATGGGGCAGACAGACAGACATACATTGGGGCATAGAGGATGGGGCAGACAGACAGACATACATTGGGGCATAGAGGATGGGGCAGACAGACAGACACACATTGGGGCATAGAGGATGGGGCAGACAGACAGACACACATTGGGGCATAAAGGATGGGGCAAACAGACACACACAGAACAAGCCAGGCAAAATACAGTTTGCAGCTCTGACGCAGAGGCTTGCTCCATCACTCCTCATGCCTTTAATGCTGTTTAGCTAGCTAGCACTACAAGGCTGGCTGTGACTGCACTCCTCTCCCTGGCCTGCAGCTCCCCTGTTTGTGTCTCTCCCGGTCTTCCCCCAACCCCTCAAGCCTCGCAGTTACTCACTTTTGCGGCCGCTGGCTGGTTCTGGTGAGGCACTGGCACCTTAGGTGGTGTGGCAGACAGTCTGTCTGGAGCTGTGAATGGGTACAGTCTGGGACCATTCTGGCGGGCAGCCAGCAGGGAGCCAAGCTGAGGGTGAGGGAGGAGGATGCCGGGTTGAGGTGGAGGAGTCCGCACTGTCCTCGTACCTGAGGTGTGAGGCTGTGGTCCGTCTGTGGCTGTGTGAGTCGAGACGAGCGCTGCAGTCAGTGCATGCTGAATTGAAATTTGGCGGCATGCAGGGGTCAGCGGGTGCCGGGTGGGCAAATGGCATCGATCTGCTCTGCTCTACATGTGCAGGGGGCGGAGCTAGTCATTCACTCCAGCCCCCTGCCTATCCAATTCAATCTCACGCCCCCCTGCTCTCCTGATTGGGCAGAGGGCGGATGGACACATCAAACATGGAGCCTGTTTACAGTCCAGCCGGCCTATGATGAATGCAAGCGCCACCCACAACATGGCGGCCGCCATGTCTAGTGAATGGCGGCTGCGCTGAGCCACAAATCAAGAGTCAGAGACCCGGGGGGGCTTTCAGAGGGGCTCGCAGGATATCAGCTGGGGCTTGAGCCACGGCAAGCCCCAGTGTAGCGCCGCCACTGGAAACTGAAGTGAGAGATATATGTAGGGTTCCATATTGATTTCCTTTTGAACAATACCAGTTGCTTGGCAGTCATACTGATCAGCTGCCTCTAATGCTAGGTACACACAATGCAAAAAATATATATACATGTCTGGCGCTTCTTACAGCCCCCTCCAGGCCGATCGGACACTCACTGTCCTCTCAGGTCACCTGAACCTCCCTTTAAATGCCCTGTTAACTGAGCAAATCTGGGCGTACAGCGCATGCGCGGTCTGGACGTGTGCCCTATCACCCTGCAATGACTGGCCGAATTACCGGCAGCCTAGCAGAGGATCCGGTCGTCCTGGAAAGACGGTGAGACACCGGTTAGTCTGAAGGGGGCTGGAGGAAGCCCCAAGTATGTATTTTTTAATATTTTTTCCATCTCAGGTACACTTTAATTTATTCTCCAAAGTTTTCTCCTTGGTAATATTTGAACTAGGGCCCATATGCAATTCACTTTTTCTCCTGAGTTATCTCCTAGGAGATAATTTTCATATTCTTTTTAAAATGATTTTCCAGCATTTTACAATTGGAAAAAGCCTAGGGCCCATATGCAATTCACTTTTTTCCTTAAAGGGGAACTGAAGTAAGAGGTATACGGAGGCTGCCATATTTATTTCCTTTTAATCAATACCAGTTGCCTGGCAGCTCTGCTGGTCTATTTCTCTGCAGTAGTATCTGAATAACACCAGAAACAAGCATGCAGCTAGTCTTGTCAGATCTGACATTAAAGTCTGAAACACCTGATCTGCTGCATGCTTGTTCAGGGGCTATGGCTAATAGTATTAGAGGCAGAGGATCAGCAGGGCTGCCAGGCAACTGGTATTGCTTAGATGGAAATAAATATGGCAGCCTCCATATCCCTCTCACTTCAGATGTCCGTTAACCACTTGCCGACCGCACGCTTATACCGTGCGTCGGCAAAGTGGCAGCTGCAGGACCAGCGACGCAGTACTGCGTCGCCAGCTGCAGGCTGATTAATCTGGAAGCAGCCGCTCGCGCGAGCGGCTGCTTCCTGTCAATTCACGGCGGGGGGCTCCGTGAATAGCCTGCGGGCCGCCGATGGCGGCTCGCAGGCTAAATGTAAACACAAGCGGAAATAATCCGCTTTGTTTACATTGTACGGCGCTGCTGCGCAGCAGCGCCGTAAGGCAGATCGGCGATCCCCGGCCAATAAGCGGCCGGGGATCGCCGCCATGTGACAGGGGACGTCCTGTCACTGGCTGCACAGGACGGATAGCGTCCTGTGCAGCCCGGATCACCGGGGGGAGAGGTAGGAGAAGGAGGGGGGTGAATGTCGCCGCGGAGGGGGGCTTTGAGGTGCCCCCCCCCGCAACTAGCCTGCAAGCAGGAGCGATCAGACCCCCCCCTGCACATCATCCCCATAGGGGGGAGAAAAGGGGGGCGATCTGATCGCTCTGCCTGCACCCTGATCTGTGCTGGGGGCTGCAGAGCCCACCCAGCACAGATCACAACAAACAGCGCTGGTCCTTAAGGGGGGGTAAAGGGTGGGTCCTCAAGTGGTTAAATTTTCTCCTAGGAGATATTTTTTCAACTTCTTTTTAAAATAACTTTCCAGCACGTTTCAACTGAAAACATTCCAAAAAGTAGGTGGAAAAATACTATCAAAATTATTTTAAATATTTTCTTGCTTTCTGGTGGCTAAAATGCATTTTATGACAAGGGCCCATATGCAATTAACCTTTTCTCCTGAGTTTCCTCCTATGTGATATTTTTAAACTTGTCAGTAAAATGCCCTTTAAGCCACCAGAAAGCAAGAAAATACTCAAAATAAATTTAATAGTACTTTATAATTTACTTTTTGGTACTTTTTTAGTTTAAAAGTGCTGGAAAGTTATTTTAAAAAGATGATGAAAAATTATCTCCTAGGAGAAAACTCCGGTGAAAAAGTGAATTGCAAAAGGGCCCAGGTGTGAAAATATAATCTAGGAGAAAGCTCAGGAGAAAAAATGTATTGCAAATGGGCCCAGCGCCCAAAAATAATCAAAAAAGTCCTTTTTCACCTACTTTTTGGTACTTTTTAATTGCAGAGTGCTGAAAAGTTAACTTAAATTAACTTCTAGTAGAAAACTCAGGAGAAAAAGTGAATTGCATATGGGCCCAGGGCCTGTATGCAATTCGCTTTTTCTCCTACGTTTTCTCCTTGGTGATATTTTTAAATTTGTAAATAAAAAGCCATCAGAAAGCAAGAACATGCTCAAAATAATTTTGACAGTCCTTTTTTAATTTACTTTTTGGTACTTGTAGTTGAAAAGTGCTGTAAAGTTATTTTAATTTGAAGATGAAAAATTATCTCCTAGGAGAAAACTCAGGTGAAAAAGTGAATTGCATATGGGCCCAGGGGACATATGCAATTCACATTTTTCTCCTGAGTTTCCTCCTAGGAGTTAATTTTTAGGCCCATATGCAATTAACTTTACCTAATTTATCTCCAAGGAGATAATTTTCATTTTGTCTAAGAAATAACCTTTCAGCATTTTACAATTGTAAAAGTACCCAAAAGTTGGCGATAAAGTACTATCAAATTTATTTTGAGTATTTTCTTGCTTGCTGGTGGTTTAAGAGGCATTTTATGGCAAGATATGCAAATATCACCTAGGGGAAAACCCAGGTGAAACAGTTAATTGCATATAGGTTTTAATCTTTCCTTTTAAGTAACTTTTCAGCACTTTAAAATTAAAAAAGTACTAAAAAGAAGCGGTGGGTGAAAAGGTACTATCAAAATTATTCTTTGTATTTTCTGGCTTGCTGATAGTTTAAAAAATAATTGTATGAACATGCTTTGAAAATATCACCTAGGAGAAAACTAAAGAGAAAAGGTGAACTGCAGATAGGCCTTTATCAATAAAATGCCCTTCAAGCAGCCAACAAGCAAAAATACTCAGAATCATTTTGATGGTACTTTTTCAATTGCAGTGCTGGAAAAATACTTTAAAGAAAAGATGAAAAATTATCTTGTAGGAGTAAACGTAGGAGAAAAACTGATGTCTGTGGGGTGTGAAAGGCTAGCATGCCTGGTTATATGCCAAAGAAAAACTACTGAAATATGACTTCCTGGGTCGCAGCTTGGCTTCCTATTGGTGGAAGCTAATAGAGGCGGAGAGAGCGTGTCATCGAGGGGGAGATGCTACGAGGCTGATTGACAGTCTCACATAAGTAATGCCAGCTAGCCACAAGCAGATTGTCACTAGGCTGGCGATCTTTTAAGGGGATACAGCGTGGCGTATGGGGGGGGGGGGGGGGCTGGCAGCGGCGATACAGTGACCCAGAGGCATGTCTTTGTGCACATGACATGCTTCTGGGTCCTGTTAGGATTGCAGTATGCCGCCTCGGGTTCTCTTTAAGGGCTTCGCCTATGACATGGGAGACCAGGGTCAGTAAGGAGTTCAGGGCAAGACTCACTAATACTGCAGGGTGGCCTCTTGAGCGCACCGCAGTGGCTGCAGCTTTTGAGCGCTTTGAGTTCAACAGGAGAAAAGCGCAATACAAATGTTCAGATTGTTATTATTATTTTTATAAATAGATACATACTTGTTCTACTTACATAACATATGTATCGTACTGTCCACATTTTGATTTCAATGAATTGTATATAGTAAATAAAGACAAAACTGTTCCAGGTATTTACCATCTTTACTGCCTCTGACTGAAGCCAATCCTGATGTCATTTACTCCCTTAGGCCTTGTTTCCATATAGTGCACTTTCATGCGCACTTATAGAAATGCGATCGCAGGTACAGCAGACAGTGCATAGACTGCACTGTTTGGTGTTTCGAGTCATGTGCTGTGATTCACTTTTGAATCGCAGCACATGGTTGCCTGCATTTCAGGGTGCGTTGCAATGGAAACAACCCGTTACTCTTTTTTTTTCTCCTGCCTGAAATTGTGTATGCCTTGCCAGACCTCCTCCCCACTGAGCTCTGTACTAAAAACTGCACTGTCATATCTAGCTTGCTTTGTAAACACGTGAGCACAGCATAGATCGTATTTCAGCAGCTTCTGCAGAGGGATGAGGTGTATTTCCCTTCTTAGCCTCATGTCACACTGAACTGCCCTCAGCCAATCAGTGAGGAGCAGGAATGTGGGAGGGGAGATAACAAGCTTCCCTCTCCCCAGCAATGTACCAAAATAGAGCCAGGTTGACTTAGATAACATTCATTACAGTAGAGATATTTATTATTATGTTGGAATGCTTGCAATGCAGACTGCATGTAGGCCATAAATAAACACAGAGTAGTGGGTAAATCGAATTTAATTTTGTGGCTGACAATCCCACTTTAACCACTTGAGGACCACAGTGTTAACCCCCCCCCAAAGACCAGGCTGTGTTTTGTGTAAGTGGCCACTGCAGCTTTAAGACCAAGCTGCAGGGCCGCACAGCACAGCACACGAGTGATCCTGCCCCTTTTTCTCCCCACCAATAGAGCTCTCTGTTGGTGGGATCTGATCGCCCCCCCTTGTGTTTATTTATTTTTTTATAAATGTGTATGTTCATTTTTTTTCACAGTTTTTGACTTATTGTTTTTTTTTTTTTTTAGGTAATAGCCGCTCGGAGACTGAAGCCGGGGCGGAGCTCCGCCCCCCCGAGAAGGAAATTGGCGTTAGACGGTCCTGGGGCTGCCAGGTCGTAGAAAAGTTAAATAAAATAGTAGTGGTCAATGCTATTCTGTCTCCAGGTATCCTAGTTACAGTTCCTCTAATGTTTTCCGATTAATTGTCATGGGGGTAGTCTGCAATATTAAGGGGGTTCTCTGGTGATGGTAGAAAAAACAAAAAAAACGACATTTACCTGAGCTTCTATCGGCCCCCTGCAGCTGCCATGTCCTGCACCGTCCTCCTATGATCCTCTGTTCCCTGTCGCCGGTCCTGGTCTAATATTTGTCTAACTAGCTGAATAGTGCTCGCTCCCACACGCGTCATCGAGAGCTTATAGTGTAGGCGCAGTACGAAGCGGGAGCGAGCATGTGCACGGCTATGGACGCGCAGCCGATATCTAATTAGACATGTGATTAGACCGGGACTGGCGGCGGGGAAAGGAGGATCGTAGGAGGACAGCGTGGGACATGACAGCTATAGGGGGCCGATAGAAGCCCCAGGTAAGAGTCGTTTTTTGTTTTTTTACCACCACCAAAGAAACCCTTTAAGGGCAAAGAACACAAAAATTAACTTTAAGGGCAATAAACATACAAATTAACAGACAGGGCTAGCTAGAATTCTAAAAAAAAACCATCAGAATCTGCAAAAGAACAAGTGCAGCAGAGAGCTTTATTCATAATCATGGTGGGAATGTTAATTTATTCTTTATGCAGGGCACTGGGAAAATAAGGGCTGCCTTTCACCGGAGGAGATGTCTATAAAACTTCGCACAGGGGGGAGGTCTATCAGATTTTTGCTTTGAAAACGAGATCCCCTTCCGGCGCAAATAAAGAGCGGGAGGAGAGCTATTATGGAATAAATTGTTCAAGCTCATAATGAAACGTTCGCAGCCTTAGAAAATGAATTCATCAGACTCCTGTATTAATAAGGGGAATGTGGTGATCCAGCAAAGTCCTCTAGATCCAGCACAGGCAGGGATTGCCTGATGCCGGATATGTTTGCTTGCCGGCAGAGGCGTAGCTGGGGTTTTCAGTGCCTGGGGACAAAGACCGGTTTGGCGCCCCCTTCCCTGTGGTAGGCCTGCGGTGCTTGTAATGCCCTCCTTTCACCGCCTGTGCCCTCCAGATGGTCTAGTTAAGACCTTTGACCCAGAACTAATGGCTGCTCTCCGGTGGGGGGCGGGCTTTTTTCAAGCAGGGAGCAGGGCTTCTTCCAGTCACAGCCAGGCACGCTTTCCACCACTGCTGTATCTAGTTTCTCTGGTGGGGCAGGGTGAAAGAGGCTGCAGGATAATTGTTCATTCTGTGCATCATGGTAGAGAGGCGACCAGTGGCAACAGGCAGCCGCTGAGCGCTGCTAAATCACTGCGCCCGGGGACATATGTCCCCTCTTGCCCACCCTTAGCTACGCCCCTGCTTGCCGGTTGCTTGAAAAGCCGGCTGAAAAAGCACAAACCTCCCCACCCCCATGCAGCATAAAATACTCACTGAGCCTCCAGGCACCATCTTTCACCTTTCCTGTAGATCTTAATGGCTTTCCGACATCCTCTGTGCAAGGCCCCTGTCACCTGACCAGCATCAAGTCAGGTGTCATGCAATGGATTGCGGAAAGCTGAAAGGAGCTGCAGGAAGAGAAAATTATGGCGCCTGGGAGTTTGGTAAGTATTCTATACCCTACAATGCCCTACAAACTACCCCAAGCGCTGTCCCTGTTAACTCCCTCAGGCATGTTGGTTAGTTGAGACTTCCGCTTGCCTGAGTTCCAGATAATGGGGACTTTTCTGTATTTTGTGTCTCATGATTGCTATAAATAAAAATTGATGTATCTGTATTTACATTTTAAAGCCCAAGTTCCCCCTCCCAGATTTTCCAGTGTTAGGAAAAGTGATTAGGGGGACTAGGCCCAGTTGCATAGCTATAGACCCCCAAACAGCCCAGTTTCTAGGGACCTGCAGGCCATGTGACTGCCCTGAGCGCTGAGGGAGGGTGGGCGTAGCGATGGAGGGAGGAGCCGCAGCCACACTGAAACTCAGCCGCAGCCACATCGAGAATCTGCTGCGAGGAGGACGGCCCAACTTCTCCCTCCCATCCTCTCCCCGGGGCCGCCCTCCGTGCTCCCCGCTCTATGCAGAATTAGAGCAGCGGGAAGCATTGTAAGAGGAACTCACCTTCCTGCTCGCCCCAATTGCCGCTCACTTGCTGCAGGTCTGTATCAGCGGCTATGCAGATGGAGACCAGGGGGGGGGGGGGGGCAATTTAGCCTAGAAGCCTAGAAACTGCCCTTCCCCCAACCATTGAGATGGTGGGGGTCCCAGAGGTTATGTGGGCGTTCTCCTCCTCCCACATGTGCAGAGTAGGGTAGTGTAGCAGTGTAACATTTACCTACTCCAGCACTGCGTTGGATTCCCCAACGTTCAGTTTGCGTGCACAAAAAAAGGGCGCCGTGAAAAAAGGGGCCGACTTATTAACGAATTTGGCGCCAGGTATTAACGAAATTTGATAACAAGAACCATCGTTGTCAAGCTTTATTAACGATATTTACTGTTGCAAAAACAAAGGAGATATAATAACGAATAAATATTAATGTTAAATGTTGTTGCATTTTTCGTCAATACTGCTTAACCCAACCCAACCCTCACACAGAACCCTCCCCTGGTGGTGCCTAAAACTAACCACTCCCCTAGTGGCGCCTAACAATAACCACCCCCCTGGTGTTGCCTAAAATTAACCGCCGCCTAGCTGGTGCCTAACCCTAACCTCTCCCCCTGGTGGTGCCTAACCCTAACCACTCCCTCTGCAGAAACACCATTTTACATATATTAACGATAATACCTTTTAAAACGTAAAATCTGTACTTCTTAACATAATAACATGACAAAAACTATAACGTTGTAAACTTCTAAAATGATAACTACCACAAAACTATAATGTTCTAATGTTATTAACAAACTTTTTCACGGCATCCTTTTTTCGCTGTATTAATGATAATTGCATTAAAGTCTATGGCGGCGCCCTTTTCGTCCACCCTCAGCCGGCGCCCTTTTTTCCCGCTACCGTCAGTTTCACAATAATGTAACATCCTCTTGGGTCCATGCTCTCTTAGCTAGAAGAGAAGGCAGCAGCTGCGCATGGAATAACCTTATATACTCTTAAATGATCGATACCTTCATACAGGGGCAGTAAAACGAAAGGTGATAGAAGAGTAGAGTGCGACAGCGTGCTGTCATGCTCTAATTACATGGCAGAATCCCCTTGGTCTTCAGAGCCAGGCTTCGCTGACCACCATATTGATTTCCCAGTGGCAATTACAAACAAAGGCACGTCTAAAGCTAATCATTTCTGGTCCCTGGTTAACTCAAATAAATGTATTGACCGGCAGCTAATCCCGGGCCATCCGTGCTTAAAGTGGATCCGAGATGAACTTTTACACATTGCATAATTGTGTTCCTTTCCTATTGTTTATAGGGCATTCCTCAAGCCAAATACTTTTTTGTTTTTGTTTTAATACTTCCCTATAAACTAAAAGAGCCACTCCCACAGGGTTTCAGAGAGCCTTGGTAGTAGCAAGGGCTCATGGGAGCTCAGTCTGGGCAGGAGGAGGGGGAGGTGTTACTAGCCATTGATTTCAGAGGCAGAGGGGAGGAGGGAGGAGGAGAGGGGATTAGGCTGATGGCTCAAGATACAGATAAGCTTGCCTGTGTGTAATGTTTACAAACAACATGGCGGCTGTCATTGTACCACAGGAATAAATAATCATATTCTGTTTACAGCTAGATTTGCTGTGTAAAGGCCCATACACACGTCGGATTTTTACGAACGACCCGTCGTTTCAACGTTCCGTCGTTTGCACGTCAAATCCGGCGTGTGTACAGACTATCGTTCAGGTGATAAGCCCGGTCTTATTACCTGAACGATAGTCTGTACACACGCCGGATTTGACGTGTGAACGACGGAACGTTCAAACGACGGGTCGTTCGCAAAAATCCGACGTGTGTATGGGCCTTTAACCATCTAAACTTTAGATAAGATATGTAGACAAGTTACTTGTTATAGTTAGTTTTTCATCTCGGATCCGCTTTAAAGGTTATCATTTGGCCAGTGCAGAAATCTACACATGAAGCTCCAATAACTCTGCACTGACTCAGACTCTTGTAACCATCACTTGGGTTGCATTGGGGGATATAGTGAATTAAGTATCTCAGAACTTCACAAACCATTTTGTATTTTGTAGTTTTTTAGTTATTATAATTAATATTTATTAGGCATGGGTGGTAGGGATTAGATTATTAAATTGTGACTGAGCTCTTACCTCAGACTGTAAGCCAAAAGGCCCTACAGTCTAAAGGTTTACGGTATAGGACAGTAGGTAAGGGAAGCTGTGTGGAGCGGTAGAAATGGTGGTTAGTGGGCAAAGTGTCCTAGGTAGGAGAGTATTCTTGCCTGAAGGAGTGAGTTTTCATATTGTGTCTAAAAAGAGTAAGTGTGAGTGAGTGGCACATTTGTTGAGGGAGAGTGTTCCAGAGGAGGGGAGAAGATCGAGAGAAGTCTTGTAAGCTGGAGTGAGAAGAATTGACCAGGGAAGAAGACTGAAGGATATTGTTAGTAGAGCGGAGATTGCATGTAGGATGGTATCTGGAAATAAGTTGTTTTAGATAGGAAGGAGCTAGGTTGTGGAGAGCTTTGTAGGCGAGAGTAAAGATTTTAAATTGTATCCTTTGTGTAATTGCTAGGCAGTGAAGTGAATGATAAAGGGAGATAGGGCTGGAGAAGCAGGAGGAGAGGTGGATGAGGTGTGATTGGCAGCAAGTGAAGTGACTGAAAGAGGGGGATTTGGCTGGAGAATCAGAGGAAGAGGTGGATGAGTCGCGCAGAAGAGTTCATGATGGACTGTAACAGAGCTAAACAGTTGGCAGGGAGGCTGCAGAGCAGAGAGTTGCAATAGTCTAGTCGTGAAATAATCAGGGCATGCACCAGAAGTTTGGTAGTGTCCTGTGTGAGAAAAGGGAGGATGTGGGAGTTCTTTAGGTGGAGGCGACAAGAGGAGGATAGTTTGTCAATGTGTGGTTTTAATGAGAGACTGGAGTCCAAAATTACACCTACACAGTGAGCCTGGGGGACAGGTGTTATGGATGTGCCATCAACAGAAATAGTGATGTCAGACAGGGGCATTGAGTTGTGAGGTGGGAAGATTACCATTTCAGTCTTGTTCATATTGAGTTTTAGAAAATGGAAGGACATGAGGCAGGCGATTGCATTGAGACAGTCAGTCAGGGATACGAGCTGTTATTATTCAAGTCAGGTGCTGAAATGTAGATATGGGTATCGTCGGCGTATAGGTGATATTGGAATCCAAAGGAGCTGATGAGCTGACCAAGACCAAATTTGTGGATAGAGAAAAGGAGAGGTCCTAGACTTGGGGAACTCCAACAGTGAGGGGGCGTGGAGATGAGGCGGTGCCGGAGTGGGCAACTCTGAAGGTCCTATCTGAGAGGTAGGAGGAAAGCCAGGAGAGAGCAATGCCCTGAATGCCCATAGATGAGAGGATTTGGAGAAGTAGAGGGTGGTCCACTGCGTTAAAAGAAGAGAGGTCTAGGAGGATAAGAATAGAGTAGAGGCCTTAAGATTTAGCAGTTGCCAGGTCGTTGGTTACTTTAAGTGGGGCATTTTTGGTTAAGTGGCTGGGGCGGAATCCAGATTGGAGGTCATCAAACAGATGTAGGGAGGGGAGGTTAGTGTTTGGAATAGGTGGGGGGAGGGTATTAGTGTTAAGTGTGTGTGGGAAGGGGTTAGTGTTTGGAGTAGATAGCAGGAGGTTAGTGTTAGGTGTAGGTGGAGTGAGGTTATTGTTATGAGTAGGTGGTCGGAAGGTTAGTGTTAGAAGTGGTGAGGAGAGGTTAAGTGTTAGGAGTAAGTAGGGGGAGGTTAGTAATAGGAGTAGGTGGGGGGAGGTTAGTGTTAGGAGTAGGTGAGGGGAGGTTAGTGTTAGGAGTAGGTGGGGAGAGGTTAGCATATCATACTTGACTCACTACCCAGAGTAATGTGAACTTTTATTATTGGGACTACCACTCCAGTGTATGACCTGGCATTGTATTACTACCTCTATAGTGTTGTTGCATCTTATTGCTTATTACCTGTATTGTGTTGTTGTATCTTATTTCTTATTACCTGTCACCCCTGTCATCGTTGTCTGTAGTCTTATGTATTGTACAGCACTGCATAATATATTGGCGCTATATAAATCCAATAAATAATAATAATTAGTGTTAAGTGTAGGTGGGGAGAGGATAGTGTTAGGAGTAGGTAGGGGGCTAGTGTTAGGGGTAAGTGAGAGGGGTTAGTGTTAGGAGTAGGTGGGGGTGGATAGTGTTAGGAGTAGGCAGGGGGTTAGTGTTAGGGGTAAGTGAGAGGGGTTAGTGTTAGGAGTAGGTGGGGGTGGATAGTGTTAGGAGTAGGCAGGGGGTTAGTGTTAGGGGTAAGTGAGAGGGGTTAGTGTTAGGAGTAGGTGGGGGTGGATAGTGTTAGGAGTAGGCAGGGGGTTAGTGTTAGGGGTAAGTGAGAGGGGTTAGTGTTAGGAGTAGGTGGGGGGGGGTAGTGTTAGGAGTGGATAAGTGGCAATTTAGTGTTAGGTATAAGTGGGGGGAGGTTAGTGTTAGTAGTAAAAAGGGAAAGGTTAGGGTTAGGAGTAATTGGGTGGCGGTTAGTGCTAGGCATAGATAGGGGAAACCAATATTTTTTCTACTAACTGTCTCTACCCACACTACTCCAATTTACTTCATCCCCCAAGGTGCTACAACTCGGAGGGGGAATAGTATTTGATGTCACTTGGTATTTCAGTGGCACCAGGGTGAGCCATCATTTGGGGGACTCTGCGCCGTACTGACCAGGCGGTGTACTAACATGTACATATGGCCACCCCAACTGCACTGCCAAAGCACACCTCCAGCTCTGCAGCCTCAGCCTAATTGGTGGCTGTCGAGCTGGGGCAGTCCAGGGTAACACAGGTGGGAGTGGCCATGGAGCTTTGGAACACTTTGACCAGCCAAGGAGGAGGGGCAGAGTTTTTTCATATAATGATCTATGGGTGAGCTGGTGTTATTAACCCTACGTGCTGATCCTGGATGCACAGACACAGACTCTGTCACACACACATTTTTCACATCTGGTACTTTTTGAGATAATTGGTACTTTACATATTACACAATCGCTTCTAGTTTTAATCCTATGTAATAATTCGCTAAGGCTCAACACACACCATACAATCTTGGTTGTTCAATCTTTCCACTTTCATGTAGTATAAGAGCTTAGCCAATCAATCATTCAAGGTATTTTCAATCGGTTGGCCCTTATACTACATAGATTTGGTAAATCTATACAACCAAGATTGTATGGTGTGTGTTGAGCTTTAAGGTCGCCACTAACGATCAAATTTCTAGTGAAAATCGTTGGAGCAAACAGATAATTCTAATCGGAAAAAAATCTTTCTCTACACCATCAACGAACCAATCTTTGCTTCCTATCAATCACAACCAACAAGAAAAATCCAAATTTTGGCTTGACATAAATCCAATCGGACGATTACGGTATTTTTTTATAATTATAATAGTTCTTAATTGATTGTGCCCTTCAACGGAGATTATTTACAACCAATCTGATCAGAATTTGTGATCGCTCTAACAATTTTTCACTAGAAATTAGACTGTTAGTGACCATCTTAAGTGTCCCTGCGTCATCCTGTGCCTGTTTCCGTGCGTTTGCGGTACTGCGCATGTGCAGCATGGTTAGTCGTTGGGACAGGAGGACGGGGCCAGGGAGCTGGGCGAGCATGTGTGCGCGCTGCATGTGCACTGACATGCGGCGGTGTGACAGAGGCCTAGAGCCCATTTGTAAACGGGCTTAGGTCTACTAGTATGTGTATAAGAATCAAAGACCATTGTAGTCCCTTACACACCCCAATGAGTTCTGGGTCACCATGAGCTTGCTGGTTAGCCTGTACCTCTCGGTGTTACAAGCCCTACTCCATAGAGCCAAATTAATCCATGCCATGCACTGATGAGGATCAAACAATCCGAAACAGTCTGTATGCATGTTGGATTATTCTGGCTCTGTACGAATTAACAAGCTGACACATCATTGCATTCCAGCGGTTCTGGAGGTGTGTTTAGCTTCTAAGGGTAACAATGGTTAATTTGCATATTCAGCAGTGATGCACTGGGAGACATCTCAAGCTCACTCCAACCTGAATTATCGCTAATTCTTTCTGTTTTAAGAAAGCAAACTTTTGTTTTTCTTAGCATCTTAGTAAGGGGGCTTTCAGGACCATTGTAGTCCCTTACACACTCCAATGAGTTCTGGGTCACCATGAGCTTGCTGGTTAGTCTGTACCTCTCGGTGTTACAAGCCCTACTCCATAGAGCCAAATTAATCCATGCCATGCACTGATGAGGATCAAACAATCCGAAACAGTCTGTATGCATGTTGGATTATTCTGGCTCTGTACAAATTAACAAGCTGACACATCATTGCATTCCAGCGGTTCTGGAGGTGTGTTTAGCTTCTGAGGGTAACAATGGTTAATTTGCATATTCAGCAGTGATGCACTGGGAGACATCTCAAGCTCACTCCAACCTGAATTATCGCTAATTCTTTCTGTTTTAAGAAAGCAAACTTTTGTTTTTCTTAGCATCTTAGTAAGGGGGCTTTTAGGACCATTTTAGTCCCTTACACACTCCAATGAGTTCTGGTTCACCATGAGCTTGCTGGTTAGTCTGTACCTATAAGAATCAAAAATTGAGAAAAGTCTAGTCCAAAACAAAACATGAGTTGAGTGTTTATTTTTATACAGGTCACAAAAAAACAATTTGTATTAATGGACTCCTTAATGTCCTACTAAAAATGTGGCATAACGAGCAGTAGCCCCGGGGCACGTGACACAAACTCACCAGTATCAATTAAAATCTTTTTGCTCCGGTAAACAGAACGAGCGGCCAGAGGGCAAAACACTGCAGTGAAACATTTGTTTTAATTCACCAGCACCTAAAATATTCATGACTGCCGCGGCTTCCTCAGGATTCACTCCATTTTCCGGAGATGATATTGAGACGTAGTCGTAACTCTCTAGCAATCGCCGGTTTGTCATTAAACTACAGAGCTCAGGGGTAGAAAATAGCAATTAAAAAACATGCTCAGCTCTTAAAAAAAAAGAAAACATAAAGCACGAGGAGGTGACTCCGTACTTGTTCCCTCTTCTTGATCAAAAGAAGGCCAAGGTGGCCTCTCAAGGAGGAGATCACTCGGGAAAAAAGGCTCTCATTACCATTCCTCAAAATTATGGTAGTTTGCTTTTTTTTTTCTTATGTCTCCCTATCTTCAGCTCTGTCTGTGTACTGTCTTTACCCAAAAATAAGAGTTTTTGCTCCAAAAACTACTCAACGAGCGCAGCGATTGGCTCAATAACGTAGCCATGGTCCTTCCCGTGAGACTATCGACTCCAATAAAAACATAAGTTGCTGTACTTCTCCCTCATAGGCTGAAGCTGCGCTAGAGACACAGTGTGGCATGGAGCTAGGGGACATCAGAGGACATGGACAACGCAGCAAAGAGTAGGATGTAGGCCTGAACGATTTTAGGAAAAAATTGAATTGAGCGATTTCTGTCCAAAATTACTATTTCGATTTGATTCACGATTTCCTTCAAATCAAGCTTTGTTCCCCCCCTTTGTGCCTGTTTGTTCCCCCTCTGTCCCCCTGTCTCTCCTTGTGCCCCCTTTTGCCTCTTCATGCCTCCTCTGGGTCTCTCTCTTGCCTCCTTTGTGTCTCTGTGCCCCCTCTGTGTCTCTCTTTGTGCCCCCTTTGTGTCTCCTATCTCTGTCTCTGTGCCTCCTCTGTGTCTCGCTGTGCCTCCTCTGTCCCCCAATTTGCATCAGTTCTGGACATAGCTTCAAGCACGAGTCCAGCGATGCCCGTCTATCCACTTTGCCTCCTGCAGGCTCTAATGCACGGCATACTTCCTGTATATCATGTGACATACAGGAACCCAAAGTTTTGCCAAGCACAAGAGGCGGCAGAGGGCGATAGAGGATGGAAGGTATGTCCAACACTGTGGGCCGCACGCACTGGGACTTTGGGAAAGTTTGAAGGCACTTCTTCAAACTTCCCCATGTGGAAATGACGTGATCGCGATATTCAACGCTTTGACGATTCTGAAATTGTGATCTTGGTGATCACGATTTCGATTTAAATTCGATTTATGTTTCAGGACTAGTAGGATGTACCAGTAGGAGGACATGGGACAGCGAAAGACACGGGGGACACACACATGGGGGACAGCGGAAGACAAGGGGACACATGAGAGGACATTGGAAGACACAGGGAAACATGGGGTACAGTGGAAGACATGAGAACGTGGGGGACAGTGGAAGACACAGGGACACATGGGGTACAGTCAGTGGAAGACACGGGGACACATTAAGGGGACAGTGGAAGACACAGGGACACATGGGGTACAGTGGAAGAAATGGTAACACATGGGGGGACAATGGAAGACACAGGGACACATGGGGTAGAGTGGAAGACACCGGGACACATGGGGGGCAGTGGAAGACAGGGATACATGGGGGGCAGTGGAAGACACAAAATACACATGGGGACAGCAGAAGACACAGAGACACATGGTGACAGCGAAAGACATGGGGAAACATGAGGGACAGCAGAAGACACAGATAAATAACTGCTGGTAGGGCTTACTTTTGCGGAATGGCTTAGATTTCGAGAATGCTCAAAATTTCAGCTAGGGCTTATTTTCAGAGGATGTCTCATTTTTGGGGAAACAGGGTACCTCTTTAACTAAGGCTCGGTTCCCGACTTGGCGACTTGTGACAGAAAAAAGATGCAACGGAGCCCGTGATGGATCTGGACAGATTTGCTTTAGCGATCCATTACCCTCCGCTACCGCTTGAGTCCCTGCCCTTCGGGTCGCCATGCCAAAAAGCACGGCAAAAGGAAGGGGAGGCCAGCAAAAGTCTATTTAACTGCTGGACATGTAACAGCAGTTAAATAGACTTAAATAGATGCATTAAATATATGCTGGGTTGCTTCAAGGCTTTTGCACAGTCTCCCGTTCATAGTGTGGAGCTTATTGGTGCTGCTCAACCTGAGCGGCGGAGTGATCCGAGTGGCGGCGATAACACCAAGTGGCAATGATCATCACAGATGAAGGCAGAGGGTGAGAGATAAAGGCAGAAGAGGCAAGAATACTCACCGTCCTGGCGTGCATCAGCATTTACGTGCGCATGTCTTTATGCGTGCGTCCGGGAACACGCTGGGTTTTATTGCTGTTTCCCATTACTTACGGTGTACGGCATTATGTTACGCGCGCCTGCGCAGAGACTAGCGCACGCAAATCCTTACGTATGCGAAGACATAGAAACTTATGCTTCTCAGTGCGCATGCGTAACGTGGTAAGCCAGTATAGAAGCAGAACTGCCCTCAAATGCCGTGCTGCTCGTTCTGACAGCTTGGCTAACCATTGTTGGTGAACCCTTGTATCTTGTCTGATTGATTCCTGTTGTGACCTCGGCTTGTGACCTCGACCTCCATTAATTTCTGCGCGCCCCGACCTCCGGCTTGTGACACCGACCACTGTTGATCTCTGCCTTGCTTGACCTTTGACTTGTGACCTCGGCCTCCGTTGTCTGCCGCCTGCCCTGACTCTCAGCTTGTTTACCTGATTACGGCTTGCTATCCTCTACAAGTACTGGTCTACTCCACTAAGCAGCGTCTCCTGTTCTCCAACCCTCTGTTATGACCCGTGTGTGCAACCTGGTGGGCACTAGGCAAGGCAGCTACAAGTCCAACGGCCCTTGCGGGACGCTCTAGTGAAAACTTGTGGTCACTAAAGCTACATACACATGGGGCACAAATGTCCCCTGATGCATGCAGCCGGGCGGCAACAGCTATCCACACGTCTCGCCAGAAAGGCAGAGACGCGGCGGAAGCTGTCTGTGAAGGGAGCATCCCCCGGGCAGATGCTACATTCACTTGCTTTTGTCTCCTGTCGCTAGTCCGCATACACACGCAGTACGCGTGGCGGACTACCGACAGTTGTGGAGACAGAAGTTGCTGGCGATTGAACGTTTCAATAGCACGCCAACTTCACTATCCGGCGACAGTTCGTGGCGCACGCATCATACACACAGGGCAACTGTCGCTCAGACATGCGCTTGCCACGTGTTTGTGGCGACAGTTGTGCCTCGTGTGTATGGGCCTTTAGACTCTGCACCCTGGGAATCCCTCATCTCAGTGGGAAGATCAACAGTGCGCTTGAAGACCTAACAAAAAAGCACGGATGCGTTGAATTATTCCTTTACCGATCAAGCAATTACCAATCAACCAACTACTGGTCTGGGCCATGCTTATGCGATTTGAGTCCTACAGGAGAAAAGCACTTTACAAATGTTGTTGATGTTTAACAGATAATACACACCATTTTCTCATTATTCATCTTCTTGCCAAACAAAATAACAGTAGTCCTGAAAACAGAAGTTTACCGATCTCGTGTACAATCCTCCTGCCTGGACACCGACCGCATCCAACGCCACCTCCTCCTCCTGACACTGTCATAATTTAATCCAACTTTGGCAAAGAGTTACAAATTGCTTAATTAAAATTGACATGATCGCTTGCATATATTACACTGGAAATCATTATCTTCCAAGAATCATTAAATAACCATGAAGCCATTTTAATTGTATGAGTACATTCCCTAATTATTTTCTTCAGGATTAAAAGACTAAGAGAAGTCGCCCCAGAAGAGCCCGGCTCATAATGCTCTGCAGACACTTATGACTTCCTAATTAACAGAGATGCGTGTAGATTGTTTTGCTAAGCCAGAAAATGTGCGGCGTAACCAATTAGCTCCCACCATGCAAAATCTCGCACTAGCTGTACTGTGGATGCCCTTTCATCATACACAAGTCACGCTGATCTCCCGGCAGATATATGTGCAGCTGAAATAGGGTATGTAGAAATTGTGCAAATGCAAGTCTTGGTGTACTAAAACCTAATAGCGTAGTATGGATGCAGAGGCGCCAAATGGATAAAAGTATCTAAAAAGTTTAAAACATGAGGAGGCAGTGGTGGACTTACCTCCTTCAAGCACACACAAAAATTGCCAATGTGTTTGTCAAATACAACAAGTTTATTTACATATACTCCGGGAGACAGTGCAACACGTTTCGCAGGTTTAATCCCGCTTCATCAGGCAATAACAATGGAGCAATAGATATGTAATCAGTAGAAAAGCTAGGCACCTCTCTAAAACCTAATGGTGCTAAAAATGGGTTAAAGAATACCTTAGTCCTAATTCAAATCTAAAAATGACGCCCTGTGTGTGGAGGGAGGGGCGCATGGATTTACCGCATCTCCTGTTCACCCGCTGTTGCTGCTGTTGTCCAGGTCCTGGTTGGAGCGGTCGGCACCCGTTGACCCGGACATACTGCGATGCGAATGTGCATTACGTCCTCTTGGGTGGCATATGCTTGCTGAATACGTCATTGCAAGGGCGTGCGCATGTACAGCACATTGGGCCCCTGGCAAGTGCGGTCACAAGCCACCCAAGAGGTCATACTGCGCAGTATTCCTTTTCTCTCTGTGTGCCCTTGTTCCACTCATGTGCCCCCATTCAAATCTCACACCGCTTGAGTTTCGGGTTTCCAAAGACAAGGGTTCCGCACTGCAGTACAAAGCCACTTGTCTTTGGAAGTACTCAGAGACCCGACTAGTACTTCTGTGGCCTTCCAAGGAGACCCGAACACCTCTTCATCATTAAAGCAGGAGGCTGAAATGAGGAGCCCGGCAGTGGAACAAGAAGATGCAGAGAGGGAAAATGGGAAATCTCTAAAGGATACAAAGCTTTCCCTCCTTTTAGGTGAGTATCTAACTTTTTTGTTTTACTAGTTGATTTTTTTTTTGTTAAAGTAACCTCCACATAATGGAGGTTTATAATGGTGTATTCGGAGGTTGGGGAAAGCACCATTACTTACGTACAGGGTGCTGCTCCTCTTACCCCCGGCTCAATAGTACCGGTAAATATCGGGTATTTTACCAATATTCTACTAGAGGCCATTTCCGGTGCCCAATTTTCCCCGGCGCCCTTTTTACATGTACGGAGGCAGATCTCCAATCTCCCATCCACAGACCATCTAATACTTATGGCTGCCAGACAAACAATCCTCAAAAACTGTCTAGAAAAGAATGAGCCAAAAACAGTAGAAGTTCTGCGTGCATACAAAAAGGGTGCGGGATATAGCCGAAGTTTTAATCTAAAACAATATTTTTAGTTTATAGCTTGTAAACGAAAATCTAGTGCTAAATATGTTGAATAAACGGAAATGAAATGGCAAAATAACGTCTATAACAAAAAATAATATCGGAAATGAAACTGCAAAATAGCGTCTATAACAAAAACAATATTTACCCTTGTATTAAGCATACTAATAAAATTGTAGATATTACAGGTATTCTACTGCAATTATACCTAACTATAGGCTCACACAGTTCTCTCCCTATCCCTAACCCCTAGATCCCCCCTTTGTGTAAATATACATAATTTAATAAATTGTATATATTACAAATATTGTACTATAATTATACCTAACCCTACTTAGCGATGGACGCAAAACTGAAAAAAAATGCACCTTTATTTCCAAATAAAATATTGGCGCCAAACATTGTGATAGGGACATAATTTAAATGGTTTTATAACCGGGACAAATGGGCAAATACATTTCATGGGTTTTAATTACAGTAGCATGCATTATTTAAAAACTATAATGGCCGAAAACTGAAAAATAATGAATTTGTTCCCACATTTTTTCCTATTTTCCCATTAAAACACATTTAGAATAAAATAATTCTTGGCATAATGTCCCACCTAAAGAAAGCCTAATTGGTGGGGAAAAAAACAAGATATAGTTCATTTCATTGTGATAAGTAATGATAAAGTTATAGATGAATGAATGGAAGGAGTGCTGAAAGGTGAAAATTGCTCTGGTGCTCAAGGGGTAAAACCCCTCAGTTGTGAAGTGGTTAAAATACTTCACTATAAATAACATGAATAGAATAATTGATATATTTTTAATAGAATAAATAGCCTTAAAATCACGTACACATTAATAATATTATAAATAGAAAAAGTTATATATGTATAATAAAATAAATAGCCTTACAATCACGTACACATTAAAAAACGTAAAATAACAGTAATATTAAAAGCGATATATTAGTAAGATACTAAAACCTGAAAACTATAATCGACGCATTATAAGTCTGAAAACAAAGTTAATACCAAAAGCGATGCATTTCTAATGGATTAAGGTTGAAAACGATATTTAAAGGGAACCTAAACTGAGAGGCATATGGATGTTTCCTTTTAAACAATGCCAGTTGCCTGGCAGTCCTGCTGATCTCTTTGGCTGCAGTAGTGACTGAATCAGACCTGAAACAAGCATGCAGCTAATCCAGTCTGACTTCAGTCAGAGCATCTGATCTGCATGCTTGTTCAGGGGCTGTGGCTGAAAGTATTAGAGACACGGGATCAGCAGGAGAGTCAGGCAACTGGTATTATTTTAAAAGGAAAAATCCATATCCTTCTCAGTTTAGGTTCCCTTTAAGCATTATACGTATGAAAACTAATTTTAAAATGATAAAATAAGTGTAAACGAAAATATACTTGTTACAGCCCTGAAAGCGAAATTTAAAAATGAAAAAATAAGTAAAACACAAAGTCAAAACGAACTTGTAAACGGTATTTGTAATAAACTTTATTTTGTAAACGAAAACTTTTGTTAACACGATCCCTGCAACCGCTATTTCTCGAGCGCCCTAATTTCCTGTCGGAAGCCCAATAGCCGATATTTTGTATTGCAGTCTATGGTGGCGCCCTTTATGTCCATTAGCCATGTGCGCCCTTTTTTCCTGCTTCCAGAAGTCCTTCACTCTGCAGACTCCTCGTTCTCCAGAACAGTTAATATACAATATAGTTCCAGTACCTCTATGAATACATTTAAAGGGATACTGTAGGGGGGGGTCGGGGGAAAATGAGCTGAACTTACCCGGATGGTAATGGTAATGGTCCCTCGCAGACATCCTGTGTTGGCGCAGCCACTCCCCAATGCTCCGGCCCCGCCTCCGGTTCAGTTCTGGAATTTCTGACTTTAAAGTAAAAAAAACCACTGCGCCTGCGTTGCCGTGTCCTCGCTCCCGCTGATGTCTCCAGGAGCGTACTGCGCAGACACAGACCATACTGGGCCTGCGCTGTGCGCTCTTGATGACATCAGCGGGATCGAGGACACGGCAACGCAGGCGCAGTGGTTTTCTGACTTTAAAGTCAGAAATTCCAGAAGTGAACCGGAGGCGGGGCCGGAGCATCGGTGAGTGGCTGCGCGGGCACAGGATGTCTGCGGGGGACCATTAGAAGCCCCGGGTAAGTTCAGCTCATTTCCCCCCGACCCCCCTACAGTATCCCTTTAAGAATAAATGTGTTGTCTTTTTACCATCCATGAGCCCGGCCAACAGAGAACTTTAAATAACTGGACTAATTTTTTTTTTTGCCCCCTTTCTATAATGTGTCATCTTTTTTCCCTCTTTCTTCTTCCTTTAGATGTTCCTTTTGAGCTATTTTCTACCCATTCTATTTTGATGCTCTCAGCCTATTCCTTTGTAGTCTCTGATCTGAAATGGTCCATTGAACAATGATGTCTATTCCTACCTTACTACGGGGGACGTGGAGCAAGCTGGTCCTTTGTATTTTTGAGACGAGAGATCAAAAAAATGAAGGAAAAAAAAAAAACAGAATAGTCATAAGGAAAGAGTTGTAACATAGTGATCTCCAATTACCCAGGTAGGTCAAGGCCAGATTTACCATAAGGCACGGTAGGCACGTGCCTACAGTCACCTGATGATGGAAAGGTGTCTCAGTCCCCTCCCCTAGTGCCTCCCTCCCTAGTTCCCTATGCAGAGTCCTGGTGAGAGCATACATGACAGGTTACTCACCAGGCTCTCGGCATTCCACTAACGAGATCTCCCTTCAGTCGGGGCACCTCCAGCTACTTAATATTCAGGGTACCTCTGGCTACCTAATACTTGGGGCCTTCCTATCGTTGCTTCTCCCGGCGCCCTGGTGATGATCGGACATGACGTCATCGACGTCGTGACATCATGGGGAGCTCCGATCCTTCCTATTGCGCGGCCTGGCGGTGATTCGCCAGGCTGCGCTAGGCGTTTCGGGGGGGAAAGCCCCTTTAGCTGCGGATCGGCGGCGATCAGACAGAACATGTAGCTAGCAAAGTGCTAGCTACATGTTCTGAAAAAAAAAGTAAGTAAAAAGACCCTCCAGGGACTGAGCAATCGTCCTTGGCGTACATGGACGAGCTGAGCTCGTCCATACCGCCAAGGAGGTTAATAAAGAATAAAGGCCATGCTGACAATTACCTACGGAGAGATGGACTATCCCAAAACCTGTTGGTAATGTCAGATTTCTACTACCTACTGTAAGTGACAGCAACATAGGAGAGAAGTAATGTATGGCTCATTTTACTCAGGAAGAAACATGCTTCTTATTTGTATGTGTTTATATGTATGTTAAATTTTAAGATTTTTGAGACTGTGGTCCTTTAAGTTCATCCTCCCCCATGTTTCACAGTCATTTAAAGAGACTCTGTAACGACAAAAAGATCCCCTGGGGGGTACTCACCTCGGGTGGGGGAAGCCTCAGGATCCTAATGAGGCTTCCCACGCCGTCCTCTGTCCCACGGAGGTCTCGCTGCAGCCCTCCGAACAGCCGGCGACTGTGCCGACTGTTCAATTCAATATTTACCTTTGCAGGCTCCAGCGGGGGCGCTGTGGCTGCTTTCGCTCCGAAGGAGGCGGAAATACCCGATCTCAGTCGGGTCCGCTCTACTGCGCAGGAGCCTGCAAAGGTAAATATTACGTCACCGCTGTACGGAGGGCTACAGCGAGACCCCCGAGGGACGGCAGACGGCGTGGGAAGCCTCATTAGGATCCTGAGGCTTCCCCCATCCGAGGTGAGTACCCCCCAGGGGACGTTTTAACGTTACAGATTCTCTTTAAGGTATTTATGGGACTGTGCCATTGGCTACAACATTTTCTTATTTGATGTAGCTGTTCCTGAAAATTCCCTTTATGAATAGTCAGCTATGGGACCCAGGGTTCTCTTAAAGTGAACCTCCGCACTAAAAATCTACTCAGCAGAACTGAAAAGGCTTGGTGTTTCTTTAACATTTTCACAGCATTAGAACTTTGTTTTTCTTACCAAAGCATCATTTTTAGCTGCATTTTTAGCTAAGCTCCACCCATCAAAGAAAACTCCCGGAAGGTTTTTCCTTGATCCTGTGCAAAGCATGATGGGATTTCCTATGTTTTTATTCACGTTGTCTAGCAACTGGGAGGGGTGATCAGCACACAGGACAGTTGGAACTGTGTCTCATGCTCCCTGTCACCTTCTTTCAACCAAAAGGATGGCTGCCCTCATGAAATCAAACATTTGCCTGTTCTTTTAAAGAGGAACTGTAACGACAAAACGTCCCCTGGGGGGTACTCACCTTGGGTGGGGGAAGCCTCCGGATCCTAATGAGGCTTCCCACGCCAAGCTCCATCCCTCAGGGGTCTCGCTGCAGCCCTCCGTGCAGCGGTGACGTCAATATTTACCTTCCCGGCTCCTGCGCAGGCGCTCTGACGGCTGTCGGCTCCGAAGTAGGCGGAAATACCCGATCGCCGTCGGGTCTGCTCTACTGCGCAGGCGCAAGTTTACGGCGCCTGCGCAGTAGAGTGGACCCGACGGAGATCGGGTATTTCCGTCTATTTCCGTGCCGAAAGCAGCCACAGCGCCCCCGCTGGAGCCAGCAAAGGTAAATATTGAAGCTACAGTCGGCTCTGTCGCCGGCTGTTCGGAGGGCTGCAGCGAGACCCCCGTGGGACAGAGGACGGCGTGGGAAGCCTCATTAGGATCCGGAGGCTTCCCCCACCCGAGGTGAGTACCCCCCAGGGGAGGTTTTTGATGTTACAGAGTCTCTTTAAAACAGGGTGGGTAAGAGATTATATTACCTATCTATTTTAACTAACATAACTAATGTAACTTAATGACAGTATTTTTGTTTAGGCTGAAGTTCCTCTTTAACAAAAACTACCAGCTGCAAAGAGTGTGGATGTCCTCTAGGACAGGGCTTTTCAACCTTTTCAGAAATTGTACCACTTTTATCGTATTAAAATTTTCAAGTACCACCAGTGGTTTCGTAAGATGTCAACAAATCAGTAAGTGAAAAAAAAGGATAAAGTATGTACTATTATTATTAATTATTATTATTATTATTTATTGTATTTGAAAGCACCAACATATTACGCAGGGCTGGCCAATGATTAAGGATACATACAGTGTTAACCAATATTATATTTGTGCCTGTGCTTACTGATAGAATCAAGTATGTGGAACCAAATGGCAGTAAAGGTACAATAGCTTTTCCCCTCACTTCTGGGTGCAAATTTCTCTCTTATCAGATTCAATTAGGGATACATTTCTCTTTGTGGAATTTGCCCATAATCTTCTGATGTATGACTTTAACCACTTAAGCCCAACTGGACAAATATATTTGTCCAGTGTTGTTGTGGAGAGTGCACCACCAGTTTGCTACTAAATGAGGCACACGTGGTATCATTTTAACCGTGACGAGTTGTGGAATCCATTTTGGTGTGTCTAAAACCTGTGAACCACGTCACATGAAAAATAGGTAGGGACAAACTCAATCAAATATAAAAAGTCATTTTCAGAATTATGATCAAACTTGGGAAAGTTTTAGCAACACTACAAGAGACATATGTGGTATCATTTTAACCGTGATAAGTAGTAGAATAGAGTTTAAAGAGTTTTAGGGTTGAGGCCATGTCTCCTGTATTTTTTTTAGTCACAAACTGAATCAAAAGAAATTACATTTTTGCATATTCTGTACCAAAATAAAAGACTTGTAAAATGAAAACAACGTGACAGAATATGAAAGAAACAACATATATTGTTACCTTAGGAACCTGGCTTTTTAAATATGTATGCCATAAGGGTATATTACTATTTTTCAAAATAAGGCCGTGTAATCATTGACAGTGTACAATGAGAAAGCAAAAAACACAAAACAGAAAAAAGACACCTTTATTTCCAAATACAATATTCTCTCCATACATTGTGCTAGGAACATAATCTAAATGTTGCGATAACCAGGATGGATGAGCAAATAAAATTAGTGGGTTTAACTTATAGTCAGCACTGTTTAATTTAAAGCTATAATGGATGTAAATGGAGAAATAGATTGTTTTTTTTTCATCTTTTTCCCTTATTTTCCCTTTAAAATGCATAGAAAATAAGGTGATTACTAAACAAAATGAACACACACTAAAAGCCGAATTTGTCCTGAAAAAAACAATATATAGATCATTTAGTTGTGATAAGGAGTAATAAAGTTATTGGCAAATGAATGGGAGCAGCGCCTATATGTGAAAATTGCTCTCGGGCTGAAGTGGTTAAAGTGGACCTGAACTCCAGCTCAGGACAGAAGGAAAACATAACAGAAATGCACCCTGTATGTTTTTAAAGAGTTTAACCTGAGTAATTCCCCCTCTTTTGTGTCTAATCACTACTTGTAATTTGATCTCCCCCTCTGTCACACGACTCCCTATGGCAGATAGGCCCATTTGAAAGCACAGGCTGTAAACAATATGTCTGCTTTCATGAATCAGGAAGTAGGAACTGTGCATATTTATTGCAGGATTTGTATCAGCTGTAACAAAGAAATGTTTTTTGCTTTAAGGGTTTTATGCTTTGGTGTATATTTTAGAGCAGAGAGGACGTTCTGAGTTCAGGTCCACTTTAATAAGTTCACCATTCAATGAGTATCTAAATAGAGCTGCCCGCCCCCATCATAGTGTGAATGAGTAGTTTATCCAAGCAGGACACAGGGCAGAGAGCTTCTAATCTTGTTGCTTAATATAATCCACCTTACTAGTGCTCAATGTCCAATGGCTACAACCATCTTTTAATACTTGAGTCTTCGGGCAGATGTACACCTTTAAATGTAACAAACAACACAGAAGGATCTGATTGTGCAGGAAGTCTGTATACTACTATTACACCACTGCGCTCCCGCAGCTCACACTAGAAACACACAGGTAGTGCAGATAAGACTCTTCCACCGGGGACTAGGGGTCACACTCCCCCTCAAGTTCCCTTCTCACCAGATATAATCGTTATATTTGCTTGTCTCTCCACGTCGTCTGCCACATGGGCTAACACCACCTCATAAAAGTAAAAAGCTTATCATTTGTAAAACCATTTTAATCTGAAGCTTCACGCTTAAAATCAATATGCGAACATTAAAATCATCTTTAAACAAAGCCCATCACATAGTCACCACCATTGCCTCTGGAAGCGTTCCGGTCTCTCAGGAGATCACACGCAGCCGAGACCGGAACGCTTCCAGAGGCAACGGTGACTATGTGATGGGCTTTGTTTGAAGATGATTTTAATGTACGCATATTGATTTTAAGCGTGAAGCTTCAGATTAAAACGGTTTTACACATGATAAGCTTTTTACTTTTATGAGGTGGTGTTAGCCCATGTGGCAGACGACGTGGAGAGACAAGCAAATATAACGATTATATCTGGTGAGAAGGGAACTTGAGGGGGAGTGTGACCCCTAGTCCCCGGTGGAAGAGTCTTATCTGCACTACCCGTGTGTTCCTAGTGTGGGGAGCACAGTGGTGTAATAGTAGTATACAGACATCCTGCACTATGAGATCTTTCTGTGTTTTTTTTTACATTTAACCACTTTACCACCCCAGGTGCGTATATCTCCGTCCCTTTGCACAACCGTTAACCACCAGGGATGGATATATATGCACCTACCGCCGCTACGCACGCTCCCGCGCTCGTGCACGCCGCCGCCCGCTCGCCCGGAGATCAATGAACGGGAATAACCATTCCCGTTCGTTGATCTAAGCCCACCCAGCAATGTCCGGCTGCTTCTATGAGAAGCGGCGCGATCATTGTAAAAAAAAAAAAGTTTCCCAGCCTCCCTGAACTTTCAACGCATTCACAAAAAGTTACTGTGGCCATCTTGTGGCCAAATAGTAAAACTACACCAAAAAGCATTTTTCATATACATATACATAGTTTTACATTATAAATTAACTCATTACCTCCCACACTCCCCCAATTTTTTATTTTTTTTTGTAATTAAAAAACAATTACAATAAAAAAAATACATAAATAGTTACCTTAGGGACTGAACTCTTTAAATATTTATGTCAAGAGGGTATAACACTGTTACTTTGTAAACTATGGGCTTGTAATTAGGGATGAACGCAAAACTGAAAAAAATGCACCTTTATTTCCAAATAAAATATTGGTGCCAAACATTGTGATAGGGACTTAATTTAAATGGTGTAATAACCAGGACAAATGGGCAAATACATTTCATGGGTTTTAATTACAGTAGCATGCATTATTTAAAAACTATAATGGCCGAAAACTGAAAAATAATGATTTTTCCCAAATTGTTTTCTATTTTCCCATTAAAACACATTTAGAATAAAATAATTCTTGGCATACTGTCCCACCTAAAGAAAGCCTAATTGGTGGCGAAAAAACAAGATATAGTTAATTTCATTGCGATAAGTAATAATAAAGTTATAGATGAATGAATGGAAGGAGCGCTAAAAGGTGAAAATTGCTCTGGTGCTCAAGGGGTAAAACCCCTCAGTTGTGAAGTGGTTAAAGGTGTACATATGCCCGAAGACTCAAATATCAAAAGATGGTTGTGGCCATTGGACATTGAGCGCTAGTAAGGTGGATTATATTATTGAACTGACCTGAGGAGGTGGTTTACTGTAGCGCTCCACCAAAGTTATTCATTGAAACTGTATGCACTGTTAAAACATTTAGCGCGGTTTTTAAAATCCTGTGTTTAAGCTAGTTGCTTGCTGTGCAGAGCAGTCGCCCATCAGTGACTCCACTCTTAGCACTGCATATGTAAGATCTGAATAAGGGAGGGCTGGTGCACACCAAGAGTGCTTCTAAGCATCTTTCAAATCGCCAGCAATTTGAAAAGTGCTTGGCTAATGTTACCCTATGAGGATGTTCCAACAGCAGCATTGTGATTTTTTTCAATATCGCAAACACGCTGCATGTAGCATTTTTTGGAGCGATTCATTCAAAAATCGCTTCACAAAATCGCACTCCAAATTGCTAGCGATTGCTATTGCGATTTTGGTGTGTTCACTTCTAGCTCAGAGGGAGGAGAAGTGGAGAGAGACTGAGAATAGCCGGAGATGGAGCAGAGAGCTTATCTGTATTCCAGTCCCACATCACACAGAGGTTACTTGCCTGTAATAGGACTCCTGTCCCTGCCAGTCTTTCACACAAGCTGCCAGCAGCCCTCCTGGAGTCCTAGGGACTGTCAAAAACTTTTCAACCTGTTTAAAGCTCAATCTGCACGATACGATTCTTTGTACGAATCTAATCCCGATCGGACATGTCGGATTTAATCGAATCGTAAATAGAATCGTGATCGAATCGTACAAAGAATCATATTATGTAGATTGGGCTTAACACCTTATCAGCACATGCAGTCATTATAACAATGGGGAGAGACCAGACAGATTTTTTTTCCATGGACCCTCCAGGCAAGCTCTGTGTCATGCTGTGTATATTTACCAGCTTGCCTGCCCTCTAATTGCTCTGTAATTGTGCTTTTATCAACTAGCCTAGTGCTTCACATTGTCTTACAAAAACAAACCTGAAAACACCAGCCCTGAATCACTTTTCCCTTTGATCTCCCTGCAGCCCACAGACACTTCCTTTTCATCTCCCCAGAGCGTACCACCTGGCCAGACGCAAAGTACCACTGCTGGTACGCGTACCATGGGTTGAAAAGCACTGCTCTAGTGAAGGAGCAGCTCTCACTGCTGAACACATTGCCACCCAGCCCACCTCTTCCCTCTCCTGCTGAGAGGTTAACTCTTTGTAGCTAGCACTGCAGCTATTGCTGCTTATCATTATGAGACTCTACTGTAGCTGCAGTGCTGGTTGCACTACCAGCAGAGGGAGATGGGCTGGGTCTTGTGATCTGTACTGACAAGAAAGACTGGCTGGTTCCCTCACTTTCACTATCTCAACTGGATGATATGATATCATATAGCAATATTTTTTGCTTGCGGATCGAGTTACTCTTCTGAGGTCCTGCTGCTAATGCAGGTAAAGCAGGGAGTTTGCTCTAAGGCCACAGAGGGACATCTGCTGATTGGCAGTGGAAGTTTACTACAATCCACATATTGCCATCAGCAGGTGAAAGAAGATATTGCATGATTCCTGACAGCACCCAGACAGGCATTTAAAATATATGTTTATTAAAAACAGTGCAAACGATAAGGGCTTTAAAGGAACCAAAGACTGAACTTCATTGCAATCAGCAGTTGATACCCCCTTTCCCATGAGAAATCTTTACCTTTTCTCTTCTAGAGCATCAGAGGGGTCTGTATGGCTGATATTGTGGTGAAACCCCTCCCACAGTGTGATGTCATGACCATGGTCGTGACAGTTTGCTGTCTGTGAACCACGTTGCATTGTGGGAAATAACAGCTGCCAAGCAAGCAGTATCTCCCTCTGTGCACAGAACTCTCAGTGACAAACATTCTGTACAGATCACCTAGAACTAAAGATGTCACCACCAGTGATACATTCCAGAATGTAAATCAGAGAGAGGAAAGATTTTACAAGGGGCACACACTGACTAAATCAATTATAAATTAATACTGTAAAAATGTTATCTTCACTACAGTTCCTCTTTATGGTAAAGTTTGGGCACTTTGCTTACTAAGTTGTGTGATGATATATTTATATTTGTGCTGATGTGTGATTTTACCTAATTTCACACACTAAAAAAAAATGGTTGAAATGCAATCCAGCATACATTTCTTCCTTTGCACTTCAACAGCAACTCAAGTCAATACCTCTAAACATAAAGCTCTCAGGGGTTTTCGGCTGCCCCAGCCGACGTACAGTCCTGAACAATTACCCAACATTCTGACACTTAATCAACGCCGCATCGATAAGCCCTCAACCTACACCACTCCTGCACGAAACAAAAGCCTTTTCCAGTTAAGTATTCCTCTTCCAGCTTGACGTGTTCCCCGGAGAAACTGCCAATCTCAAGTAAATTAAATAATTTTCAATTACCCCCATTACGAAAGCGCTGGAAATCCTACAAATTGCAGAAAAAGAGGTTTTAGAGCCAACTCTAACCTTATGCAGTGTCTCCTCACCTGCAGCCTCACAAATACCGCCACCGCTCTTCGCAGTTGGCTGTGTGGCACAAACTCACAGCTCTGCTAAACAGCTGTCTGTAATCACGAGCTGTAATTGGTTAATTAACAATTTTAGCACTTTAATTATCAATGGAACCATCTGCTGGGTTTTAAAAAGTGTAAAAAAAAAAAGATTCATGTAAACAAGATTACAGGTAAATAGCTTACTGTGTTTATGGAGATGAAATTTATTGAAGGCAAATGTACAGTATAGTTTTTTTGTTGTTGTTGTTTTCCATTTTTGTTAACCTATTTTCTTTGTTTGCACGAAAATAGATTTCATGGGTTTTTTTGTTTGTTTTTTTAAGTCAGGGGAATATTAAGTATCACAAATGGAAATACCAGTATGTAATATCTGAACTCCAGGTGCCGTTCTAAATATACAACATCTTTTCTTAAAAAAAAAAAGGGAGATGAAAGTAAAAAAAGGAACGTGATGATTTGCAAATCATTTCAAACCCATATGTAAATTAAAATAGTGCAGAGACAACATTGCAAATGGTAAAGTCGCATTTTTTTTGCTAATATATATATATATATATATATATATATATATATATATGTATATATATATATATACATACATACATACATATACATATATATATATATACCGTATATACTCGCATATAAGCCGACCCGCGTATAAGACGAGGTACCCACTTTTCCCTCAAAAACCAGGAAAATGATTGACTCGCATATAAGCCCCCTACCCAGTATAGTCCTCCCCCCACAGTAGCCAAATGTGCCCCCAGTGCAAGTCAGCCTCCCTCCCCATAGCCAGATGTGCCCCAAGGATGATACAGCTGTGTCTTAAGTTGCCACTAGATGGCATAGATATGAGAGACAGTGATTGCCACACAGGAAGTATCACCAATCATTGCACCACTGACACATTGCTTGCACACTCCAATTCACAAGCCAGGGGACACAGGTAGTCTTGAACAGCGCACTCTGCACACCATATTGCAGGGGATGGAGGGCATGGACACAGCAGGGAGCCAGCTAGCAAGAGCAGGATCACTAGTGCACAATCCTTACGCTCCTCTGCCAGTAACGAAGCCTGTTCCTCCATCCTTTCTGCTCCACTGACTCGCATATAAGCCAAGGAGGTAACTTTTCAGCACATTTTGTGGGCTGAAAAATTAGGCTTATATGCGAGTATATACAGTATATATATATATATATATATATATATATACATATACACTGTATATATATATATATTTTTATATATATATATATATATATATATATATATATATATATATATATATACACACACTGTATATGTATATATATATGTGTATATAACTCCAAATATATGGAGAATGTGAGGTGAAAGTGGTATATAGGCTGCTATATTTATTTAGTTTTAAACAATGCAAGTTGCTTGGCTGTCCTGCTTATCCTCTGCCTCTAAACCTTTTTAGCCATAGATCCTAATCAAGCATGCAGATGAGGTGGTCTGACTCAAGCCTGACTGCATTAACCGCATGCATGTTTTAGGGTTGTGACTCACACTCAGATACTACCAAAGGTACGTACACATGTGCAACTTAATGCATGACCAATTGACCAACCGCATAATTTGTTGTTTGCATGACCATCATGTACACACGCGGTGACCAACTAAACAACCAACTCATTTAAATACTGCACACGCACACTATACCCCGCATTCAAGGAAACAACAAGTCATTCAAACGACTTGTACACATGACTTGTACACATGTGGCCAACCTACATGACAGTTGGTCAGTAGATCCGCCGGTTGGATTGGGCAAACAGCCCGTTATCAGTTGATCGTCTAGTCATTTGCTGCCTGTACACATGCCCAACCTATCACCCAACAGACCAGTTGGAATGACAGTTGGGCAGATTGTCTGCACATGTGTAGTCTGCACAGCCTTTACGCCAGATGATCAACGGGACTGCCAGGCAATGGGTATTGTTGAAAAGGAACTAAACATTGCAGCCTCAATAGCCCTCTCATCTCAGGTTTACTTTAAACCAGACTAGTCTCCAGATTAAAAAATCTACTCAGAAACACTGAAAAGACTTGGGGCTTGATTCACAAAGCGGTGCCAACTGTTAGCACGCCTGTGAAAACCCCCTTAGCATGTCTAAACAAGCTTTTCGCGCATAAAACTTTACGCGCACAAAACTTTATGCGCGTAAACTTTACGCGAGTACTGCACAGAGCGCAGGGCGCTCCGCACGTAGTGCCCATTAAAGCCTATGGGACTTAGCGCGCGTAAAACTTTGCACGCGCAAAGTTAGCGTGCGATCTGATTGAGAAATCCGGTGCTAACCTACTTAGCACCCTGCTTAGCGCGTCTAAAGACTTTAGACGTGCTAAGTAGGTTAGCACCGCTTTGTGAATCAAGCCCTTGGTGTTTCTTTAAAAGATTCACAGCATCAGAACTGTTCTTAACAAAAGCCTAATTTTTAGCTGCACAGAAGCTAAGCTCCGCCCCATCAAAGAAAACTGCCCGGGCATTTTTCCCCTCATGCTGTGCAAAGCATGATGGGATTTCTGATGATGTTCTTGGTTGCCTAGCAACTGGGAGAGGTGGTGAGGACACAGGACAGTTGGAACTGTGTCTCATGATCAGGAATGCAGGAACCAACTGCTGTCGTTTTAAAAGTGAAAATGTGTTGCATCCTCGTCTGATATAGTATTTGGTTGTTCAGCAAGCTGGGGGTCACCTTTGTCAAACTTTTATATTTCAGAACATGTTGAATGTTTTCAGTGGGTGACAGGTCTGGACTGCAGACAGGCCAATTTAGCACCTGGAGTTTAATTACGAAGCCATGCTGTTGTAATCTGTGCACAAAGCAGTTGCCAATTACTTGAAAAGATGTTGTTTGGATGGCAGTATGTGTCTCTAAAACTAGTTCTCCACTTTGCCTAAATCCATTTTAAATGAGTTTAGGGCCAGAGAGGGAAGCAGTTTTCCTCAAACAATGTTAATGGAGAGGTATTGTAAAGTTCAATCACCCAAAAGATATTATGGTATATCGATTACATTTTGCCAGTGTTATCATTGGTCTCCACGTGCATGACGTTGAGAAAAGCACCTCGTTGTATCTTTTATTTCTTTTACAGATTGCGCCAGAACTTCAGAAGTGACTAAAGTATGGCCTCATCAGGGCAGGTTCTAGGCTAAATTGCACGCAGGACCAGAGTGTAAAAATTGCGCCCCCTTCTCTCCCACCCTCATGAACTCGCAAACCCTTACTCTTTAGGGACAGTCACACAGCCACAGGTCACAAGTAGATCTGCCGACTTACTGGTGACCAGCCGCTCATCCAGGAGGAAGCAGGGACCAGGAAAACACACAGGCGAAGAGAGCCCGGAAAGCCGACTCCTCCATGGGTGCCGCACACTGACAGCCTGCAGTACCGCTACAGGAAATCAGGTGTCATGCGGTGGTCGTACTGGTAATATGATTTCTTCTTCCATTTGGCTGCACCGCGCGTCACCACCTCCCTAGAGGTTATGTCCTTCTGCCTGCGCCCACCTTCTTCTACTTGCCAGTATGCGCCCAGGGCGGTCGCCCTGCCCAAGAAACAGCCCTGGGCCTCATGCACGAGAGGCTTCAGCTTACTGCACAGCACGGCAACACATGTGCAGGCGCAGTACTGCTGCGCTCATGTATGAAGAGAAGCGTGGTTGCAATGTAAAATCCGAAAGCTCTTTCGATGGCCCACGCATGGTGACAGTAGGGGGCAGGAGGACGTAAGAACACCCCAGAAAAAAACGTTTTAGCCATTTATTTAGGAAAGGGTTCTTTACAGTAAGAGTGATTAACATGTGGAATGTTTTACCACAGGAAGCAGTTATGGCATATTCTATATCTGCGTGTATAAGGGGCCTTGGATGCTTTCCTTGCGTTGAGGGACATCCATTGCTTCAATTACTAGGTAATTCCCGTTGGGTTGATCCAGGGATTTTATCTGATCGCCATCTGGAGTCAGGAAGGATTTTTTTTTCCTTTTGGGGCTAATTGGACCATGCCTTGTAAGGGTTTTTCACCTTCCTCTGGATCAACAGGGATGTGTGAGGGAGCAGGCTGGAGTTGTGCCTTCCTCTGGTTCAGCAGGGATATGTGAGGGTGCAGGCTGGTGTTGTGCCTTCCTCTGGATCAAAAGGGATATGTGAGGGAGCAGGCCGGTGTTGTAGAATATTTTGACGTTGAACTAGATGGACATAGGTCTTTTTTCAACCCAAATGATTATGTAACTATGAACATAAGAAAATGACTGGCTATGGTAGGGATTAGATTGTGAGCTCCTCTGAGGGACAGTCAGTGGCACAATAATAGTAATGACTATGGCCACAAAGCTGGACTGCATATTCCAGGTGTGGTCATACTAAGGTTTCGTTTAGACAGAAAATTGTATGTCTCTCCCTTGAACCCATGCCTCCTTTAACACAGCAGAAATCTAGCTACCTTTAGAAGATGCAAATTGAGATTGCATGCTATTGCATGCTGTTATTGAGTCCAGTGCAGTTTCAAGGTTAAACTTCTCCCAGCGCGGGTGTAAAAAAAAATAGGCCACCCCCCCTTCCTGCCAAGTGGCCCTTGCAAGTCCTCAAACACATCCTCAGACAGAGAGCCCCTCCATGTACATATGGCAATGGCACAGCCACTTACAATATCACCCTATCATCCTCAGCCAGATCCCCTGCCCAGTGCATGTTATGTTACAATGGCACTGTCTGGCTCCGCAGGTCCCCAAAATTCCCCATAGATTAAGACCAGTCCAGGGCAGAGAGCCCCCCCCCCATAGGGAGGAGAGAGCGGTCACATCGGGAGGGGGAGCCACAGTCACAGCCACAGGTCACAACTTACAGCTGCCTACTTACTACTGATCAGCTGCTCATGCCAGGAGGAAGCAGGGATCAGGAGAAACACAAGTGAAGAGAGCCCGGAAAGCCAACTCCTCCATGGAAGCACGGACAGCCTGCAGTACCGCTATAGGATGTCAGGTGTCATCACGGTGACATGATGGTTATTTGACGTTGGACTCAGCAGGCAGGACTCCAAGGAGGAGTCAAGGAAGGTGATCGAGCTGGTGTTCTTTCTTCTTCCTATGCAGGAGAACAGAGGCGCCAAAAGGATAAAAGGAAGCTAAATGAGCTTAAAAAACCAAATTCTTGGTAAATAGAGGAGGTAGTGGTGGACTTACCGCCTCCAAGTAGAGGTGCCTGGCTCTTCTACTGACCACATATGCTATTGCTCCGTTGTTATTGCCTGATGAAGCGGGATCAAACCTGCGAAACGCGTTGCATATTTGGAGTTCATAAATAAAATATATTGACTGTCTTTACTACAGTCGTTGTGTGTCTATTTGAAGGAGGTAAGTCCACCACTACCTCCTCTATTTACCAATAATTTGGTTTTTTAAGCTCATTTAGCTTCCTTTTATCCTCTTGGCGCCTCTGTTCTCCTGCATAATATTGGGTCCACCCTGGGTGGAGGATTGAACCCCCTTTTTCTCATCTATAGAGAGCGACTTCTTATTCCTGAGTGGGGTCAGGAAAATCTCCCCACCTGCCTTTACAGTGGTTGCCTAATGGTAACCCTGGTTTGTGAGTATTAATATTTACTCTATCTAGTAACCATTTACCAGTACATATTACACTATTGGGGCTCTTGATGTTCCTTGTTTTTATTTTTTTCTTTCTTCTTCCGTTTGGCTGCACCGCGCGTCATCGGCTCCCTAGAGGTTACGTCCTTCTGCCTGCGCCCCCCTTCTTCTTCTTGCTGGACTGTGCCTCGGGCGGTCACCCAGCCCGTCTACCCCACAAAATGGCCCTCATTGAGTCCATCTTCTACAAAGACATCCAGATCCTTTTTCATCATGGAATCACCTGATTTTACTCGCCCTAAATTACATGTCACGCGAGTCTTTAGTCCCGTGGTGCATAACCTTACATTTATCCAAATTGAATTTCAATTGCCATGGAATCGGCCAGACGTTTCGTTTGTCTAGGTCACCTTGTAAGACTGGAGACATCCTTCATGAATTATATTACATTACAATGTTTTATGTCATCTGCGAACACGGAGACAGTGCTTTTAATGTCATCCTCAATATAATTCATGAACTTATTAAATACCATATGTAATTGTGGAAAAGGCCATCTGTGTATATGCCAACCCCAAAACTGTCTCTCCAAAGCATGATCCGTCGTTGGGTGGAGTTCTTCATGGTTTCTCAGGTTACTTCTGAGCAGGGCCTGTTCTAGCTACAATGGTTCCCTGGGGCAAAAAGTAACATGAACTTTGACAAGGTGATTATGTGCCTGTCCAGATTGCCTTGATAATGTTGCGGGGGAGGGGAGCAAGGGTGGTGGGGAGGCTCAGCCACATAATTTAGTGGGGTGATGGGGACACTTAAGGGCACCTACAGATGCTGGGGCCCTGGGGTAATTTCCCACCTTGCCCCTGTGGTAGCGCCGGCCCTGCTTCTGCGCTCCCTATGTCCAGCGCACATTGTAAGAATGTGGAGGGGCAGAGGACATGTAAGGGAAAAGGCCTATAGTTTATATATATTATTTTTTTTATTACTATTTATTGATTTTATAGCGCTGACATCTTCTGTAGGGCTTTACAGAGTATATATAGTCACTTAAAGAGAACCCGAGGCGGATTTTCTAAAGATAATAGGACACAGAGCCATGTTCTCTGCACAATGCCACGCCTCTGTGTCCTTCTATTGTCACTGTCAGTCCCCCCTGGGCTCTGCTGTCCCCCCTGAAAAATAGCGCCAGCCTGGCGCCATTCAGATTGCCGCTAGCCTTCTGTTTACCTGCAGCTTGTCAGTCAGCATTGCCTCCCCTGCCTCCTTCATTTCATGGCTCCCCCGCCTCTGTCAGCTTCCTCCACTGGGAAGCTAAACCGCGACCCAAAAGTACTTCCTGGGTTGTGGCTTAGCTTCCGATTGGAGGAAGTTAGCGGAGGTGGGAAGCAGTGGGGGGAGCCATGTAATGGAGGAGGCGGGGGAGGCAATGCGCAGGACCAGTGATTGAAAAGCTGCAGGTAAACAGAAGGCTAGCGACAAGCAGATTTCAAAGGGGACAGCAGAGCCCAGGGGGGACTGGCAGCGGCAATAGAAGGACAGAGAGGCATGTCATTGTGCAGAGAACATGCCCCTGTGCCCTATTCTCTTTAGAAAATCCACCTCGGGCTCTCTTTAACCTGCTGGGCGGTCTGGACGAGCTCAGCTCGTCCAGTACCGCCGGAGCCTGCCGCTCAGGCCCTGCTGGGCCGATTTGGCTCAAATAAAAAGCAGCACACGCAGCCGGCACTTTGCCAGCCGCGTGTGCTGCCTGATCGCCGCTGCAGTGCGGCGATCCGCCGCATGCAGCGGCGAAAGAGGGTCCCCCCAGCCGCCTGAGCCCAGCGTAGCCGGAACAAAAAGTTCCGGCCAGCGCTAAGGGCTGGATCGGAGGCAGCTGACGTCAGGACGTCGGCTGACGTCCATGACGTCACTCCGCTCGTCGCCATGGCGACGAGGTAAGCGAAACACGGAAGGCCGCTCATTGCGGCCTTCCGTGTTCGGAAGGCCGCTCATTGCGGCCTTCCGTGTTACTTCTGGCCGCCGGAGGCGATCGGAAGAACGCCTCCGGAGCGCCCTCTAGTGGGCTTTCATGCAGCCAACTTTCAGTTGGCTGTATGAAATAGTTTTTTTTTTATTAAAAAAAAACCCTCCCGCAGCCTCCCTGGCGATCTTAATAGAACGCCAGGCAGGTTAACTGTCCCTCAGAGGGTCTTACTATCTAATCCCTACCATAGTCATCTGTCCATAAGCTAGGGCAGGCATGGGCAAACTTGGCCCTCCAGCTGTTAAAGAGGAACTCCAGTGAAAATAATGTAATAAAAAAAGTGCTTCATTTTTACAATAATTATGTATAAAGGATTTAGTCAGTGTTTGCCCATTGTTAAATCTTTTAAATCCCTGATTTACATTCTGACATTTATTACATGGGGACATTTTTACTGCTGGCAAGTGATGTAGCTGCTGCTTGCTGTTTTGGCAGTTGGAAACAGCTGTAAACAACTATTTCCCACAATGCAACAGGGTTCACAGACAGGAAACTGCCAAGAGTAGGTACTCATAATTTCTTTGTGGGAAGGGTTTCACCACAATATCAGCCATACAGCGCCCCCTGATGGTCTGTTTGTGAAAAGGAATAGATTTCTCGTGTAAAAGGGGGTATCAGCTACTGATTGGGATAAAGTTCAGTTCTTGGTCGGAGTTTCTCTTTAAGGAACTACAAGTCCCACAATGAATTGCAGGAGTCTTACAGGCATGACTCATAAAGGCAAATGCATTGTGGGACTTGTAGTTCCTTAACAGCTGGAGGGACAAGTTTGCCCATTTCTGGGCTAGGGCCTGGAGGAAGCCCACACAGACATGAGGAGAACATACAAACTCTGTGCAGATAGTGGCTTGGCTAGAACTCAAACCAGAGACCCAGCACTGCAAGGCGAGAGCACTAACCACTATGCCACCATCCCGCCCCTAATATATATATATCTCTCAAGTTGCAGAGTTTTCACTTTATTTAGCATGCCTTTAGCAGAACAAATATGTTAGCCTAAAATCTAAAAAAACAAAACCTGTTCTAATAATTCACAAGATTGACTTCCACAGCCTCTAAGCCCTGCAGTAATAAATGGCAGAATTCTATGGATTACGCTGCGCGGTAGTGGTATCTTATATAATACTCCAACCTATAAGTACTGCAGGCCAGATGCATTTTTAATTTCTGTAAGTAGTAACCAGATGTCAGTCAGATTTATGGGGAATATCCTACACGTAATTAGTTTTTAATTGCGCGTGAAACCCTGGCTGCAGAGCGCTCGGGAAGCTAAACTCCACTTTTAGGGGATGTGTACATTATGGGCATGCTAATGCACTGTAAGCCTTCTAACATTAATTCCAGTGTTTTTACAGCGACATGCTGCTTAGCTTCTGTATGTGTAAATAAAAAAAAATCATGTTTATTGTGAAAGATACCTGAGACAGGAAGTGGGGTAAAAATATACATACCTGGGGCTTCCTTTATACATACCGTTGTGCTCCCATGGCCGAGAGCGTTCTGTGCCTGCAGAACACTGTTGTGCAGGCGCAGAATGCTTCCCCGAACGGGAGAACGATGGGGAAGCGAGCGTGGCCAGACTGCGCCTGCGCCACCTGGCCCAGACTGGAGGACTTTTCGAGGCCAGTTGCAGAAGTTGCAGAAGATCCATAAGGCGGAGGAGGATCGCAAGGGAGCAATTAGCCTAGAGGGGGCTTGTGAATGCCCCATGTATGTATATTTTTCCCCACAGCCACACTTAAGTAGCCTTGAGAAATCCCAAGGTGGGCTCAAAAAAATGTAAAAAAAAATAGGCTACCTGATCCTGGGGGCTGAGCGGATCAGGTAGCCGTAAAAACCGATGCTCCCGTGGGCCGCAATGGCCCACTTTCACTTTGGTGACCTCTGGGTCATGACGCTGCACTGAGAGACTGTGTGTCTCTCATAGCGTGCAGGGAGGCGGGGGAGCGGCAGGGGGCGTGGCCAGGGAGAGAGAGCTGCGCAATGGCAGCTCTGGAAACACTGCAGGAACGCCCCTGGCGGGTGTTTAGAACACTGAATCCCGCTCCCTGTGTTTACCTCCAAGATAGCGGCAAATATTGTCGCTAATCTCGGGGGTTATAGCACGGCGGTGGGAACACAGAGAGCGGTGTCTAGGAGACACAGAGGCGAGTTATGAGGCAGAGAACATGCCTCTGTGTCCAATCTGCCCCTCCAACTGTCCACCTCGGGTTCTCTTTAAGTGAAAATAAACTGATTAGATAAACAATTGTATCTATCATCCTACTCCTAAAAGTAACTTTAAGATATCCCAAAGTTTTAACGCTATGTTTAAAAACCTTAAAAAAGTAGATTTATTGTTTTGTCTCAGCTAAATTAAACAGTCTGGCCCTTGTGAGTGCTAAAGGAACTATTGACCTTTTAATCTATCGCCTACTCCCAGAAGCCCCATTCTCTGCAAGGAAAGTATTTTATGGCTGTGATTCCTTATCAGTGAGGGACACTAGATCCCGACTGGAGAAAAAACGGATGCATATATTATATATTAACTCTTTCAGGCAGAGAAAGAGGAAAAGCAACAAAGCATATGTATTTTTGTGTTTGGCACTGTACACACACATGTCTATCTCTTCATGTTGCATGACACTTTAGCTTCCCTTAAAGTAAATAAATAAAAATACTATAAAATGTATACAGAGGACTTTATTTAAACAAATCACTAGCGATATCCTGCCTTCACTGGGTCATTTGGATAGTATACTGGTTAAGTGTGTTGCCTTTTATATAGGATGGAAGGCTTTGATCATGGTTTGCATCCCAGCTCAAGATAGTACGTAAAAAACAGTAATTTTTGGGCAAGACTCCCTAATGATCCTGGTCACCTGTGAAAATGAAAAAATGTCATGCTCGAAGTGGAGCAGTGGTTTAAAGGACACCCGAGGTGAAAATAAACTGATAAGAAAAAAAATTGTATCTATCCTCCTTCTCCTAGAAATTACTTTTTTTTAGATATCCCACAGTTGTATTTTATATTTAAATTTACTTTTTAAGTTTTTAATGTTTCATTGTTTCTGCTCAATGACACATTCATTGAAGTATGCCAGAGCTAAAAATCTATGAACCAATGACCCTTTTTATCTCTTTCCGGCTCGGAGAAGCCATTTTTCTGCTAGGAAAGTGTTTTATGACTGTAATTCCTTATCACTTAGGGTTACACTGTAGTCTGATCCAGTTCTGACTTACTATACATGATTTTTCAACCTTTCAGGCAGAGAAAGAAAAAAAGGAACACCGCGTAGTTATTTGTGTGCTAGGCACTGTACATACACATGTCTATCTCATGATGTCACATGTCACCTCGGGTATCCTTTAACGTCCTTGCCATTCTGATTCTTTCCAGATTTTAGGATCTAAAAGAGGTGCAATTTTTTCCACTCTTTCAGACCCTAAAACCTGAAAAAAATCATTCTAGCAGGGAGATCTGCAGCAGAATAAAAAATTTACCTTCCTGGGCTCCAACACGGCAGTTTTCACTTTGACCACAAGATGGCGCTAATATACATATAAACAAACCTCTATATTTCTCTAATATAGAGAAGTTCGTTTTAAATATTAGCCCCTCCCCCGATGACGTCACGCCGCTCCGCTGCCCCGATTGGCCGCCGGGACCCCGGAAGAATAGGGGACATGGGGATCCCGGCGGCCAGGGAAAGACCCCACACTGCCGGGGAGAGAGGCTGGAGTCCCGCTGCCCAACGCGATCGCGCGCGGGACTCCAAAACTGAAGGTAAAGCGCTGCACTGCCTACACCGACCTGAGCTCGGGATCACTGCTAACAGCTTCTTTTTTCTACCCCGAACTCAGGTCGGGAAAACTGGCAAGGAGGTTAAGGCTCAATCTGCAGACTTTTACAATAACGGTATTAGGAGTGTCAAGAAAAACTTGGAAAAATTGTGTAGACAGCACAAGAGTTGAGCTGCAGCCACTAGGGGTGCACTCTATAGGCTGTAGCAGTGTTAAAGTGTCTTGCCCAAGGTCTCCTGACTGAATATGTGCTGGCGTATTGAACCGGAAGAACCAAGATTCGAAACCTGGTCAGTGTGCATAACAGATTCATATTTATACTTTGCCATATTTATATATTAAGTAAGGTTGGAAATTAGGTTGATGTTTAAATTGAATATTAAATATTTAAGAAACGTTGTACATACCTGTCCAGTCTCCCACTATCTTTATGTGAACTGCGAAAGTTGCTTTTGTCTCTGTAGGGCACTAAAATTTGAGTAAAACCGAGTTATCATCAGGGAAAACAATATTGTAAAAAAAAATAGGTTGAGCTCTTACATATTTTTGATCTGCGCTAACATTGAAGGGCAGTTCCACCTTATAAAACATATATTTAGGGCTCTTTTACACTACATGCCATTCCGATTTGTGATGCATGCTGCATTTTTTTTCTGCATTTTTCTTCTTGTATTGCTAGCATCCAATAAAAGTTGCAAATCGGAATCACGAATCGGAATTGCGATTTGCAGTGTAAAAGAAGCCTCTACAAGCCATTTTGTAATGGAGTGACCTAAAATAAATTTTACATTTTGTCTGCAGCTCATACAGTATTTTATTCAAACTTCCTAGTAACCATGGCAACAGTATACCACTTGGTATTGCTGCTCTCCAGACGTCTCCTTTTTCTATTTCACTGGTTTATTAAAGGGAACCAGAGACGTTGGGGAGAAAGCTTTTATACATACCTGGGGCTTCCTCCAGCCCCATAAGCCTGGATCGCTCCCACGCCGCCGTCCTCCGCTGTCTCTGTCCGCCGGTATCGGGTCCCGTCATTTCCGCTAGTCGGCCACTCGGCCGGTGGACGCAACCAATGTTCCGCATCACAGGAGCTCCCTCCATATACTTACGCGTGCGGCTCCATACTACGCAGGCACATGCGTAAGGATATGCAGGGAGCCCCTGTTCATGCGGAAAGTTGGTCGCGTCCTCCGGAAGTGACGGGACCCGGTATCGGCGATAGAGGAAGTGGAGGATGGCGGCGTGGGAGCGATCCAGGCTTATGGGGCTGGAGGAAGCCCCAGGTATGTATAAAAGAAGTGAGGGAGGAAATTATGTCAGGATTAGCTTCATTCAAAGGTATCCAAGATGGAAACTGTCTAGAATAGGATTCTCTGCTTTTCCTTTATAAAATTCGCAGCGATCATAACGTGTGTTTTTTATCTCTAGGTTAGCATGGATGTAACTTGAATTTTCGTTAACCAATGTCGCATGATACTGGGAAAAAAATGTTCTTCGCAGAAAATCAATTGGAAAAAGTCACTTAGTCGTTATGGGCCTTGATACAATGAAATTTGCCTGACGAAGGCCCCCGATGAACAATGGGTGGCCCTGATCCCCAGCACAGTACAAGTAGTTCACAAAAAAAGGTCAGACTACAGTCATCACTAAATGTGCCCATACATCTAGCAATGTACGGGCAGATCGACCAAGAGATAGATCTCACTCTGATTAAATCTGATCAGAGAGAGATCTGTTGGCTGCCCATACACAGCAGACCAATTCCCGATTGATTTCAGCATGAAATCTATCAGGCATCTGCCTTGCGGCGCCACGTCTGCTGCCTGTCTGGGCGCCCCCAAGTGTACATGTTCTGTGCCCGTGCAATGTAAAATCTTACCCGTCCTGTTGCCTTGACTCCCGGCCTCACCATCACCGATCGCATGTTACATGTGGCCCTGGTGCCACATGGGGGTGTTGGCAGATGATGAGGCCGGGAGGCACAGCCCCAGCACAGGTGAGATGACATGTTGCAGCACCAATTTTCATCCAATTTGATAACATTATCGAATCAGATGGTCGATCGGGATGCAAAATCAAAATTGGTAGATGTATGTGCACCCTTATATTTTGCAGTTGTTCACACCTTTGCTTTCTGCTGATAGAATCAATGCGGAGACAACTCTGTATGTAAAGGTGCCCATTAACGGTACAATCTTTTTATCAGATGCGATCTTGCAACGATCGTATGTAATTGGAAGGTTAGCGTTTTCAAACGGCGCCCGGAGATTATTAATGTTTTCAAACTGCGCTTGTGATGTTTTAAGTTTACAAAATGCGCAGTGACGAATAACGTTTACAAAAATACTAAACATATTTATTGTATTTAACTAAAATGTTATTTAAAATGTTATCCCTTACGGTTTCTAAAACATTATTATTCACACAATAAAGCGATCAGTAAGTAAATTGTAATATATTTTTTACTGTCACTATTTGTAAAACATTATTATTCACACAATAAAGCGATCACTAAGGGGGGTTTTAGGGTTAGGCTCCACCAGGGAGGATTTAGGGTTAGGCACCACCAAGGGAGATTTAGGGTTAGGCACCACCAGGGGAGTCTTAGGGTTAGGCACCACCAGCGGGGTTTTAGGATTAGGCACCACCAGAGAGGTTTTAGGGTTAGGCACCACCAGGCGGGTATTAGGGTTAGGCACCACCGGGGAAATTTAGGGTTAGGCACCACCAGGGGGGTCTTAGAGTTAGGCACCACCAGGGGAGGATTTAGGGTTAGGCACCACCAGAGGAGTCTTAGGGTTAGGAACCACCGGGAGATTTAAGGTTAGGCACCACCAGGGGGGGGGTCTTAAGGTTAGGCACCACCAGGAGGGTCTTAGGGTTAGGCTCCACCAGGAGGGTCTTAGGGTTAGGCACCACCAGGAGGGTCTTAGGGTTAGGCACCACCAGGAGGGTCTTAGGGTTAGGCACCACCAGGAGGGTCTTAGGGTTAGGTACCACCAGGGGAGATTTAGGGTTAGGCACCACCAGGGGAGGTCTTAGGGTTAGGCACCACCAGGGGGGTCTTAGGGTTAGGCACCACTAGGGGAGTCTTAGGGTTAGGCACCACCAGTGGAGTCTTAGGGTTAGGCACCACCAGGGGAGACTTAGGGTTAGTCACCACCAGGGGGGTCTTAGGGTTAGGCACCACCAGGGGGGTGTAAGGGTTAGGGATAGGTACAGGGAGAGTTCTGTTTGAGAGTAGGGTTAGGTTTAGTTGTAGTAAAATGTTAGTAATATTTATTCATGTTTTACAACAGTTATAATGAACGTACATCGTTATAAACAATATTTTCAGATTTTATTACATGAAAAAACGATAAATGAAGGTTATTCATAATATTATACAATTATAATGATTATACATATATTATCGTTTTTTAACACACTTAATTATACGTTTCACTTTTAAAACAGGGAAGATTATCGTTTTCACAATTTGCGATTTCATACACATTATTACGGTAAATGTTTTTTTTTATTTGTAAAACATTATTGTAAACAAAATACAACACAATATTTTTATAAACGCTATTACCGCTTATCGTTTACACCACGCGCCCTTTTTTCCCCCCGACACCCTTTTGCATGTAACAGTAACTGCGTCAGATAGAAAAGGAAATTAATTTCTCATGTAAAAGATTTTTTGTTTTTCATATGACCTGACTGAATAATTTTAAGTTTAAATAACGCTTCCTCTTAACACCAATGACTTTAGTGTAACTGCATCTGAGGCCCATTATAATTTTTTTTATTGATGGGTAGGTATGTATGTTCTTGCACTAAGAAAGAAAGGCCACACTGTTGAAAGCTAATCTTTTAAGAAATTACTGTTATTGAACATAAAAAAATGAGCATTGCTCACTGTACTCAGCTGTGTTTGATACCATAAGTGCCCCGGCACAGCTACCATAACATAAGAGTGTAAAAAAACACTAATCCCAACAATGAGGTAGCATTCATGCATATCCCTGCGAATTCCACCTGCAATTAGAGGGGAGCAGGAGGGCCCAGAGCTGTTTTGAGGGCTGAATTAATAACCTTCCCTTCCTCAGATACAGGGGACTATACTTCAGATCAGGTGTTTCTGTGGCTACACTCGTAATGGGTGTGAAGATCATGATGGCAACCCTTGCTTTATGACCCTTGTAAGATAGGCCGCAAGGCCGTACATGCAAAAAGGGCGTCTGGAAAAAAAAGGGCGTGGGATATAGACGAAATTATAAGTTTGTATCTAAAACAATATTTTTCGTTTCTATATTATAAATGAAAATCAAGTGCTAAATATGTTGAATTAACGGTAATGAAATGGCAAAAGACCGTCTATAACAAAAAACGATATGTACACTTGTATTAAGCATGGTAATACAATTGTAGATATTACAGGTATTTTACTGCAGCTACACCTAACTGTAGGCTCACACAGAACTCTCCCTATCCCTAACCCTTAGACCACCCCTTGATGTTAATAAGCATAGTTTAAAAAATTGCATATATTATAAATATTGTACTGGAACTACACCTAACCCTATTCTCACACAGAACCCTCCCTGTACCTATCCCTAACCCCTAGACCCCCCTGGTGGTGCCTAACCCTAAAACCCCCTAGTGGTGCATAACCCTAACCCTCCCCCCCTGGTGGTGCCTAACGCTAACCACCCCCTGGTGGTGCCTAACCCTAACCATCCCCACTGCACAAACACCCATACACACATAGAAACAATAATATATTTCAAACCGTAAAATACTTCACTACAAATAATGTGAATAGAATATTTTATATATTTTTAATAGAATAAATAGCCTTACAATCACGTACGCATTAATAATATTATGAATAGTAAAAGTTATATATTTTGTAACGATTGTGGAACTTTCTCCGTGTGCAGTGCACAACGCGTGCGCCGATACGGCGGAAATCCTCCACAAGCGTATAATTGCAGGCACCCAGCAAAAGGTGCTACGCACCGTAGAGGGAAATTCCTGTCGGCAGATGGCGCTGGGGAGTGCAGAGGAACCAATCCTCTGTACCTCCACAAATGCCAGACAGGAATTGTACGAAGCGCAGAACGCAATCGCAAGAGAAGCGATTGCGAATGAGAACGAGCAAAGGGACAGGTTGTATGTGTGTGCGCCAATCTAGTCGCCACCCCGCGACCGCGCACACACAACAGCACATACGAAACAGAAACGCAACCGCAAGAACGGCGATTGCCAGAAGTGACTAAAGGCAGATCAGAACAGAATACGAGGATAGCAAAGGCACAGCAAACCATACAATGAGGAGATACGGAAAATAACAAACACTAGCTAACCGCGAACACCGCACTCATTCGCAACAGTGCACGCGGTTATGCGCGGTCTCCACGTGATAAGCACAATAGAGACAAGCACGCCTAACTAACCATCGACAGACAAACATGAAAAAGGCGACGCGAACGCTTGCTTAACGGTTACCTCACCGCGCCACCAGCAAGCGCTCGTAGCAGACAAGACAGACACACGAAAACAGGAACAGGCGGGAGATAGGATCCACAGCACTAGCGAAAGTGACTAGCGCGATCCAGAGAGGCAGAACAGAAGGATCCACAGCACTAGCGCGAAGCGAGTGCGATCCAGGGACAGAGTAACAGAACAGAAGGATCTACAGCACTAGCGCAGGATGCTAGTGCGATCCAGAGAGGCAGAACAGAAGGATCCACAGCACTAGCGCGAAGCGAGTGCGATCCAGGGACAGAGTAACAGAACAGAAGGATCCACAGAACTAGCGCAGGATGCTAGCGCGATCCAGAGAGGCAGAACAGAAGAGATAGCTGGTAGCAACCGCTGCACCAGCTATGCTCCAAGAACAGAGAGCAGAACGATTTCCTGTCGACCACCGTTGGGACAGGACAATCGCAACAGACAAACAGAACAGATAAACAATCCTAACTGCACTAGGGAACCTGCCTAGCAGTTTCCAGGAATTACTCTAAGCAGATCTTCAAACAAAGAGCATGGCTGACACTCTCCAGAGTGTTTCACAGGAAGACTCCTTATGAACAGCCAAGCATTGTGGGAAACACATAGTACTTATAGTACACGCCTCCAATGAATGTGGCCAGGCAATTTGCATGACAACGTATGCAAATTCCTCAGCAAGCACAAGCTGCAAAACTGACAGAAGCTCTTCTTTCCAGAGTCCTGCAGCATGCAAACCCAAACAATGGCCAAAAAACTGCCTGCCTGCACAGGCAGCCGAGCAGATCATCACAGTACCCCCGCCTCCAGGGTCGAATTCCAGACGACCCTCAAAACTGCTATTAGCAAAAGACTCCAACCGAAGACTCATGAAGGTCGGGACAGCCCGACAAGGTCCAATTCCAGAGTCAGTCCACCCAAAACCGACCTCATCGGAAACAGAAGCCACCGAAAAATGCCCATCAGCACTACAAGTCTCAGCGTAACACCCATCAGGACTGTGGATACCAGAGAAGAAGCCATCGAAACCCTCCAGACAATACCCACCACCTTCCAAGGAGCGTCCGAAAATACCGAATCTGCCACAAAACCTGTTCAAAGTGTCCCTTATAACACAAAAACCACCGTTGATCTTATCCAGGGTACCAAGCAAAATTTCTCCCGGAATCTCCCAGAACCTTTTGAAGCTCCACAGAGATCCCAAGAGGGCAGAACAATCACCAGGCTCACATGGAGAACTATCAAGAACCCCTATGGAACCAATGACAATTCCAGACTCAGAATTACGAGGACACCCATCAAGATCAAGACTTTCAGGGACCACTTCTGGGCATGCAAGCAGGCAGGCTAAATCAGAACATGTCTCCACCGAGGAAGCATCTGAGTACGCTGGTAACCGAGGCACACTTGGGCTTTCTGGGTCACAGAGCACACTGGGGTACACCAGCACAGGAGAAACCTCAGGACATGTCGGGGAACTGCCAACCTCAGAGTCAGGCACGACCAGACCAAAACCAGGACCGGGCAGAAAATCATCACGAGTAGAGGTCACAGGTACTGGTATTTCAAAAGAAAACTCGGTCTCAGGCTTAGAGATGACTGTAATGGTATCTGACAGAAATTCATCATTGACTACCCATGACTGAAGCTCCACCAGAGCTGAAAAGGTAGCCAGCAAGGCAGCAAAGCCCACGGAAAAGGGTAACACCTCAGGAGGACTTGGGGGGCAGGAGACATCTCCCACAAGTTCTGCACCGTTTGGGAGGAACTCGGAGACCTCCAGAACATCAAACAAGACCTCAGGAACATCATTTTCCAGGTTTTCTAAGAAGGATTCTGAACTATCCATGTCACAGGGCAAAACTGGAACTTTATTTTGTGGACAGGGCAGATGTCCCAGGGAAGGTTCCACCACAAACTGAGACTGGATCTCATCATCATGAGGGGAATGTACAGGTATATTTACTGGAACACACGCTGACTCCCTAACTTCATTCTCACTGTACCCAGAATTCTGTGTGGCAGTCAAACTAGCTTGTAACTCCAAAACTGCAGAAAAACAGGTGAGTAACAACAATAACAATAACAATAATATTTATATAGCGCTTTTCTCCCTGGGGACTCAAAGCGCTGTGACCCTGCATTATGCAGTCTCAAAGGCTAGGGAAAAGAGGTGAGTTTTTAGCCTTTTTTTAAAGCTGTCCAGAGAAGGAGCCTCTCGTACTGATTGTGGAAGTGAGTTCCATAGAGTAGGGGCTGCATAGGAAAAGGCCCAAGCACCAAATGTTAAGTGTATCCTGGGAATAACCAGCTTCATCTTGTTGGCAGAGCGGAGGGTGCGTGGAGGGGCATAAATATGTATAGTGTAATACCTAGACGAGCTTCTAGGGACACTGCAGGGGATTCTAAGCAAGGCCACATTGACTCATCCAGAGTACAGGGTGCAGAAGTGACACAAGGCAGATCAGAACAGAATACGAGTATAGCAAAGGCACAGCAAACCATACAATGAGGAGATATGGAAAATAACAAACGCTAGCTAACCGTGAACACCGCACTCATTCACAACAGTGCACGCGGTTATGCGCGGTCTCCACGTGATAAGCACAATAGAGACAAGCACGCCTCACTAACCAGCGACAGACAAACATGAAACAGGGGACGCGAATGCTTGCTTAACGGTTACCTCACCGAGCCTCCAGCAAGTGCTCGTAGCAGACAAGACAGACACACGAAAACAGGAACAGGCGGGAGATAGGATCCACAGCACTAGCGAAAGTGACTAGCGCGATCCAGAGAGGCAGAACAGAAGGATCCACAGCACTAGCGCGAAGCGAGTGCGATCCAGGGACAGAGTAACAGAACAGAAGGATCCACAGCACTAGCGCAGGATGCTAGCGCGATCCAGAGAGGCAGAACAGAAGGATCCACAGCACTAGCGCGAAGCGAGTGCGATCCAGGGACAGAGTAACAGAACAGAAGGATCCACAGCACTAGCGCAGGATGCTAGCGCGATCCAGAGAGGCAGAACAGAAGAGATAGCTGGTAGCAACCGCTGCACCAGCTATGCTCCAAGAACAGAGATCAGAACGATTTCCTGTCGACCACCGTTGGAACAGGACAATCGCAACAGACAAACAAAACAGATAAAGAATCCTAACTGCACTAGGGAACCTGCCTAGCACAGTTTCCAGGAATTACTCTAAGCTGATCTTCAAACAAAGAGCATGGCTGACACTCTCCAGAGTGTTTCACAGGAAGACTCCTTATGAACAGCCAAGCATTGTGGGAAACACATAGTACTTATAGTACACGCCTCCAATGAATGTGGCCAGGCAATTTGCATGACAACGTATGCAAATTCCTCAGCAAGCACAAGCTGCAAAACTGACAGAAGCTCTTCTTTCCAGAGTCCTGCAGCATGCAAACCCAAACAATGGCCAAAAAACTGCCTGCCTGCACAGGCAGCCGAGCAGATCATCACATATTTGTAATAGAATAAATAGCCTTACAATCACGTATGCATTAAAAATCTTAAAATAACGGTAATATTACATAGTTACATAGTTATTTTGGTTGAAAAAAGACATACGTCCATCGAGTTCAACCAGTATAAAGTTGATATAAACGTGATATATTAGTAAGATAATAAATCTGAAAACTATAATTTACGCATTTTAAGTCTGAAAACAAGGTTAATACCAAAAGCGATATATTTGTAATACAATAAGCTTGAAAATGATATTTAAGCATTGTACTTCTAAAAACAAATTTTAGAACGAAAAAATCAGTGAAAACGAAAGTGTACTTATTACACTCCTGAAAGCGAAAGTTAAAAATGATAAAATAAGTTAAACAGAAAGTCAAAACGAATTTGTAAACGATATTTCTCATAAACCTTATTCTGTAGACGAAAAGTTTTGTTATCACGATCTCTGCAACCGCTATTTCTCGGGCTCCCTAACTTCCTGTCGGGCGCCCAATAGCCGAAGAAGAAACAGTCACTCAGTCCATCCCAGCTACTTCCCCATTTCTCTTCTTCTCTTCTCTTTCAAACTCCTCGTGTGTCTGATCTACAAGCGACTGTCCCATTGTCTCTAACTCCTTATGGTACCCCCTTCATTCTGGATCTCCACCCCTCACATCGCTTGCTCACTTGCGAGGCTCCAGTACTTCTCCCAAGTGCCCCTACTCTATGTAAGTTCCTCTCTCACCCCATCTGGCTCGCCTCCATTTGCCTCTGGTACACTTTAGAGAGAACCTCAGGTCAAAAGTTAATACTTACCTAAATAGTAAGATACTCCAGAGACTTCCCACACCTTCCTCCAGTCCTCCGCCAGGGCCTGGGCCTCTCCTGCACATCACGACCATGCTCCTTGTGCTCTTGCTTGAAGAGGACCACGGTCACAAACATAGAATCTGACAGGATTTTTTCCGATAACTTTGAGGGATCCTCACTTGGCAAAAGAGGACCAAAAGACAGCGCCGGAAGCCTCTCCTTAGGTAAGTATTTAACTTTGTACCCGAGGTTTGCTTCAAATCCTTTTTACATCAAACATCTGATCTGCATGCTTGTTCAGGATCTATGACTACAAATATTAGTGGTAGAGGATCAGAAGGACAGCCAGGCAACAAGGAGATAAATATGTCAGCCTCAATATCCCTTTTTCAGGTCAGATGTCTTTTAACCGATTCTGGACCGACATAGCTGGAAATCTACGTCCTGCTGGTTGCTGTGCGGCTCTGACATGATGTAGATTCAAACTATTCACCTCCACGCACTCACGCCGTCCTCTCCGTTCGCACCAATGTTCTGTCGCTGCACTTGCTCACTCTGCTGTCTCAGTGACAGCAGATCTTCCGCATCTCGTTAAGGAGCCAATTTCATTGGCTCCCAACCACGTGATTAATGTGAGCCAATCACACTAATTACAGGGCACAATAGGTAAAGGATGGCTTTGGTCCATAAGTGGCCAGAGCCATCCGGTTCCAAAAGGGTTAAACCCACAAGATCGTACTACATAAACTATTTGCATTTACTCCTGCTTTAGTGCTTTTCTGCCAAATACATTTTTAATGAAGCCATAAATTTGATGTATGTCGGGTCTCTCTCTCTAACGGAATAACATTTTGTGTAATCTAAAGTTGAAGGCTTTGGACATGGCAGTCACTTGATATTCAAAGCAAAAAAACCACATGGCTACACAGCACATCAAGAGGCAGCGGAATCAAGGCCTTCTGCAATTAGCGAGTGTTTGATTATGGAAATTGGCCAAGCAGTGAAACAGCAGCTGTGTCTGTTCCTGAATCAGACCCATCATTCTTCTCCTAGTCTACTGTACTTACACTTCAAACAGGAATTCTATAGAGCAGCATCTAATGCTGACTCTATATCATGACCTGCTCTGCAGAGTGGAAAAAAATGACAAGAAGGACCTATTTTTGCAAATGTTTGGAGTCTTGTTAGAGCATTGTTCTTGATCTTTGTCACAGAGGGAGTAGAGAAAAGAGCATAACCAGTGGCATAACTAAAAATCACGGGCCCTCCCAGCAAAACGTAACCACTTTGCTGACTCTATATCATGACCATGGCATTTTTTCAGTTTTGCGTCCATCACTTATTACAAGCCCATCATTTAAAAAATAACAGTAATATACTTTACTACATACATATTAAAAAAAAGTTCAGTCCCTAAGGTAACTATAGGGCCCGTTCACACTACACGCGTTTCCAGCCGCGTTTTGGAAATGCGTGCGGGTGGCCCGACACGCACGACATCAGACAGTGCATAGAGTGCACTGTCTGATGTTCACACTGCATGCGTTCCGGACCTGTGCGGTCCGGGAACGCATGCTGCACGCAGATTTTACAAAAATGCGCGGCTGTCCCATTCACTTTTCAGTGATGGGATCAGCCACGCAACGCATACGAACGCGGATGGTGTGCGTTCGTACGCGTTGCGTTCTGCAAGCGTGGCCGTCCGCGTTTTGCAGTCTGAAAGGGCCCTAATTATGTAATTTTTTTATTGTATTTTTTTTTCTTACAAAATTTTTTTATGTGTACCTATCAGGCAGTGTGTAAGGTAAAGGGCTAATTTTAAAAGTAGAAAAAATGTCATTATCTGGAAATTCTTATTTCCAAATGTAATTTTACTACTTCGCCACAAGATGCCCTTGCACCTCACTTCTGCATGCGGAAAGTTCCTCCGCAAAGCAGAAGTATTGAGTGGATGGGGGATTTGTGAAAGACGGAGCCGTCTCGCCGACGGTGTCGGTCTTTCATACGGGGACTTAGATCAATGAAAGGGAACCTTGTTCCCATTCATTGATCTCCAGGCTAACGGAAGGCGGCGGGAGCACGCGCGATCAGGCAGCGGCAGCAGTGCAGCCTATCTGGACGGATACATCCGTCCAGATAGGATTAAATGGTGCCCCCCAATGCTCACACCCTTATCTTGCCTACCCCTGGTGACCCTTACAGCCTGGGGGCCAAGTGTCATACATGTGTAGCCATCATGATTTTGAAACACATAACAAGTGTAGCCACAAAAACACCTCATCTGGAGGATGGACCTCTTTATCAAAGAAAGTGTAAGCTAATAGGAAGCAGGGGAAAAAACAGATACTTACCAAAGGAGAGGGAAGCACTCTGGGTACTATAGAAGCTTCCCGTTCCTCTCATGGTCCCCTCGTTTCAGCACTGGCTCCCAGTGTTACCAGTGTAACACTTTAACCCAGGGCTGGATTTACCATAAGGCACCGTAGGCACATGCCTACAGGCACATGCTGATGGAAAGGCGGCTCACCCCCCTCCCCTAGTGCCGCTCTCCATCCTTCATTATACAGAGTCCCCAAAGCAGAGTGTAAATGAGAGGTTACTCACCCTGACCTCGGCATTCCGCTGACCAGATCTGCCTTCAGTCAGGGGCACCTCTAGCTGCTTAATACTGAGGGTACCTCTAGCTACCTAATGCTAAGGGGCACCTGCAGCTACCTATGAGGTGCAAGGGAAGTAAGGGAGAAGGGACACCTGGGCTAGCCAACAGACTTGCGGTGCATTTGATGGCGGTTTGTAGGTTCATGGAGGGGGAAGTCTAGGGTGCCAGGGCATCTGTATCTACAGGCTTCTGTGTTGTAAAGCCGGGCCTGCTTTAACCACTTGACCACTGAGGGGTTTTCCCCCTTTAGGACCAGAGCAATTTTCACCTGTCAGCGCTCCTCCCTTTCTTTTGCCAATAACTTGATCACTACTAATCAACAAAATTATGTTTTTTTTCGCCACCTATTAGGCAAATGTGGGTACTATGGAAGAGTGTAGGAGGGAAGGGGTTAATTTTAATTGTAAGTGTGGGTCTCTTTATTATAATGAATGTGTGAGGATCCGCGTGGCTGCCTGCTCAGGCAGGCAGCCTTTTGACCACTGTTCAGGTCTGCATTCTGCAGGTCTCTGGAAGAGAGACCTTTTGGCAGTTGTGCAGCTTGCTGCTGAGGAATTTGCATATGTTTGTCATGCAGATTGCCTAGCCACATCCCTTGTGGGCTTGCTCTATAAAGAGCTATGTTTCCCACAGTAAGTTGCTGGTCATAAGAGTTAGTCCTGTGGAACACTCGCCTGGAGTGTCAGCCTTGCTCTTTGTTTGAAGATTAGCCTAGAGTAATTCCTGGGACTGCACTAGGCAGGTTTCCCTAGTGCAGTTAGGATTGCATTATTTGTATTGCCTGTTCTGTCTGTCTGTGGGGTGCTAACCAGAGCAGCGGTTGTTGCTGGTAGGCCCTTCTGTTCTGTTGTTGCCTTACTTGGATCGCACTCGCTCTGACGGTAAGAGCAGTGGATCGTATCTCTTACGTATTCCTGTTTCCGCGTATCTGTCTTGTCTGCTACGAACGCTTGCTGGAGGCTCGGTGAGGTAACCGTTGAGCAAGCGCTCGCGTCCTCTGTTTTATGTTTGTCTGTCGGTGGTTAGTTCGGCATGCTTGTCTCTATTGTGCTTATCACGTGGAGACCGCGCACAAACGCGTGCACTGTTGCGAATGAGTGCGGTGTTCGCGTTTAGCTAGCGTTTATTATTTTCCTCATCTCCTCATTGTATGATTTGCTGTGCCTTTGTTACTCTCGTGTTCTGCCTTGCTGTAGCCTTGTGTCACCTCTGGCAATCGCCTCTCCCACGATTGCGTTCCTACTTCATATCTGCTGTTGTGTATGCACCGTCGCGGGTTGGCGACTAGTTTGGTGCACACACATACAATCTGTCCCTTTGCTCAATCTCTTTCAGGGCTATCTTGTCCTGCGTTTCTTCCCTTCGTGCAATTCCTGTCTGGCGTGTGTGGTAGGGCAGAGGAGCTGTTCCTCTGCACTCCACAGCTCCCCCTGTCGACAGGAATTTCCCTCTACAGGTGGCACCTTTTGCTGGGTTCCCGCAAATTATACGCTTGTGGAGGATTTCCGCAGTGTCAGCGCATGTCTTGTGCGCTGATCACGGAGAGAATTCCACAACCGTTACAGAATGTATATTGGTGTAATTTTACTATTTGGCCACAAGATGTCCTCGCGCATTATTTTCTATTAGCGTACTATAAGTACACGAACAGGAAGTAATGCGTGGACGTGTTACTTCCTTAGTTGCAAGGATGCAGGCATCTCATTGACAGGGGGACTTAGATCAATGAATGGGACCTGCATTCCCATCCAGTGATTTCCCCTCTAACAGACGGCGACATTAACAAGCGTGAGATGCGCGCAGGAGACAGCGGGGAGCGCACACAGCGGCAATGCGGCGGGAGGCGTATATCTACGCCCCTGGAATGGGAACAGTCCTCCCGAGGTGTGTAAATATACAGCCTGTAAAACAGCAAGTGGTTACAGGACTTCTGTCGAGAAAAACTGTATATTTTACAACACGTTTAAACACATACAAGTAAGAAGTACATTTCTTGCAGAGTAAAATGAGCCATAAATTACTTTTCTCCAATGTTGCTGTCACTTACAGTAGGTAGTAGAAATCTGACAGAACTGGCAGGTTTTAGACTAGTCCATCTCTTCATGGGGGATACCCGGCATGGCCTTTATTCTTTATAAAGACAGTTCCTGAAAATGATCTATACAAAGATGCTGGACAGCCTTCTTACTCCCTGCACACTTTTTTTGGCTTTTTAAAACAAAGAAAACCACCCATGGGGAGATGGACTAGTCCAAAATGTTGGCGCCCAGGCTGCAAACTGAATTCCTGGAGCACTTTATCAACCTGAGGAACCTGAGGAAGTGGGCAGAGACCTGAGAAACGCTTTGTCTTTTTTAACTGTGCTTGAATAAACCTTACCTGATCTAAACCCTTGTTTTTCTGGGTTGGTTCATCTGGAGAGGTAAGATACCTTATGTATTTATTTATGTCTTTATAATGTATACTCTGAGAGATATTTATTTTTGGGTGCCTCCACCCTTCTTTATTGCCCACTACACCTCCTTTGGGGCTGTCCTTCCCACTAATATGGAGCCAGCCACTGCAGGTAAGGACCCCAGGAGAGTGACCACCCAGTTTCTGGCAGGACGTGGAGTACCGAGCGGGGACGGTGGTTTCCCCGTAGGCCATATACGGTGGTTGCAGGTTCTGCAACCCACCTTTGTGAGTATAATTACTCTTGAAATAAAAGCTAATTTTATCCTATGATTAGAGATGGGCCGAACGGTTCGCCGGCGAACGGTTCCAGGCGAACTTTGGTGGTCGCGTTCGCCTGGACCAGGCGAACTTTTGCGGAAGGTCGATTCGCCCCATAATGCACTATGAGGGTCAACTTTGACCCTCTGCATCACAGTCAGCAGGCACATTGTAGCCATTCAGGCTGCACTAAGCCCTGGAGCCCCCCCCTTATATAAGGCAGGCTTGCCGGCCATTACACTCACTCGTGTGCCTGCTAGAGACAGACTAGGGACAGCTGCTGCAGACTTGTTCTCCTAGGGAAAGATTAGTTAGGCTCTTGGCTTGCTCCTGGCTGATTGTTATTGCTAAAATAGCACCCCTCTACAGCTCTTTTGAGAGCTAATGTTTTCAAGATGTGTTTTTTTTGTGTGTGTTGCTCACTGACATTATACAGCCCTATCTGTTGCAGCTGGACCTTGGTAATTGTTATTACTGTGCCAGCCAGGCCCTGCCTAACTATCTATACTGGGACACCTACCTATGCCTACCTAACTACTGGGGCACCTACTTACCTATACAGGGACACCTAGCTACCTACCTATACTAGGGGACCTACCTATGCCTACCTACCTATACTGGGTATCCTACCTATGCCTAGCTAACTACTGGGTCTCCTACCTATGTCTAGCTAACTACTGAGGCACCTACCTATGCCTACCTACCTATACTGGGTCTCCTACCTATGCCTAGCTAACTACTGTAACACCTACCTACCTATACTGGGACTCCTACCTATGCCTAGCTAAATACTGAGGCACCTACCTATGCCTACCTACCTATACTGGGACTCCTACCTATGCCTAGCTAACTACTGAGGCACCTACCTATGCCTACCTACCTATACTGGGACTTCTACCTATGCCTACCTACCTATACTGGGACTCCTACCTATGCCTACCTACATACTAGAAGATAATAAGGTTGTTGCTTCATTGTGGACAGACCAAATTTGATCAGCTGGACAGTCACTGTTGTTCAATCATTTAGCTACCACAGCCCGGTGACCATATGGGCTGGAAAACCTCCACGGCCTGCACTCTGGCCATGTTGCGCATCAGTCCAGCACGGCCGTCACTACGCAAACAGCTGTTTGCGGTGCGTTACACAGTGAGTTTTGTGTGTCAGTGTGAAGCAGAACTCTAATTACACTCCCTGATTGATGTATACACATCAATGATGTTTGAAAGCACGTTAGGCCTGCAATGTAGCATTCAATGTGATTTCTGCCCTTAAAACGCTGCTTTGCATCACATCCAGATTTTTCCCCGGGACTTTGGGCATGTATCCCACTCCGCCATGCCCCCCTCCAGGTGTTAGACCCCTTGAAACATCTTTTCCATCACTTTTGTGGCCAGCATAATTTTTTTCTATTTTTCAAAGTTCGCATCCCCATTGAAGTGTATTGCGGTTCGCAAACTTTTCCGCAAACCGAACCTTCCGCGAAGGTTCGCGAACCTAAAATCGGAGGTTCGGCCCATCTCTACCTATGATACTGCATCATTTGGCTCCTGGTCTCATCTTTGTCACATTACTTACCGTGGTTCCCCCACAGTGACCGTTCCTATTTCAAGTCCAAAACCTGCCAGTTCCATCAGTTTTCTACTACCATATTTTTTGGACTATAAGATGCACTTTTTCTCCCCCAAAAGTGGGAGGGAAAAATCAGTGCTTGTTATAGTTCGAATGCTACATTTTTGGACTTGCGCCTCCTTCCCGCGTTCTCTCAGGGCCGGCCCGCTCATGAGGCGGGGTGAAACTTTTGCCTCAGGCGGCAAAATTCCAGGGGCGGCACCCGCCCGTCCGTGGGTGCGGGGAGCCGGCCGCCGAGCTGGAGGGGTAGCTGGTAGGACGGGGGTATTGGGCCTAGCGGCGGGGAGGGGGGGGTCGGACCCCCCCCTCCCTCGCCTGGGTCCCCCGTGCTTCGCTCCCCTCCAGCCTTAAATACAAGCAGCCGCTATGTGTAAGAGGCACGGGCGGGGAGGACTCACCTCTTCCTCGTTCCAAGCGTGCGCTCCACTGACGTCACTTCCTGCAACGCTGCAGGAAGTGACGTCAGTGGAGCGCACGCTGGGAAGAGGTGAGTGTCCTCCCTGCCCGTTCCTCTTACACATAGCGGCTGCTTGTATTTAAGGCTGGAGGGTAGCGCAGTTTGGGAGACCCAGGCGAGGGAGGGGGGGGGGGTACGACCCCCTCCCCGCCGCTAGGCCCAATACCCCCGTCCTGCCAGCTACCCCTCCAGCTCGGCGGCCCCCCAGAGCCCAGTGGCGGCGGAAATTTTTTTTTTGCCTCAGGCGGCAAATAGTCTAGGGCCGGCCCTGCGTTCTCTATCCCGTGTCTGCTATGTCGGCATGTCCCCTTGTGCCCCAGTGTCTGCATGTCTCCCTGTGTCCCAGTGTCTGCATGTCTGTATGTATTCCGTGTCCCCGATGTTTGCGTGTCCCCGCTGTCCTGGTGTCTAGATGCCTTAAACACATACTTGCAGCTGCCACTTATTCATCAGGCTTACCTGTGTCCCAAATACATAACTCCCTTGCAGCTTTGATCATCGTGCTGTCTCCCGGTACCGCAGCAGCTTGTATCAACCAGGAAGTCCCGGACGTCTTTGCAGAGAAATGCACCAATCAGACGGGGGCACTAGCCTCAACCCCCAATCATGCTGCTCACTGCTCGAGCGATGTCTAGAGGGCAGGACCACCTCTCCATCATTGAGGCCAATCACAATACCCCCCGCCTGATTGGTGCTTTTCTCTGCAAAGACGTCCGGGACTTCCTGATTGATACAAGCTGCTGCGGTACCGGGAGACAGCACGATGATCAAAGATGCAAGAGAGTTGTGTATTTGGGATTTTTCTGAAAAGACGTCCGGGACTTCCTGATTGATACAAGCTGCTGCAGTACTGGGGGAAACTGTGATGACTAATGCAGCAAGAGAGGTATGTATTTGAGACACAGGGGACAGCCTGATGATGAATAAGTGGCATCTGCATGTATGTGTTTAAGATACCAGGACACGCAGACACCGGGGACATGGAGTACATGCCCACACACAGATACTGGGACACAGGGGGACACAAAGACACTGGGACAAAGGGATAGCAAACAATGGGCTAATGGGGATAGAAGACACTGGGCATGGAGGAAACAGTGGACAAGGGGACAGAGGAAGGGGGACAGAGCACAGGGCATTAGACACCGGTGGACAGAGGACATAGAGACAGAGGAAGGGGTAAAGAAGAGGACACAGAGACACCAGTGGACACAGGGGGGCAGAGGACACAAAGAGGGCAGAGGACACAAGTGGAGCAGAGGACACAAGGGGGGCAGAGGATACAGAGGGACATAGGAGAACACCGGGGGGGGGGGAGGGTACAAGAAAGACATAAGGAAGACATAATAATTGAGGAAAAAGTCCATAAGATGCCCCTTCACCATGGAAGCACCAGGTTTAGTATATATATTTTTACCTTGGTTTTTGTCCTGTAAACCTAGGTGCGTCTTATAGTCCGAAAAATACGGTACTGTACGTGACAGCAACATAGGAGAAAAGTAATTTATGGCTCATTTTACTCTGGAAGAAACATACTTCTTATTTGTATGTGTTTACATGTATTTGATATTTCACACTTTTTGTATAGTGGTCCTTTATACATGCTTAGACATGAAGTTTAGTTGGCACACAGTTGTTTTAGGCTCTGTGCCCATCATCATTGCATAGCATGGCCTTCCATGGTCCTGTGGACATCTATGGAAGAAAGGACATCATTATCCTGCACTAGAATAGCTGAATACAACTTGAACTCCATAACCCCTTTACATGTTATGCTGTATCTGTAATACACACAACTGCAAAACTCGAGCTGTTCTCTAATTGTATGCGTTTTCCCTTTTCCCGTGAGAATTCTCGTTTTATAGAACTAAAAACACGAATAAAATGTAAAAATCCCGCTTGCTAGCATTCTTCCCGCTAATGAAACCGATTACGCTATCCCCCTGTACATTAACAAATTACAATTCCGCCGTGAAAAATAATCAAACGTAATTTTTCTGCGCTTTTGCGCTCTTGCATCCATTAGTGCCAATAAATGTCATCGGTCTATTATATTTAATGTGTTCAGCACCGCAGGATGTCCGCGGCCAAATACATGTAATTAGTCAGTGCGGCGGGTTAGGTCATAGCGAGTAATCAGTGACAAAATAAAAAATACGGTGGGCTGAAAAAAGAAGGCCATTACCTACTATAGCTCAGGGGGAATAATGACCTGAAGAAATAGAAAAAAAATCACACATCTGGATAAAAGGGGCTTTCTAAGGTTCAAAACGGGAGCAGGAAATAACAGTAATTATTTTCACAACTGCTCACCATTCATTACCAATTAAACAATGGTTAAATGCACCACGTGTCGGCAACAAAATCACCGAAGCTGGTAACATACTATGCCGCGCCATTAAAGGACCACTAGCATAAAAAAAGTGTAAGATTTAAAGTGAACCCAAGGTGAAAATAAGCTGATGAGATAAACAATTGTATTCATCCTCCTACTCCTAAAAAATGATATTTTTAGATATCCCATGGTTTTATTTTATATTTAAACATTTACAAAGTAGATTGAGGCACTGCAGGAAACGCCACGTTTTTATGCATATGCGTTTGTGCATTTGTATTGCATTTTCTATGAGTTTGCGTTTTTTGTTCCCGCACGTGCTTTTTTTTGTGTTCTGCATGCGTTTTAATTCGTTTGCGGTTCGTATATACACTTTTTTTCTATTGCGTTTTATGTAAATCACTAGGAAGTCAACAGGAAGTGGAAATACATCAGAGAACATAGTTTACTTTTCAAAAAACGCATATAAAAACTCATGAGAAATTTAGGAGACGTGATAGGCCCTTGTAATTATTACCCTCAACCATATAAAGACTCTTGAATTAATCTGGCTTGAACCATTGTGACTCATTCCCTATATTATGACCTTTATGTTTTTTGTTCTACTTTATCTCATATTACTGTTATAGCTACTTAATTACTAGATTATCTTTTGCATCTACAAAACAACTTAAGCAGCAGGACCAGGATACCTATATTATCGCTTATTTTTACTTCCATGGCTGTATAATCTGGACTCTGCAGACTGATATTCTATAACCCTCTCACGCTCACTTAAAATTGGCTAAATTGAAAGCAAGAGGAAAGATACCCCAAACTGAAGTACACTGGCTGTTAAAAGTACTCTGTTCTACCCTCTTCATCACTACAATCCAATAAAGCTAAGTCCGGATAGTATTATTGGGACGCTACATAATTCCTTGTCTATGATAATTGACAAATTATATACTGTTTGTACCTGCTTTAATATCTATATGTATAAAGATCTGTTTGACTTTTATCTATGCTAAAATAAAAACTAGTGAAACAAAAAAAAAAACTCATGAGAAATGCATGCAAAACGCATTACATTGCGTCACCATTGACCTTCATGATGTGCGTTTTTTATGCGTTTTTGAAAAATATGCAACAAAACCAGCGTTTTTAAAATGCATACAAAATGCATAGGCGTTTATTATATGCTTTTTTTATGCAGCCCATCGACTAACATTATACACATAAACGCTGCGTTTTACGCAACGCTAGCATTTCTGCCTAGTGTGTTCCCAACCTAAATGTTGTGTTGTCTATGCTCAGTGGCAGCCTATTAGGTGTCCCTAAATGAAAATACATGTACTATTGACCTTTTTTATCTCCCCTGCTCTCAGAAGTTGTATTCTGCCAGGAAAACTTTTATGGCTGTAATTTCCTTATCTGTGATGTTTACTATGTTCCCAACAAGCTTCCGACAAGACAGAAGCTGTCACTTTCAAGTCTGAAAAGGATCTCTTTCAGCAGCGTTCGTGTTGCGTTTAGATGCGGTCGCGTTTTTTCTTCCCCTAGGGGGACATTAGCCGTCGCGGTTAACCGCCCCTGGAAGCTACATGTAGCTTCCAGGGGCTCCTTGAACGCCAGGGACAATCGGGACCCGAACGCCGCGTTATGTGTAAACGCGCTTGAAAGCTTGGTACAAACGCTCCCATTCAGTTGAATGGGAGCGTTTAACACCAAGCCCCGAACGCTGGCTGTAAACGCTCTGCAAGCGTCCGTCTGAACCAGCCCTAAATCAGCCTGGTTATTAATAGGTTTTGCACTGATGTTTATCTCATCATGTCACATGTCACCTCGGGTACACTTTGAAATACATGTAAACACATACAAAAAAGTATCTTCCAGAGTAAAATGAGCCATAAATTACTTTTTTCCTATGTTGTTGTCGTCCGTTACAGTAGGTAGAAGAAGTCTGACAGAACTGACTGGTTTTGGATTGGTCCATCTCCTCATGGGATATTTTTAGTATTTTGTTTATTTTTTTATGAAAGCAATCCCTAGAAGTGATCTATACAAAGATTTTGGCTCTGTACAGAGTGGTGAGAGCCACTTTTAGCCCTATCACAAACATAGTCCATGCTGCAGCTTGCCTGTGCTTGCGATTAGGATAAAGTAGGGTGTCAAAACTTTTTGGTCCAAGAGCCATATCACTGGTCTTGAGATAGCTGGGGGCCGAACTAGTGACATTAAACACATTTTTAGATTGCCCCTAGGTACAGTACAGCACAGTAGGTACAGTATGCCTAGTACAGCATTGTCAAATAAAACATTTCCATTGGAAATAAACCATATACTATGTGTGCAATCAGCATGTCCCTTTCAGTGTGCAGTGGTGGCTGCTAGTGAGTGGCTGCTGCTGCTGCTGACATAGTGGTGACTGCTAGTGAGTGGCTGCTGCTGCTGACATAGTAGTGGCTGCTAGTGAGTGGCTGCTGCTGCTGCTGACATAGTAGTGGCTGCTAGTTAGTGGCTGTTGCTGCTGACATAGTGGTGGCTGCTAGTGAGTGGCTGCTGCTGCTGCTGACATAGTGGTGGCTGCTACTGAGCGACTGTTGCTGCTGACATAGTGGCTACTGCTGCTTGCATAAGTAGGTGCCCTTCACTCATCTAGTTTAGGCTCATGTATGTGTTCTTCCTCCCCCTTCACCAGGACTTCTGTGGCCATTTTCCATAGCACTGTAGTAATGACAATAGGCAGAGGCGTCTGAGCCATTAGGCAGCTATAAATTCTTGCCTAGATGAAAGGAGGAGGGAAGGGCGCTACTGCACTGAGTAGTGAGAGAAGAAATGCTTCTCTGCTCACTCAGGTATCAATTTACACAGCAGCAGCAGCAGCAGCAGCGCCTGACTCCACTCATAACTGATTTACTGACTGATTCATTCATTTCCTTTAGCTCAATGATTCAAAGAACCACAGTAATGAATAAGTCAGTGAGAGAAGGCACTCATCCTAGTCAGGGATCCGAGTACAGCATCAGCTCCTGAGTCCTGAGATTCATTCAGTCCCTCTCTCAGTATTCAGGTTTGTTGTTGTACGGCATTGTAAAACACTAGGCTAGCTGATAAAAGTGCAATTAGAGTGCAGGCAAGCTGGTAAATATACACAGCATGATGCAGAGGAGGGTCGGTGGGAAAAAATCTGTCTGGTCTCTCCCCATTGTTAAAATGACTGCATGTGCAGATAAGGTGTTAAACAGGTTGAAAAGTTTTGACAGTACCTAGACTCCAGGAGGGCTGCTTTCTGGCTGATGTGAGAGACTGGCAGCAGCAGTCCTATTACCGGCAACTAGCCTCTGTATAATGTGGGACTGCAATACAGATTAGCTCTCTGCTCCATCTCAGGCTATTCTCAGTCTCACTCCGCTCCTCCTATCTCTGGACTAGTGCACGACAAAATCGCAATAGCAATCGCTAGCAATTCGAGAATGCGACTTTGTGAAGCGATTTTTGAAAGAATCGCTCCAATAAATGCTACCTGCAGCATGTTTGTGATTTTAAAAAATCACAACACTGCTGTGGGAACACACTCATAGGGTAACATTAGCCCATCGCTTTTAAAATTGCTGTAAATTTGAAAAGCGCTCTAAAGCACTCTTGGTGTGCACCAGCCCTCCCTCATTCACCTTTGTTTCCCTCTTTCCCTAGTGCTGAGTGTCTGTGTCTTCTTGTCATACAGGAAAGCTAAATCAAAGTGCAATCCTGGTGAGGCAAATATCTTCTTCCCTCTCTTTCAGCTTTTCTCTCCTCATTATTTCTCTGCATAAGGGATCAGACACACTATAAGGTAGTGAAAACCGGGATTAGTAGAGATGGTGGTGAAGGGGAGGACATAGGTAGGTGTATGTGGGGGGAGGGGGCGTGGGAGGATTGGCCTTGAGGGAGTTACAGTGGCCATACTTTTGTTGACCTGACAGCCGATCGACCAACCGTTTTGATATTAGCAATTCAGATAAAAAAATTTGGGTGGAAATTGGTTGAATGTATCGATCTGAGATGTTGGGAAATCTTGGGCCAATGTGGTTGTCAGGTGCGATAATCATAGAGTGCGATAACCACGAATTATAGACAAGACAGAAACCCCGGCCATTGTCCCTCAAAATGTATTGTGCCCCCCTGATGCCTGTACTTTACCTGTCACACTGTTCACAGAGTGTCCTTGCTGTATTTCCGTATTGGCGCTCCACGTGATTACTGGCATATACGACATGGGATAAATGTGTGACATAATTTGGGCTGAGGCTGCCATGATAACGGGCCTCTAGTCTGTGTTTCCCCCCAGGCCAGAAGGTCCCAGTCCTCCCCTGGTAGCAGCATTGTGTGTGTGTGTGTATAGTGTATGTCTACTGTGTGCTGTGTATAGTGTGCTCTGTGTGTGTGTGTGTGTGTGTGTATAGTGTGTGTGTGTATAGTGTAGTGTGTGTGTGTGTATAGTGTGTGTGCGTGTGTGTACTGTGTATAGTGTATATGTTGTGTGCGGTGTGTGCGTGTGTATAGTGTGTGTGTGTGTGTGTGTGTGTGTGTGTGTGTGTGTGTGTGTGTGTGTGTGTGTGTGTGTGTGCGCGTGTGCGTGTGTACTGTGTGTGGTGTGTGTGAGTGCATGCCGCAATAAGTATATTTTATGGTGAAACGCATTACAACTATTTTCTGGTGAACCCGTGCCGCAATAAGTGTATTTTCTGGTGAAACGCTGCTGCATTATGATTTTCGGGGGTTTGGGGGTGGGGTTCACCACAGGAGTGGTGTTCACCACGAGGGGTGGGGGTATGGGGCTGGGGGCAATCACGGGGGGGGGGGGGGGGGGAAGGGGCGCCACAGGATTTCTCACCTGTAGTGACAAAATGGCTAGAGACGCCCCTGACAATAGGACTACAAAAAATGTTCAACATTTTTCAGTGTAGAAACTCCAGCAGAAATGTGTTCGTAGTTCTATACCAGTGCCGATGGGACTACAGGAGAGCAGAGGGGAGGCAGAGCGATGACACAGGTTTGTGCTAAACATTAATGCATGCGGATGCATGCAAATAAAATCTCACAAGAGCTCTGAGAACCTTAGGAAAAACGCTGTTTTTCACGTTGGGAATTGTTATCTTGCCTGCTGCTTGCACCTGTAAAGGTGGTGAGACGTACGCTCAGTGTCGCTGGGAGCTGGAAAAGCTAAAGAAATTCACTTGCTGGCCAAGCAGCAATAATCATGTTTTGCTGCTCACAGTGAAGACTTTCTGCAGGTTTCTATTGGGAAAAACACAGGGTTATTGCTGCTTGGCCAGGGATTTCCTCAGTTTCTCCACCTCCCAGTCCGACACTGCATAGACTTAAAAACTAAAGGGGCCCATACACCTAACGATTTTCCCGCCGATATATGGCCGATTCGATCACAGTGACGCACACCGCAGTAGAGCGCCCTCTACTGTTTAAACTTCCCCTAGACAGGAAGTTCAGTAGCTGCAGGAACGGTCTGGAGCCCGGAGCGGAGAAGAAGACAGCGGTATGCATTATGCAGAGGGGGGGGGGGGGGATGGGTGCGGAAGCAGCGGCAGCTCCACAGATTGTGATCGGTTTCAGGCTGAAAGGTGGCCATACGATCCCTCTCTGATCAGATTCAATCAGAGAGGGATCTATCTGTTGGTCGAATCTAATGGCAAATCGACCAGTGTATGGCTTGGCCACTAACGATCCAATATTTCTCATCCAATTTTACCAAATCTATGTAGTATAAAGGTAAACTGAGTGAATGTACCGAATAGATAATTTAAGCAGTTACCTTATATTACATAGAAATGGTAAGATTGGATAAAAAAGATTGGATAGTTAGTGGCCAGCTTAATGAAAATCTTTTTGCAGTGCACCGTGATTGCAATCATGATTTTTAGCGTGGTAGGGCCCTTAAAGGGTCTGCTTCTTCTAGCTCCCTGTAGTCCTAGTCCCTCACCGTCATCCACAATGCTTCCTTCAGCCGCTGTACCCTTTGGAAATCTGGTTGACTTAACCACGCCCTGGCCACTGGGCATGCGCTTCCACAGTAGCACGCCTCCGCAATCATGCCATACCTCCCAATCATGCCGTGCCCCATGCCACGCCCCTAATCATGCCCTGGCACAACCCTAGTCACACATACCATAAAGATTTCATAAGAAAAATATGTTGGTTAATAACTCAAACCACACTGATCCTTACTGATTCTATCCTGGTTCATTTTCCTTCATATTAACACATGGAAATAAGAAATATATCAATTTAAAGGATAGGAATAAAGTTTAGAGTCAATTAAACACGTTTTCAGTAGAAAAATACATATATTTACATAGATCTGTACATCAGTCCTGAAAGAAACAAACTGATCATAGAGGTGGCACTCTTTACCCACGGGAGGGGTGCATAGCTTGTGGGTGCTAAGCCAAAGAACCCTGTAAAACAACAGTCAGATACGGATTCAGGCCTCGTTCACATCTAGCAACGCAGATGGCTGTGCGATCCGAACGCAGCACATCCGATCGCCAGCCATCTGCGCCGCTGCCCTGGTGATCCCATCCATTGACAGTGATGGGATCAGCTCTGCGCTTGCAGGCAAAATGCAGCCAGCAGTACGCAAGCGCTTCCCAGCGCATCGTACTGCTGCGCAGCACAGTAGATGTGAACGGTAGAAGGGCAGTCTATGCCCTTCTGCCGTTTCTGCGTCTCAGCACATCATACCCGCTTCCATATCCGCACGGAAGCACGTATGATGTGAACGAGGCCTCAGGCTAGCTCACTGACTTTATCAAGATGCAAACAATCCTTGTTTATTGCTTCATCGGCATGTGTACATTGACAATTTTTTCGGAGATAAACAATTGTCAATGTAAACGTACCGATGAATCAATAAACAAGGATTGTTTGCATCTTGAAGACGGTGTGCTAGCCTGAATCCATATCTGTCAGTCCTGAAAGAGAGACACATGAGGAAAGAGGGACAGAAGGATTAGGTTCCCAAAGAGGGACTATCCTTTCAAAAGAGGGACAGTTGGGAGCTATGATCACGCTCATCACATTTTTACGAACTGCGCAAGCGCAGAATGCTCCCAGCTGCAGGAGCACAATCAAACTTTTGGAAGAGGAACATAGCTAATATGCAGGGTTTCTTTTAAAGAGAGCCCGAGGTGGGCTCATAAAATTAAAAAGGGGGCTAAGCCGATCAGGTAGCCGCCAAAACTGCCACTCTCCTCCGCTCCCTGCCGCTCCTGTGAGCCGCGCTAGCCCACTTTCATTTTCGTGACCTTTGGGTCACAACGCTGTAAGGAGAGAGATCTCTCTCACAGCAGCGTGCAGGGAGGTGGGGGAGCGGCAGGGGGCGTGGCCATGGACCTCTAGAAAACCTGCGGGAACGCCCCTGGCGGGCATGTTGAGCAGGGAATCCCTCCCCTCTACTTACCCTTTGAGAATTTCGGAGAGCTATAGTGTGGCGGTGGTGGTGGGCATAGAGCGGCAGTGTGAGGACACAGAGGCATGTCATAAGGCAGAGAACATGCCTCATTGTCCCATCTGCCCCCCAAGGAACCGCCTCGGGTTCTCTTTAAGTAACAATAATTTCTCTATGGCAGTTCAGACGCCTGACACATCTCTAGGCCCATCCCTTTGTTTTTCTTTTCGTCAGCTGGGAGTTCCAGAGAAGGGGAGAGGCACGTGAGAAATCCTGTATGCGGGAGTGGGAATAAGTGACTGGGGTGGGTGAGCGAGGATCATTAGCAGCAGAGCAAGTTGTGTAGGATGGTATCGGGAAACTTGTGTGGCTAAGTATAGAAAGGGGAAGATTGCAGGTTAGCCTTAGAAGCTTGAACTGAATTCTCTATATACCCGCCCACTGCATTACATGAAACAGGACGCTGCCACAGCTGCCAGTGTGACAAGCAGCAGATATGACAGCCTCTGCCTGTCCAACACTTATTACTGCAATTTAATAGAAAACAAGTCTCACCATTGTCAGCGTGAAAGGATGGTTCTCTAATGCAGACACATTTGGACATTGCAAAGTAATGTACTGTAAAAAAAAAAGAATAATATAAAATGAAAGCTGTTAGTCAAGAAACCCTTTCAAATAGTTCTTCACGTAAAGAGTTAAAGTAAACCTGTGAGGAATAAAACTTAAAGAGAACCTGTAGTAAAAAAAAAGCCCTCTGGGGGGTACTCACCTCTGGAGGGGGAAGCCTCAGGGTCCCAATGAAGCTTCCCCCTCCCCTGTAGCTGAAGGCAATCCAGCGCTGGCTCCCCCGACAAGCAATGATATATTTATTCTGCGCAGGTACACTAGCGGCTCTTTGTTCGGGTTATGGTGGAAATAGTTGAACCCAATCGTATCCACTCTACTGTGAAGGTGCAAAAGACTTGACCCTGCGCAGTAGGGCGGATACGAACGGACTTGGCTATTTCCCCCTAAACCCGAACAGAGAGCCGCTAGTGTACCTGCGTAGGATCGTGGTAGGTAAATATTTACCTCGCCGCGGTTCGGGGGGCTGCAGTGCTGGATTGCCGGGACACCGGAGGACGGGGGAAGCCTCCTTAGGATCCAGAGGCTTCCCCCTCCCGAGGTAAGAATCCCTCAGAGGGTTTTGTTTTACATTAGAGATTTTCTTTAACCTCCCTAGCGTTCTGGACGAGCGGAGGTCACCGCTCAGGCCCCGCTGGGCCGATTTGAATAATTTTTTTTTTAAAAACACGCATCAAGCACTTTGCTTGCTGCGTGTTGTGTCCGATCGCCGCCGCCCGCCGCAGATCCGCCGCGATGCAGGGCCCCCCCAGGCGAGGCCCCGTGCGCTGCCTGGCCAATCAGTGCCAGGCAGCGCTGAGATCGGGTCTCCCTGTGACGTCACGACGTCGCCGGCATCACGACATGCATCGTCATGGCGACTGGGGAAGCCCTCCTGGAAATCCCGTTCAGAACGGGATTTCCGGATGGGTGATTGCGCCGGCGGGGATCGGAGGGGTGGGAGGGACGCCGCAGGGAGGGGGGAATCATGTAGCCTGCACTAGGCTAGCTACATGATATATTTAAAAAAAAATTGCAGAAAACGTTCAGGCAGGTGTTAAAGTGAACCGAGCATCATTTTTGACACCCAGAGCAGTTCTATAGCAAATTAAAAATGCATTCTAAAAATGTGGTTTATTATTAAAAAAAACTTTCAATTTACCTCATTTTTTTACATCTAAGGGTTAAAATAGCCACTTTGTCCGTCCGCAAAGGACCTGCGGGGTCGCTGAGCAGGAGATTGTTGAACACAGATAAGAAATCACCTCATTAGACTTAACTGACCACAAACAAACCCCCATTGTACTTCCAACAGAAAACATCAGTTACAGTTGAAGAATTTCACACCTAGCCTGGACAATGCTAGTTGTAAAACAGCAAGGGTTGAGCTTCTGAACAATGGCAGCCCTTGCAGCTATTTGAAGCCAGGAGCTGCTTAGTTCACTTTAAATTAAGAGTATCTGTAATAAAAAAAAATTGTGCCCCTGGGGAGTACTTACCTTGAGAGGGGGAATCCTCTGGATCTTAATGAGGCTTCCCCCGTCCCCCTGTGTAGCCCCGATCCACTGCTGGCTCCCCCCGGGAAATCGTCATATGCAGTAGCACCTGCAGCACGGGGTGATATTTACCTTTAGGATCCAGTGCAGGCGCAGTGCCCTCTTCTACTGTGGGCTCCAGTGGATACAGTCGAGCCCAATTGGGTCCGCTCTGTTGCGGCGGTGAATACGGCTCAGGCCTGCACAATAGAAAGGACCCGATCGGGCTTGGCTGTATCCACAGCGCCAGCGCTGGATCCTAAAGGTAAATATTGTCATCTGCTGCGGATCGAGGGAGCCAGCGCTGGTACGAGAAGGCACAGGAGGACGGTGTAGCATCATTGGCATGCAAAGGTATCCCCCTCTCCTCAAGGTAAGCACCCCCCCAAGGGCAGTTTTTTTTATTACAGATTCTCTTTTAAGTGTAGACTAGTCAATGCTTTTCATCGATATTCCCGTGATCGCATCTGCTAGATATCAATGCCACAAACGAAGCCTGGTCGGTTTTTGGCCAAAATTGACCAATCTGGTTGAGGCACCAGAAAGAAGACTTTGCCCGTTTGGTGGCAGGCGGGCAGTGTCGCTAGCAGTGTCTGATTTTGGGACAACACAGCAGCGCAGCTACTCTCACCTGTCTGCCAGTGTCTTACCTCCACCACTGGGGCTTCTCCATGTCTATTCTCCGGAAGGGGTGTAACTACAGTTCTAGTTCCCCCTCCTTCTTGCAGAGATCAGTTGGAACTGCACCGGCTCTTCTTCAAATGGCCCTGAACTCTTGCACAGAACAGAAGGTAAATATAGAGAAATGCACCCTGAATGTATTTAGAGAGTTTGGTCTGTCTAATTCCCCCTTATGGCTGGATTTAAGACAAGGCCACATAGGCCATGGCCTAGGGCACCACAGGATCAAGGGCGGGTGGGAAGCAGGCTATACTAGGGGGAAGGGAAGGATCAGCTGGCAAGATATAATGGATGGAGGGGGGGTCATCAGGCTATCGATACGGAAGGGGGCATAGGGTTATCTGGCTTCTTATACTAGTGGGAAGGGGTCATCAGGCTACCTATACTGGAGGAAAGGAGGGGTCATCAGGCTATATAAACTGGAGGAGGGGGGTTATCTGGCAACCTATACTGGAGGATGGGTGTGTCATCTGGCTATCTGAACTGAAGGGGGGGGGGGGCAGCTGGTGACAGTGGCCTTGGGCGTTAAAGAGTACAAATCCGGCCCTGTTCCCCCTCATTTGTGTCTAATCACAAGTTGTGATTTGATCTCTCCTGTGTCACCTGACTGCCACGACAGACAAGCTCATTTGAAAGCACAAGCTGTTAATCCAATGTCTGCTTCCATGAAAGCACAAAGTAGATACACTGCAGATTTATTGTAGGATTTGTACCAGCTGTAACAAAGAAACATTATTATGCTGCTGCGTATCTTTTAGAGCAGAGAGGAAGTTCTGAGTTCAGGTCCACTTTAATTAATCCAGACCTTTCTTTCCACAATCAGAGTTTCTCGCACTCACCTGCCCGGGACTCGCCTTGAATTTCTCTTTGGTCATCCTGATTTCAATGACTCCACAAGGATGAGGGATGACGGAGGTGATGGTCACGGGTTTGGTGCTTCGGAGATATCGGTATAACCGTTCGGTGCAGTACAAGCATAGAGGGGCTGAAATCCAGATCCAGGTCTGCACAGAGAGAGATGGAGGAGAGTACGTCAGAGAAAGTCTTGCCATTTTTCAGGAAAGATAAAGTGCACCTGTCACTTCACAAGGTGGTGAAATAAGCACGGATGAGTGGTGTGACACGTTCCTGGCGTACGGTATATAGCTGAATACCATAGGTGCCTGGATACAGGGACTGTATGAGCATCTGCGCTCAGAGTAGTTGAAGTAGGGACTAGTTGATGCCGATAGTTGTGGAGCAGAAAAAAACACGTCTTCTTAATGTGTACATACAGTAAAGGCACGTGGGTAATTATAGCACAAAGTAAAAATATCCCCGATAGTTAGAATATTGGTAATCTTACCAATATTCTGATCTATCTCTCACATTAATTCATTCCTTGCCTTAGCCCAACCCCCTCACCTATGGCTAACACTAACCAACCCCTACCTATGCCTAACACTAACCCCCCCCCCCACCTACACCTAACACTATATTCCCCTCACCTATGCGCCTAACGCTGCCCTCCCCTACCTATGCCTAACATCAACCCTCCCACTTATGCCTAACACCCCCACCTACTCCTAACACTAACCAACCCCTACCTATGCCTAACACTAACCCCCCTTGCATACACCTAACACTAACCCCCCTATCTACGCCTAACACTAAATTCCCCTCACCTATGCCTAACGCTACCCTCCCCTACCTATCCCTAACATTAACAACCCTCTACCTACGCCTAACACTAACTTTCTCCTACCTATGCCTGACACTGACCTATTCCTACCTATACCTAACATTAACCACCCCACTTATGCCTAACACTAACCTCCCCACATACACCTAACACTAGCCCCCCCTTCCCCTATGCCTAACACTAATTCCCCCTTACCTACTTCTAACACTAACCCCCCATCAATGCCTAACGCTAACAGCTCCCTTCCTACGCCCAACACTAACCTCCCTTCTTCCTATACCTAACAGCCAAAGAGGATCCAGCTTTGACTACATAATAGCCTTTAAAACCCAATGCCCAAGGAACTGCTCACTCACCCACACCGCTATCTCCGCCATTATCCAAAGTACGGCTACACTACCAATATACCATCAGAACCTCTGCCACCATCCCTGTCCGTCGGCACCCCTTCCCCCACCACTGTCACCAACACTAGTCAGAGTTCGTCTACGTAAAAGTTCAACCCCAGTGCCCATATTATTCAGTGGGTGCTCCACAGATGCAAATTACATTGTGATCTGTGGTGGCACCAAATCTTCCGAACGGACCATGCACCATTCTTACCTGATTCACTTCTCTACCGCCTCCGTCACACCCCATTCACCTGTGTAGTGTTTGAACAGGGGGCACTCAGGCCTGGATTTTCCTCACAGGAGCCTATAGGCACAGATGTCCTAGCACCTTAGATTTTGCCCTCATGAACCTAAAACTCCCACCAAATTGCACCGCAAGTATGCTGGCTAGGCCAGCTGTCCCTTACTTAAAGAGAACCTGTACTGAGTAAAAATATTTAAAATAAACACATGAGGTAACTTCAAATGAATATTACAGAGTTACCTTGCCATCAGTTCCTCTCAGAAGCTTACCATTTTCTTCTGACAATAATCCCTTCCAGTTCTGACAATATTTTGTCAGATCTGAAATATATCAGTTGCTGTCAGTAAAATATCAGTTGCTGTCAGTTATAGCTGAGAGGAAAACGGATGTACCAGGTAATGTCCATGTTTCCCTATGGCTCAAGTGGGCGATGTTACAGTTTAACTGTGTGCTGACCAGAAAGCTGTTATGGGTAATGGCTATTTTCAAAATGGAGGACGGAAAATTCCCTTGATCACAGTGCACAAACAGGACGCAGGAATGGAGAAAGAGATTGAGGAGTAGACTACATGGGAGGTAAGTATGACTTATGTATGGTTATTTTGACTTTTATTTTCAGTACAGGTTTTCTTTAAATGCCTGTCGTAAGTAGCTGCAGGTGCCCTTTAGTATTAGGAAGACAGACTGCTATACTAAGTAGCTAGAGGTGCCCCCTAATAATAACTAACTAGAGGAACCTCAGTATTAAGTAGCTAGAGGTGCCCCTGACTGAAGGCAGATCTTATTAGTGGAATGCCAAGAGCAGGGTGAATAAGCTCTCATTTACACTCTCATCAGGACTATTCATAGGGAAGGAGGGAGGCACTAGAGGAGAAGTGAGCTGCCTTTCCATCATCAGGCGTCTGTAGGCACGTTCCTACAGTGCCTTATGGTAAATCCGGCCCTGGGGGCACTTTACACTTGATGGAGCCCCAGCCAGGGGTAAGTTGGGTCTGTCGATTATCGCGATATTGAAAGCCGTTACCACAAAGCACCTTGTGACCAAGAATATCCAGGATGGAAATCAACAGAAAGATTAATCGGATGGCTATATTGCATCAACTCTCTTCCAATTCAATAAAATGATTGAATCAGAAGGTTGATGGGGCCACAATATCGCATGATGTATTGGCACATTTAGACACGATCTGTACTGACAGTCAGGATTTGATAATGTCTTGCCCACTGTTATCCTCCCTCTCTTCTGCTCTACAGGCTTTTTAAAGAGACACTGAAGCGAAAAAAAATACATGATATAATGAATTGGTTGTGTACTATGAATAATTACTAGAAGATTAGCAGCAAAGAAAATATTCTCATATTTTTATTTTCAGGTATATAGTGTTTTTTCTAACATTGCATCATTCTCTAATATGTGCAGATTACACAACACTCAGCATTCAAAATGAGTCTTTCAGAGCAGTCTGTGAAGTAATGACCTCTCCTCTAGCAGAGAAAAAGTAAACAGTTTACTTACAGTTGAGATAATAAAAGTCAGATAACAGCCCTCTCCACGACTAACTTAGTCGGAGAGCTTAATAGCTTTTTTGCATAGAGATAACAACTGGAGTTTCTCAACTCTTCCTGTACTGGAAACAATTAGACTGATGTATCTGATCTTAATGTTTTATTTCTTAGCTGTGCTACACATACAAATCATAATATCATCATTTTTTTTTTTCGCTTCAGTGTCTCTTTAACGGATCTATTATAGGCCAATGTCCACAAAGCATGCAATTGTCCAGCTAATGCTGGAAGTTTGGGCACCGCCATAGGTGCCTATTGAAATGTTGGTATTGGGGGGGGGAGGGTGTAATTTGAACGCTGCAGGGGGACCAAATTATGCCTCAATGCTGATATTTCAACAGGTGCCTATGGTGGAGCCCGGCAAACTATTATTTCTTTTTTCTTGCAGCACACATAGGGAGGGGGGAGGGGGGGTTGATTGGCAATGGAGGAGTTAAAGAGAACCTGTATTGAAAATAAAAAGTCAAAATAACCATATACATGTCATACTTCTCTCCTGTGTAGTCTACTCCTCAATCTCTTTCTCCTCTCCGGCCTCCTGTTTGTCTACTGTAACCAATGGAATTCTCCGTCCTCCATTTTAAAAATGGCCATTACCACATAACAGCTTCCTGGTCAGCACACTGTTCAACTGTAATATTGCCCACTTGAGCCATAGGGAAACATGGACGTTACCTTGCACATTCAGTTCTAACTGACAGCTGCTGATATATAACTGACAGGAACTGGTATATTTCAGTTCTGACAAAATATTATCAGAACTAGAAGGGATCACTGTAAGAAGAAAGGAAATGGCGAGCTTCTGAGGAGAACTGACGGTGAGGTTAGTATGTAATATTCATTTGCAGCTAATAATTTTACTCGTTTCAGGTTCCCTTTAAGGTTAAGGTTAGGTGGTTAGGTGTCAGGTAGGTAGTTTGTGCAGGGAGGGTCTTAGGGTTAGGCGTCCAGTAGTTTGTGCAGGGGGAGGTTAGGCATGAGGTAGGTAGTTTGTGGGGGGGGGGGGGGCTGTTACGGTTAGGCGTCAGGGGGAGGGTTCTGTGTTAGAGTAGGGTTTGGTTTAGCTATAGAAAAATGTCAGTATTAAATAAGGATATTTTAGTATCAGGATTACTGGGTTCCCACATTTACGTGCACCTTTTTTCAATATGCACAATGTTCTTTGCAGCTCAATCTGCCTGTTTCACTCTGTTTACGCATTTACAGCAAAGTCTGGCGGCCAGGTTTCCTACGGTCGTTTGAATTGCAGACAAATGGCAGCGGGGCAGATTTCCGTATGGTAGATCATTTCACACCCGCCACATCTCACAAATGTTTATTTAGATGTTTGCAGAGGTTTCAGCTTCAAAATATCAGCTGGAAGCATCTCGGTATTTCACACACATATTTCTGGCAGAATAAAAAAAAGCTCATTAAAAAAAACCCGATGCCTAGCAACAAGTAATCCATATTACATTCGCCGTTCTGCGAATGGCAGATATTTTCTCAATTAATCACTCCACACAGAACTGACTCGCTACCTCCAGATTGCGCTTTTCATACCTAATTACTTTCCGTGATGCAATTTAAACAAAATATGGTGTCGGGAGCCAGCGGGGACCAGTTACGTCTGTACTCATATTTCTGTGTGGATTTTTAGTTTTTCCTAAAATTGCCCCACTTATGCCTTACGAAACCCCAGTTATGTGTGACAGATGAAATAACAGCATTTAATAACGCTGTGGGACACCTGCTGGTTCCATGTTTTGTCCCCCCGGTCTTGTTACGGTTAAATTGTTTGTTTTATTCTCCTGACTCAGTACAAATATTGTTATGGATGAGGGAAATTTAATAAAATTACTATTTATGCTTACTGAAAGAGAAGGGAGAGGGAAAACTAACACAGGCCTCGTGTTTTGTTTAAACCAAGTTTTGCGGAAGAGATCTAGTGATGGTCCTGTCTAGGAGAAGTCATGAGGAATCATGTGATGTGATAACTTTTATGGGTGAGACAGATTATACTGTAGGTAGATATCCCGTGCCCTTCTTTCCAATCATGTGATGTGTTTGATCAGATGACAGATTTGCAGAGATGTACATACATAATCATCTGTAAAACACGAAGAAGTAGGGACGGTCACTGTTGGGGAACCATGGTAGCCTGTGTGACAAAGACAAGACCAGGAGCCATATGGTGCAGTATTGTAGAGTAAAATTAGCTCAGTACTTCAAGAGTAGTTATACTCACAAAGGTGGGTTGCAGAACCTGCAACCACCGTTTATATCGCCTACAGGGAAAACACTGTCCCAGTTCTGTAGTCTAGGTCCTGCTGGAACCAGGTGGTCGCTCTCCTGGGGTCCTTACTAGCTGTGGATGGCACCACACTAGTGGGAAGGACATTCCATGGAGGTGCAGTGGGTTATGAAGAAGGGTAGAGGAGCCCAAAAATAAATATCTCTCAGAATATATGTTATAAAGACATAAATAAAAACATGAGGTATCCTACCTCTCCAGATTAACCAACCCAGAAAAACAAGGGTTTAGATCAGGTAAGTTTTATTCAAGCACAATTAAAAAAGACAACGCATTTCTCAGGTCTCTGCCCTCTTCCTCAGGTCATCAAAGTGCCTTAGGGAATTTGGTTTGAAGCCTGGGCGGGGACCAGTTACAGCTGTACTGTGTACTCATATTTCTGTGTGGATTTTTAATTTTTCCTTAAAGTGCAGACTTGTGCTTTACAAACCCCCTGTTCTCTGTGACAGATGAAATAACCGTGTTTAATCACGTTTTGGTACAGCTAGCTGCCGATTCCATGATTTAGCCCCCCTAGTCTTGTTACAGTTAAAAAGAGCCCAAGGTGGGTTAAAAAAAAAACTAGGCTACCTGATCCGCAGGGCTGAGCGGATTAGGTAGCCACAAAAACCGCCACTCCCCGCCACTCATGTGGGCCGCAATGGCCCACTTTCACTTGAATGAACTATAGGTCGTGTCGCTGCACTGAGAGACTGTGTGTCGTGCAGGAAGGCGGGGGGTGGCAGTGGGCGTGGCCAAGGAGAGAGAGCTGCTCAATGGCAGCTCTGTAAACCCTGTAGGAACCCCCCTGGTGGGTGTTTTAAACAGGGAATTGCTCTCCTCACTGTTTACCTACGAGAAAATTCATCTGCATTTTCTTCTGTCTGTCTGGAGTAGGTAAGAGCACCACTACCTCCTCACTTTTAAACATTTTAGATCTTTTTATCCTTCTGGCGCCTCTTTATCCCTCCTACGTTATACATATCCACCCCTGGTGGAGGGGTGTTGCCCCATTTCTCCTTGATCTACAGAGAGCGACTGAATCCTGAGTGGGGACAGGTCTAATCTCCCCAACTTCCTTTACAGTGGTTGCCTATGCGGTAACCCTGACTTCTGAGTGTATTGCACATACTCTTTCCACACACCTTCAATTACCAGTGCATGCTACACTATATTGGGCTCTCGGTGTCACTCTTTTTGTTCCCCCCCCCCCATTCCCTTTAGACTGTAAGCTCGCAAGGGCAGGGCTCTCTCTCCCTTTTGTGTCCTGGAAATCATTATACATTTTATTTATTGTTTTACTTTTATGACTGTCATTACCCATTCTGTATCTTGTATTCTGTATTTTGTATCATTCTTTGTATGTTGTCACTAATTATGCATCTCGTATATTAGTGTGCACCATTGTCTGTATTATTATGTACCCCATGTTTGTTTCTTACTTTGTACAGCGCCACGGAATATGTTGGCGCTTTATAAATCAATAATAATAATAATTGATTTCTTATGGGGAAGCCTCATAAGGATCCAGAAGCTTCCCCCTTCCGAGGTAAGTATCCCCCAAAGGCAGTTTAAAAAAAAAAGATTTTCTTTTTAAGAAATATTGCGCAAAAGGTGGATCAGCGCATCACGAGGCCGCCTCCGAATGGCCTCCTATCAGAGGCGGCCTGGTGATGCGCCGATCCACTTTTTGTGCAATTTTCAATTTTACTTGGTGGCGCACCCAGGCTATGCATATACATAGGTTAGGATTTAGTTAGTGTTAGGTCCCCTCCCATCAAGGATGACTTCTCCAAGCAGTGGGAGGGACGAGTACTTAACAAGTTGCATGCAAGCTGTTACAGGAAACCAACATCCTCCTCTAGTGGTAGACAGGTCATGTGTATGCTCGGTGTGTATTTTATCCCACAAGTGGGTGTGAGAAACGCGTAAAAGCCGCCGCGCGTTGACAGCAAGGCGGCTGATTCCGCGTCCAGCGCAGCGGTTTGCACGCGGAGGCGTGCGTCTGGTAACATGGTAGAACGCGTAAAAGCCGCTGCATGTACTGACAGCGAGGCAGCTAGTTCCGCGGCCAGCGCGGCGTTTTGCACGCAGCAGCGTGCCTCTGGTGTGGCTGAATCTGTTAGTTCACACAGGTTTAGGAATACGCGCGTGCGCGCTTAGAGGCAGAACTTTTATGACGGCCAAGAGGGGACCAGCTGACCAGGCTGGTCAGCTGACGCCAGAGCAAGTTTCTATTGGTCCATCACTTAGAGGTGGCGCCAGAGAGCGCTACATAGTTGCTGCTGGCCAGTCACAAGTTGTCTGCCGTTGCGAACACTACGTGGAAGCACTCAGACCTTAGTCAGATCCTGCAGTGTGTTTGAACCAGGTAGACCTGGGAATTCACACTGAGCCAGATTACTTGTATTGTATTCTGTTTATGCTTAGACCAGTTCCAGAGTGTAGAGACCACGGACCTCACACCCAGACTAGGGAACTTGTGTTATCAATCTGTTTATGCTTAGACCAGTTCCAGGGTGTAGAGACCACGGACCTCACACCCAGACTAGGGAACCTGTGTTATCAATCTGTTTATGCTTAGACCAGTTCCAGGGTGTAGAGACCACGGACCTCACACCCAGACTAGGGAACCTGTGTTATCATCTGTTATACATCAGACTAGTTCCAGGGTGTAGAGACCACGGACCTCACACCCAGACTAGGGAACTTGTGTTATCATTCTGTTATACATCAGACTAGTTCCAGGGTGTAGAGACCACGGACCTCACACCCAGACTAGGGAACTTGTGCTACCATTTTGTTATACATCAGACTAGTTCCAGGGTGTAGAGACCAAGGACCTCACACCCAGACTAGGCATTGTTTGATATCTGTTATGACTTATTGCTTTCCTGACTACTCCTCTGATCTCTGATTCGGTACCTCGCACATCTGATACTCTGTTGCCAAACCCTGCTTGCCTTGGATACCGAATCAGTCTTCTGTCTATGTACCTTATCTGACCGTGTGTTGCCGACCTGGCTTGCCCGACCACGAGAGCTATCTCTACTATTAAGAGATAGTCTCCAGATCACTCAGTGACATTGGTCTTTATTGTCACTCACTCTCTGAACCTTCCTTCTTCCAGCCTGACTCCGCCCCTTGGGGAGTCTCAGGCTACTGGAAGGTTTCCTATCTCTAGAGCAGTATTGCCCATACTGTCTCTAATTTCCTGTGCTATACTCAAAGTACTACCGTTACACCAAACACTCACACTATCCAGGTGTCCAGAGGTTAGCAATATATCTGTATTATCGGTGATTCTGCAGATCATCAATAATCAGGTATATATCTGCATTCTTGGTGATACTGCAGATCACCAATAATCAGATTCTCTCTGCGTGCTGACACCGATCGTTACAGTGGGGCTTGCAGGTAGGTACTTACCTGTTTTTAAGTAGCGCTGTTCATTTTCTTGCCATGTACTTTTTAAGAAATATGTCATCATAAAAAAGCTAAACCAATGAAGACTCCTTTCTTATTGATCAAAAATATAATTGAATCGTGTCCACAACGTTTAACCCGGTATCCCCGATGTGGACAGAAGACAACGAGAGTCTAAAAGTAGAACAGAGAAACTTCACAGAACCTCCCTCTAAAGGGCTCATTTTGAGTATCTGAATTTAGATCATGAAATGTAAGTTCCCAAATTAACTTTTTGACCCGACGGACAGAAGCCAGCTGAGTCTTATGCAGAGAGAGAGAGGGAGTCTTATACGCGGAGAGATCAAATAATGAAGCGTGATTAATAGGCTGCATAATTATTCAAGAAGTAGTTAGTCACTGAATGACCACTGTACTTGAGTCATTAAAAATAATTTAAATAGGTTCTGACCATACAGAACTCTAATTTTGTTGTCAAAGGGAGTATGGACATACACCCCCCCTCCCGCACACACACACACACACATGGAAACCCCTCAAAAGAAAAGTGAAGTAAGTCATCAAGGCCACCATCTTTATTTCCTGTAATAGAATTTAAGATGTGGGAAATTATTGGAGGTAAATAATTCAGGGGGGTTCTGGTGGTACAATGGAGGTTAGTGGTGGTATGGCTGGAAGGGGTAAGTGGCAGCAGTAGTAGGGACTGAGGGGTTAAACAGGCACAATAGAAGTCCAGAGGGAAACACATGAGGTCCTCTAGGGGGCAGTGGCAGCAGGAAGAGGTATATAGGTGGACAATAGGCATACAGGTGGTACAGAGGGGGCATATGGGGCAGTTGAGTCAGAGAGGGGGACGAGGTTGTACTGTTGAGGCAGTCGTGGCACATAGAGAACAATAAGGACAAAGGTGACACAGAGGGGGCAAATGGGAACAGTTGAGGGGACAGAGATGGCACAGTGAGGGGGCAGTGGAGGCCAGGGCCGCCATCAGAAATTTTGGGGCCCCTGACACATCATCAAACCAGCCCCTCCTCCTCCGGGCCAACCCACTGGTTGCTGTGCCTGCCCACTAGCCAGCCCACCCCCGTGTCCGTGCGCGAAGGAAGTGCGTGATGTGGCAAAAAGTGGGCATAACCATGGCATGTTGTGGGTGGAGCCAGATACTAGCAAAATACAGGTAGTCCCCGGTTAACAAATGAGATGAGGACTTGTAGGTCCCTCCTTATCCTTTATCTGTTCTCTTTTATCCCCCTCTTTTCTTCCTGTACCTCTTTTGTCCACCTTTAGTCCCCCTGTGCCTCTTTCATCCCCTTCTGTCTCAGCTCGTCCCCTTGCCCTAGCCACGTATAGGTGCCCTCAGTATAGGTATCCAGGCATAGGTGCACCCAGTATAGGTAGCCAGGTATACGTTCCCCCAGTATAAGTAGCCAGTTATAGGTGGTGCCCCAATATTGGTAGCCTGTAGTCAGATATAGGTGGTGCCCCAGTATAGAAAGCCTGCTGTAGTGGGCTCACTCATCTGCTCCCCACGTTCAAGCGCTGCTGTCACTCTTCTCTCAGTGCTGGAACTCGGTGTGCTAGTTAGTGAGTCACAGGCCCGTAGCCAGCACATGCGGTCCTTCCATTGCTTTGGGGGGGCCCAGGGCCCCCAGAAGCCCTGGGCCCCTCACTGTAGTGTCAGTGCCCCCCCCCCCCCTATGGCTGCCCTGGTGGAGGCATGTAGGTGCAAAGGAAATATTGGAGGCACAAGGGGGCACAGTGGAGGTACAGGGGCACAGAGGTGGCATAGAGGGGGACATTTACGGCACAGGTGGGGTAAAAGCATTCTGACTTTGTTAACCAGGGACCTATATTAGGTGACCCTAAGTCAACATTCCCATTTCTCCACATAAACCGTAATGTGGATTTTATTTTTACATACGGAACTTAGTGACGTGCGGGCCTAACACTATTTCTTACATACCTCAGGGAAATGCGGGTGAAAGTTGGCCTCTTCAGTGCATATCTTTAGTGTGCTGTTGGTTAAAAGTTCCTCTTCCTGTGCAATGTGTAGGGGTGCACCTCCATTGACCCTGGCCGGCGGCCCATAATCCTCTGCTGCGGTCTTGTTCGGCCTGAGGCAGCCCGGAGGGTGGCTGTGCACATTAGTCTGATATTTCAGCACGCCTCTGGAAGAGAGAGAGAAACGGTTACAGGAACGATATTTTTTGGAGCTCAAGAGCTAATTAACCTGAATTTGAGAGGCCTTGAACCGCTGGTTATGCGGGTGATTAAGAAACGAGTGCTTGCGCTTTGGAGTGTCTCATCAAAGTTCACCGTGTACTTAGCAAGTTGTTCTAGCACATCTGATTAAACAGAAATTTACAAGCCTTCTCATGTCGTAATTGCTCCAATGCCTCTTGTTGTTCTTTCATCGAAGGCAAACACCACTCAGAAATGAAATCTGAGCCAACCCTAAACTCCTATTTCATTTACGCCAAGAAGACATGCTACCAAATCCTGTGACTATTTTGAGTGAAAATATGCAGCAAAGTCCCCATTATCTGGAACTCAGGCATCTGGAAGTCTCAACTAACCGGCACGCCTGAGGGGATAACGGGGACTATGATTTTGGGGTTTTAGAGACAAAAAGAGATACCTCTTCTGTGTGTAACATGCATGTGCAGCAGCCCCCTCCTGTTCCATATGCAGCCCCATCTTCTATGTGTAACATCCATGTACAGCAGCCCCTCCACATTCCATGTGCAGCCCCTCTTCTATGTGTAACATCCATGTACCGCAGGACCACCCATTCCATGTGCAGCCCCCTCTTCCATGTATATTATCCATGTACAGCAGCCTCTCCCATTCCATGTGCAGCCCCCCTTCCTTGTGTAACATCCATGTACAGCAGCCCCTCCCATTCCATGTGCAGCCCCCTCTTCCTTGTGTAACATCCATGTACAGCAGCCCCTCCCATTCCATGTGCAGCCGCCTCTTCCATGTGTATCATCCATGTACAGCAGCCCCCTCCCATTCCATGTGCAGCCGCCTCTTCCATGTGTATCATCCATGTACAGCAGCCCCCTCCCATTCCATGTGCAGCCCCCTCTTCCTTGTGTAACATCCATGTACAGCAGCCCCTCCCACTCCATGTGCAGCCCCTCCTCCATGTGTAACATCTATATACAGCAGCCCCTCTTTCTCATATACAGATGTCTTGGGCAGCAGTTCTCCTCTTTCATGTGTTGATCCCTGTTTGCAGCCTCCATTGCTATATGCAGAAGCTCCTTGTCCATGTCCAGCCACGCCCTTAGGCAGTAGCTTGCCTAGGCCCAACTCTGTTTAGCCTTTTCAAAATTCTGGTCCTGCCCAATAGGTCAAGTCGGGCCAGTTTTAGTCATAGACAAACAAAGCAGATGCCTGGGGTGACACATGCCAGCAGGGGTACAACTGAGCTATTCTTAGCATACTGTGTTTTATGGAATTTATACACATCTACTAATAGGGATTGATGGGTATTTGAATGCCTAAATGTTTGCTTCTGATTAGCATAATAAAAGATCTGAATAGCATAACAATTAAATGACAGGTAATATTAATAGTCTAATAAAAATTGTCACAGTTTTAGTTTTATTTTGTATTGATTGTTGCAGCTGAAAGAATATTTCAACCTGTAATGACACAGGCTGTACATAAACACTTCAATGTTTTCTTTATTTGTAAATTGTCTATGCGCTCCTTATAAGTATGGAAACAGTTTGTTTTGTGGATTCTAAAACTCTGGTCTGTTGAGGTGTAACTTACCTGGTACAAAAATTGTGTTTCTTTTATAGACTTATTTTGAGGAAAAATATTTGCATATAAACCAGTTATTGGTGTTTACAAAACTAATAACGTAGTCTAAGATCTGTCTACTCACAAGATGGGGGAGGGGCTATTGTCCTGTCTGGGGCACCAAAATGACCTGAAGCATCTCTGGGGTCAAGCCCAGTAACATTCAGCAGCTTCCTTTAATACATTGGCAGCATCAATAGAGTTATCGTGTTTGATATAAGTGCACTGATTTTGACATCAGTCGGCAGAACTCGTTGTGTTGTAAATTCTTGGAACGCTTTGATCTCTCACTACTAAGCAGAAAATATAGAAACTATGAACACTATAGAAACCTCTGTTATTGTCTCACACTGCCCCCTAGTGACGAGTGGCCATAAATACCCATTACAGCAGCACTATTTAGAAGCAAGAAAATGTAACAAGCAAGAAATAAAACCTGCAAGACTAGATTGTGAGCCCCTCTGAGGGACAGTTACTGACAATATACTCTGTACAGCACTACGTAATATGTTGGTGCTATATAAATACTAAAATTACAAAAAAGGATAAAGCCTCTAAATAAATTGGCTGCTAAAGGGTTAAGTATGTGACTACCAAGTCTATTGGCAGATTCAGCCATATTGATATTTGCTCGGGTGGGGGGTGGGGGGAATTGAGGGAAATAATCAAAAATTCAACAGTATCCTCATTTATATTGGTAATTTAATTTCGTGCATATATAGATGGAGAATGTCTTCTTTTTACATTTAACACATAGTTCTTCTCTTATATATCCCTGTACATCTAACGGTCCCTGTTTATCTGTATCTGGCTTTGTTTAGTAAAATTCATCTCCTGCTCGGCATTTTGTAAAATCCACGGTGGTAACTCCTCCGCCAATCTGCAAAACGGCAATCATTTAGAAGATAAGCGGGCGATGTCCATTACTTAATTACCCTCCATTGCTAATAAACATTCAGCTGTCTCTCTACACGTTTAAATCATGAATTATTAATGATTATCTCTTAAAGCTACAGCACGCGGCAGACCGTAAATTCAGCCACAGCGGCAGAGCAGGTGGCCTCCCGGGAATGCCATCAGACTCTCGTATTGAACACCTCAATCCCATCTTATATCTTACTTATGCAATTTCTACAATTTATGGATCTTCTGCTGGACTTGGAATCCTGCAAGGCGTATGCCATTAAAGTTTCATTATCCCAAACACCCCCCCCCCCCCCCAGTAACTTGGGTATTGTTTGTGCTTACAATACAAAAGATGAGTGGGCTGTTTGCAGAGACTGCAGGTCCCGGAAGCCACGGAGAATACTAGCTTTTTGATGTATTAGTTACAATAATATTACATACAGTAGCTCTGTGACGGTAGGCTAATGTGGATACAGGAATTGTGAAAACAGCTGACTGGTTACCAGATTCACGAACAAGATCCCCACTCTCTCTCTTAAAGGACCACTATTGCAAAAAAAAAGCAGGCAGTTACAATCTGACAGAACCGACAGGTTTTGGGCCAGTCCATTTCCTCACGGGGGATTCTCAGGGTTTTCTTTGTTTTCATCAGCATTTCCTGAACAGCAGTTGCAAAGTCTAACTGGCAAAATAGTGTGCAAGTGAGTAGGGAGGCTGTCTGGTATCTTACTATTTTGGCAGTTAAACTGCTGTTCAGGAAATGCTGTTGAAAACAAAGAAAACCCTGAGAATCCCTCATGAGGAGATGGACTGGCCCAAAACCTGTCGGTTCTGTCAGATTTTAACTGCCTACTTTTTTCACGATAGTCTTTAAGGCCCGTATCCACCTTCCGAGTTTCCCAACAATTTTCCCACAGACCGGTGATTTTTAAAAAAAATGTAACTGTTGAGCATAAAATCAAAAATAATTTCTTTATTTTTATTTGATAAACAAGTAATAAGGATGCTAACCAGGCAATCCAAAAGTTAAAATTATCATTACTTTTCTTGTTGATAAATGATCACTCCCCAGTTTACCTGACTCTTATTTGGTACACACAAAATTTGGTACACAAAAAGGAAGTTGCAGGGCATGCTGGGTTGTCCTTTTTTGCTTCTCTACTTTCCCCTCAGACTTAACTAATGCAGCCTGATTGGCTGAAGCTCCTATTTAAGCAACGAGTGGTTGTTTATGCTCACAATCAAGAGAACATAGCTTAGCATCCCACAATGATAACGACCATTGCATCAGATCAAATCTTTAAGATCCCCAACGACTTTCGCCCCAAATACTGTGATCGCTTGAAGTCTAGTTCGCACCCGGCGTGTAACGTAACTTTATGTCCACATACCTGCAGGCCGGAAGATGGATCAGCGGAGAGTTCCTCGTCAGGGAGACGTAGCTGGATCTAGCTCCCTACATCGCAATGTTAATACATAGCTTTACCAATAGGAGTATTGCTAGGTTCCTGAACGATCCCCCCAGTATAGGTAGCCATAATTTCCCCAGGGCGCAGGACACTTGGGCACCGCCACAGGCTGGAATGTGAATTATGGATATGGGGTGCTCAGGGGGTAATTTGGGTGTTGGCAAAAGACGGAGCCCAAATTATGAAAAAAAAAGTTGAAATTCGGCCACCAGACATAGCTACTGTCACGCTTGGTGGTGTATTCTCCACAGTCAGCATGCAACGCATGAGCTGACGTGGAGGAGGTACACACACTAGCACAAGGAAACAGGCTATCCCTAGTATAGTGGAGGGGAGGACTGACTCCAAAAGGAGATTGTGGCGCACAGAGCCGGTGCAGATCCGACAGCCACAAACAATGCTTTCGTTATAACGTCTCAGCGCAAAGTAGCGCTGAACGCATAAACCAGAACTGAGGAGATCAGGACAGGTAGACAGAATGAACGCTTGCTAGCTGGCGGCTACTTAGCGACAGCAAGCATCCAAAACAAGACAGACTGGAATGAGGCAGCCAATGCGATTGCAGCGATGGCGTGCCTCACAAAGACAGGACAGGATAGTCAGGAAATAGCAGGATCAAGATAGATGAACGTAACACAGACAAATATACAATAAGTATGTTTTCCTAGCGTATTACAATTACAGCTATCAATGAAACTATTTGTAACGTCTGACTAACATATGTATATATCGGCAATGAACCGATATATGACATAAGCAGGAACGCTGACTAGGACTGGAGTAATACAGGGAACAGGACTCAGAAGGATTCGCTATCTCTTCGCAGAGATGAACGCAATCCACAAACGGTAACAGAACAGGATTCAGAAGGATTCGTTATCTCTTCGCAGAGATGAACGCAATCCACAAACAGTAACAGAGCAGGATTCAGAAGGATTCGTTATCTCTTCGCAGAGATGAACGCAATCCACAAACGGTAACAGGACAGGATTCAGAAGGATTCGTTATCTCCTCGCAGAGATGAACGCAATCCACGAACAGGACCAGGAGCAGGATACTAGCTCAGCACGGGTGCTCACGATACGCGCAAACTACCAAAACGTGCTGGAAAGCTGACTAACTGCACACAGGAAATAAACAGTTCGTGTACGTATACATCAGCGACACTGATGTATCAACGTAACACGAATACAAGGAAAATAATAAACGTGCTGGTATGCATATATATGGGCAATGAACCAATGTATGATGCAAAACCAGCAAAGTATCTTTTAGAACAAGAAACACGATCGGGGGCAGAAGCGACAGCAAGACAGGCTTAAACTGAAGCTATGAAAACCCGAGGAGTCCTGCAGGAAGCAGATCTTTATACTGAGGTCATCCAATGGGAGCAGACATGCAGATTCCCACACAGGTGAATGATAATCAGTCACAAGCTGACAGCAGGGAAAGGCAGACAAAGCTATGCAGCTTGCATGAAAAGAGATCAGAACTACCTGAGCTGCAGCACTACTACTTCCAGCAATGCCTGCTGCAGCAGCGATCATTACAGTACCCCCGCCCTTAAAAGCGGATTCCAGACGCTTTTCAAAACTGAAATTCCCAACAAAACAGTCTGACTGATAATTCATGATGACCGGGACAGCCCGGCAAGACCGAATTCCAGAATTAGTCCCCACAAGACTGGACCCATCAGAACCAGAACCCACAGAACCATGCCCATCAGTACTACAAGCCCCATTGTGACACCCATCAGAACCATGATTTCCAGAAGAAAGCCCTCCGAAACTCCCTGAGCGATACCCACCGCCTTCCAGGAACCGTTCAAAAACGCCAAAGCCTTTGCAATGCCCACCGGGACTGTCTTTACCAACACAAAACCCACTGTTGAACCAGTCCAAGGCACCAGGACAAGTTTTCTCAGAGACCTCCCAGAACACCTTGAAGCTCCAAAGAGATCCCCATCGGTCAGAACGCCCCTTAGGCTCACATGGAGAACTATCAAGAACCCCTATGGAACCTAGGGCAATTCCCGAGTCAGGGCCACAAGGACAAACATCAAGATCAGGGCTTTCAGGGACCAGAACCATCTCTGGGCATGCAGGCAGACTGGCAACATCAGAACATGTTCCCAATAAGGAAGCATCAGAGCACGCTAACACCTTAGACACACTTGGGCATTCTGGCACACAAAGAACATCTGGGCACACTGGCACAAGAGAAACCTCTGGGCATGTCAAGGAACTGTGAGCCTCAGGGTCAGCCAAGACAGGGCCAAAACCAGGACTGGCCAAAAAAAATCATCATGACTAGACTTCGCAACTACTGGACTTTTACACGAGAATGCAGGATCAGACTTAGATGTCGCTGATTCCAGCAAAGTCAGTAACAAATCAGATTCAGGGGCACTAACAAGACAGGACAAATCTTCTGATGTATGACCTGAGCTAGATAGGAATTCCACAACTTCCTCTGGACTGGACAGAGACTCATCTAATACACTGGATTGGAGCTCATGAGGCGCTGCAGAACAAGTCAGTATTGCAGCAGCCCCCACTGGACTAGGCAAAACTGAGGAATTCCCTGGACAGGAACAGGACTCTGGAACCTCTGCCACAGCGGCCAGAGAACCAGAATCTTTCAGGATACAGGGCTGGGTTTCAGGAACACTCATCAGACCGGACTGAAATTCTGAGATTTCTATTATTTTGACCAGAGAATCAGAATTATCCATGTTACAGGGCAAGACTTCTGAAACATTCAGAGGACAGGGCTGGAGTTCCTCGGCTGTTACAACACTGGAGAGGGACTCAACAACATTGGTTAAATCAGACTGTGTACAGGGCAAGGTATCTAACACACTTGCTGACGAGGACAATATTTCAATGGCTTCTGCTTTGCTGGGCAGAAATTCATCAAGTTTTATTAGAGCAGACTGTAATTCCAAAACAGCTGCTAGACAAGTGAATATTACTGCAACACCAACTGAGGTAAGCAGTGCCTCAGACTCCTCTGCTAGAGGGTTTGAAGTATCCAAAGTACTGGGTGAAGCATAAGACTCTGCGACCACAGCTTCACTGGACAGGATCACTGAACAGTCCATATTGCAGGGCAAAACCATGGAAGCACCTGCTGGACAGCATAATGATTCTGTGACCTGAGTTTCATTGGAGAGATCTACTGCACAATTCATGGTACAGGGCAAATTTACTGGAACATTTTCTGAACACGGTAATAATTCTGCGATTTCGGATTCACATAGCAGACGCTCTGAGTTATTCACGAAACTAGAGTGAGGTGTAGAAACAGGAAGATCAAAACACAATGTTTGCGCATCTGAATCACCATTCAATTGTAAAATTGTAAAATTCAGATGCTGGGGTTCTGAGGTTTCTGGACAGGATTGCTGGGACTCGGAAACTGATGTAGTGCATCTATTGGCATCTGCTGGATCAGACAGGAGTTGAACTTTATTAACACAGGTAATTTCTGCAGAAGTGTTTGCAGAGACAGGCAAAATTTTTCTGGTGTCTGTTTCACTGAACAAAGACTCATGAGTACTGGCTAGGCTGGACTCAGAAGTCAGCAGGACCTCTGGATTCTCTGCTGAGAAATTTGTGCAGGGCAAAGTTAAGAAAGTATCAGTGGCTTCTGTTTTACTGGGAAGTAATACTGAGTTATCCATGGTACAGGGTGGAGTTACAGGAACATTCACAAGACATGGCAGGGACTCAGTAACTGGAGAAGTGGGACAGTCTCCAATTGACAGTGTGTCTTCCCTGGTATCAACTGATTGAATCGCATAAAAATCGTCCAAAATCATTTTCCACACATCGATCAATGGAGCCACAAAGTCATACCCACACACACCAGTTTTTATTAGGTTATAGGCAGACTTAATGCATGCATTCAATACTAATTCACTTTTTGCACTGTAAAATTGACAAAATGAACTTGAATCATTCTTCCATTCATTGACCAGAGCTTCCATCTCTCCTTTCTCAAATGGAGGATTCCAAGCATACTTAACAGGCAGATCACAGTTTGCAGATATGATTGTGGCAGGGACATATATTGGGTTAATTAGCAGGTGATTGGCAGATTCCTTATTCTTAAGAATCTCCAATACCTGTAGCAAGTGTTGAACTGTAGTGTATGCAAACTTTCCTTGCTTCACAAATAAGTTGATTTGTTCAATACTCTGTAATATCTCCTCATAATCATACTCAGATAATTCTTTTAAACAAAAATCTTTATTTTCCCTAGCCAGTGATGAAAGTTCATTAGTAGTTTCATAAGTCCATTTAACTCCCCTGAAAGACAATTGCATTTCATTATCTGTTAATGGCAGAATCTCATTATAGGTCTCAGTCGCTAAGGATAACGACTCTGCAGATCGGACACGTTTCTTAGAACGTTTGCGTTTTGCCTTAGACCCTGCTGTTTTTGGTGATTTATTCAAGGCTGCAGGAAAATTATCAGTAACACTTTCTGCTTGCTGATCATTTTTGCAAGCAATTGAAGGAGCAGCTGATTGGCCTGCTGCCAGGAGTTCATTAAGAGGAAAAGGCAATGGATCTATGCGCAACCAATTGTGAATTACAAAAGCTATAAATTGCAAAGGACTTTGTCTAAACTGAGTGTGATCTAAGACATCGATTGCCCAATCAAAAAGTTTGCCCTTAAAAAGAGCACAAACGATCCAATCAGACCAGGTAGAAATTGCAGAAGCCCGAAAGTCGGGATTGGCCAGAACTTTAACCAATTCTGATATAAATTTGTCTGTAACTTCAGGACCAAGCTTTTCAAATTTTTTAAAGGAGCAGGACCCCTGACAAACAGTGTCATAATTTCTGGAAATCCCCCCCCCCACAATAGGGATTGGTAATGGGGTTTTCATAATGTCACGCTTGGTGGTGTATTCTCCACAGTCAGCATGCAACGCATGAGCTGACGTGGAGGAGGTACACACACTAGCACAAGGAAACAGGCTATCCCTAGTATAGTGGAGGGGAGGACTGACTCCAAAAGGAGATTGTGGCGCACAGAGCCGGTGCAGATCCGACAGCCACAAACAATGCTTTCGTTATAACGTCTCAGCGCAAAGTAGCGCTGAGCGCATAAACCAGAACTGAGGAGATCAGGACAGGTAGACAGAATGAACGCTTGCTAGCTAGCGGCTACTTAGCGACAGCAAGCATCCAAAACAAGACAGACTGGAATGAGGCAGCCAATGCGATTGCAGCGATGGCGTGCCTCACAAAGACAGGACAGGATAGTCAGGAAATAGCAGGATCAAGATAGATGAACGTAACACAGACAAATATACAATAAGTATGTTTTCCTAGCGTATTACAATTACATCTATCAATGAAACTATTTGTAACGTCTGACTAACATATGTATATATCGGCAATGAACCGATATATGACATAAGCAGGAACGCTGACTAGGACTGGAGTAATACAGGGAACAGGACTCAGAAGGATTCGCTATCTCTTCGCAGAGATGAACGCAATCCACAAACGGTAACAGAACAGGATTCAGAAGGATTCGTTATCTCTTCGCAGAGATGAACGCAATCCACAAACAGTAACAGAGCAGGATTCAGAAGGATTCGTTATCTCTTCGCAGAGATGAACGCAATCCACAAACGGTAACAGGACAGGATTCAGAAGGATTCGTTATCTCCTCGCAGAGATGAACGCAATCCACGAACAGGACCAGGAGCAGGATACTAGCTCAGCACGGGTGCTCACGATACGCGCAAACTACCAAAACGTGCTGGAAAGCTGACTAACTGCACACAGGAAATAAACAGTTCGTGTACGTATACATCAGCGACACTGATGTATCAACGTAACACGAATACAAGGAAAATAATAAACGTGCTGGTATGCATATATATGGGCAATGAACCAATGTATGATGCAAAACCAGCAAAGTATCTTTTAGAACAAGAAACACGATCGGGGGCTGAAGCGACAGCAAGACAGGCTTAAACTGAAGCTATGAAAACCCGAGGAGTCCTGCAGGAAGCAGATCTTTATACTGAGGTCATCCAATGGGAGCAGACATGCAGATTCCCACACAGGTGAATGATAATCAGTCACAAGCTGACAGCAGGGAAAGGCAGACAAAGCTATGCAGCTTGCATGAAAAGAGATCAGAACTACCTGAGCTGCAGCACTACTACTTCCAGCAATGCCTGCTGCAGCAGCGATCATTACAGCTACAGACGAATTGTATCTTTCTCTTGAGTCCATGGCAGCCTAGAGGGGGTATGTAGCCTTAATGCCCCCCAGTATACATAGCCATAGTGCCTCCAGTTAAGGTCAGAAAGTATCCCTTCAAAATAGGTCACCATAATTACCTTAGTATACAGTAGGTAGCCATAATTCGCTCCAGTATGGGTAGCCATAATTTTCCCCAGTATAGGTAGCCAAGTGACCCTCAGAATAGGTAGCCATAATGACCCTAGTTTAGGTAGCCACTATGCCTCAAGTATAGGTAACCTGGTGAAGGGTTTTACGTCTCCAGGTTCCCATGCCGCATCGTCAGTTTCCTCTCCTCAGTGCCGCTAAGTGTCATGGCTTCAGCCGGCGTCTTTCATCATGTGACTCACCAACAAGTACCGATGATGACTCGCATGATAGGGGACACCGGCTGCAGACATGGAGACCAAACTCTGTGCTGAGTAGTAGTAGCTGAAGAGGACCTAAAGAGGTGAGCTGAAAGCTCTGCTCGGGGCACACAGGGCAGGTGGACAGGCAGAAAAGAAAAGGCTAACCTTTCGAGGTCCATTTCAGCTTCTTCTCCTCCAATCTTCGTGGCTGCAGTCGGTGTCTTTCATCATGTGTCTTAACGGTACACGCTCTGCTCTGCTTATTACGCAGGTACTACACTGCCCAGCAAAACCACCCCAGCCATCACACGCCCTATGCCAGGGCCTTTGTGGCCTACCCACAAATCTGGCCCCGGCTGCACTGAAAACTTGGCCTGGTTATCATTGATGGGTCATAGACGGGTGCAGGAGCATGGCTGAAGATGGGAGGGAAATGGATCTAACTGCCAGAAAGTAGAATAAAAAGAAAAGATAGTGGGAAACGGGGGAAAGGCAGGAGGATACAGGGAATCCTCAAAGGTTAGTGTCCATAGAGGAACAAAAACAGATCTTCATCTTAAATACTAAAATCTAAATTCAGGTGCCCTGTTTAAGCAGCCTAGAACATTGTAGAAACTCACCCAGATGCATGGACCAGCAGCAGGACATAGAATATGAAGAACAGCTTGTGTGTGTGCAAGAAGATATCGAAGTTTGCCGCTCTAAAAAAGAAAACAAAATTGAATATTATGACATCTGAAGACAAAACGCAAGTATTCATTATTACCTATTTGTGTGGATTAAGCCTCCTGAACTTTAAAAGACTGTTTTAAAGAGAACCCGAGTAGGATCTTCGGCGGGCAAATGGGACACAGAAGCATGTTTTCTACCTCCTGACATACCTCTGTGTCCCCACACCTCAGCTCTCTGCCCCCCCACTGCCGCACTACAGCCCCCCGAGTTTAGCGTCAAGACTTGTTGCTAACTCGGAGGTAAACACAGGGGAGAAGAATTCCCTGTTCAAAATGCCCACAAGGGGCGTTCCTGCAAGGTTTCCTGAGCTGCCATTGGGCAGCTCTCTCTCCCTAACCACGCCCCCTGCCGCTCCCCCTCCTCCCTGCACGCTATGAGAGACACACAGTCTCTCAGTGCAGCATCATGACCCAAAGGTCACCAAAGTAAAAGTGGGCCATTGCGGCCCATGTGAGCGGCGGGGAGCATCTGTTTTTGCAGCTACCTGATCCGCTCAGCATTGCGGATCAGGTAGCCTACTTTTTTTTTTTTTAGCCCACCCCGGGCTCTCTTTAAAGGGACCCTGAGATAAAAAGGCAGCCGTTACCTCATGGAAGCTGTAGAAGCCGTGAACATGAGGAACAAAATCAGCACCATCAAGACTCCAGTTATTCCGGGAACTAAAAAAACAAAACAAAAGAAAACATTCATTAAAATTGTTCAGAAATGTTTAACTTACTTGTTATGTTTCATTAAAAAAAACAAAAAAAAAACAGGTTTATCTGAAAATGTTTTTTGTCGTAATACAAAACATTAATAAAGGCATTTCCGAGCATCTCCACGTGGGACAGGGCCGAATCATCCACAAGGCAGACCTAGGCAGTGGCCTAGGGCCTGCAGAGAGTCTAGGGGCCCGGTGGATGCTAGCCCCCAACACATCTTACTAAAAGACTACTAAAATGCCCAGGGCACCAGTTCATCTTCTTTTTTTTTTTCATCTTAATCCATTTCTGGTGTGGGATTGCAAACCTGCTGCAGCAGTTTTATGTTATTAAAGGGAACCTGAAGTGAGAGTGTTACGGAGTTTGCCATCTGCAGTCTCTAACAAACAATGCCAGTTGCCTGACTGGTGCACACCGAGCGGCTTTTTCAGCGTTTCTGCAGCCACTTGCGGCTGCGGATACGCTTGGTCAATGTATCTCAATGGGGTGGTTCACACCAGAGCGGGAGGCGTTTTGCAGAAACGCATACTCCCGGGGTGAGGCATTTTTTGGATTGCGGATGCGTTTTTGCCTCAATGTTAAGTATAGGAAAAACGCAAACTGCTCTGAAAAACGCCTGTTCAGAGCGGTTTTGCCGGCGTTTTTGTTACAGAAGTTGTTCAGTAACAGCTTTACTGTAACAATATATGAAATCTACTACACCAAAACCGCAAAACGCTAGCTGAAACGCTACAGAAAAATAAGAAAAAGCGTTTCAAAATCTGTTAGCATTTTGCGGATCTGCTAGCGGGTTTTGGTGTGCACCAGGCCTAAATGCTTCCTGTAGGTTCCAATGAGAGTCTGGATTCTGGTTGAAGGAATTTTGGACCATTCCTCTTTACAAAACATCTCTAGTTCATTCAGGTTTGATGGCTTCCGAGCATGGACAGCTCTCTTTAACTCACACCACAGATTAGAGGACAGTCCCTCTATGGGATCCCAGTCCCTCTGTACCACTTTCTTCCTCATCTGTCCCTCATTCAGGACCAATTTAAAGATCTGTTTATGGGCCGGTTCACATTTGTTTAAAAAACGTATCCATGGCTCTGTTTTTGGGCCTGGATCACAAACAGGGACACGGATACCAATGTTAAAAATAGCAGCTGTCTTCACTTACTTCAAAAATGGATCCGTGGGCGATCCGTGGGGTCCGGATACAAAAAACTGAACTGGGGGTTCTGACTTGCCCGGACTTCACAGACCCGGCTCGATCCCTGATACACAGAGGGGTACTGACAGGCAATGCAAAAACAGATCTCCCTCTACACAGAGAACTTTGCACACGAAATGGAGGGAGATCCGCATTGCCTACTGCCTGCTCCTTCCCCTTATAGGTGTCCCCCCAGGTAGCCTGAGGGGGTAGCAGCCAGGACTGGGGGCTGCGGGCACAGCGGCGGGAAGGGGGGTCGGCCCCTCCCTCGCCGGGCTCCCCCTCCAGCAAAAAGAAAATAAGTGAGCGGGGAAGCACCTTACTTCCTCTGCTCACCGTGACTTCCTGCAATGCCTTCCTGATCGTCAGGAAAAAGAACCAGGACAGAAAGGACCAGTGTGGTTTGAATTATAAAATAACATATTTTTCTTATGAAATCTTTATCGTGTGCATGACTAGGGGTGTGCCGGGGGCGTGTTTAGGGGTGTGACAGGGGTGTGGTTTAAGTACACCTCTTTCTCATCTCAAAAAGTTGGGAGGTATGCTAAAGCCAAAAGCTCAGCATGACAGCCAGGCAACCAGCATTAATTATAAGGGAATAAAGATTGCAGCCTTAGTATTCCTATAATTGTTAGACAAGAATAACCATTCATGTGGACTGATCCATCCTGTAGGATGATAATCGGTAGGGGCGTAGCAATAGTCATTGCAGTCATAGCAGCTGTTATGGGGCCCAGGAGAGGAGGGAGCCCAGGTGGTACTTGAAGAGTTTACTATTAACTTTCTTGTGTTCCTCCACCCTCTATCAGTGTTCATGGACTATGTGCAGTGTTGATTGCATGAGAATGTAAATTTCCAATTAAATCATACCCATGGGGTAGGGGCAGGTGACATAGCTAAAGAGTGCCTGCATCTGATGGCGCCATGAAAGATTTGCTATGGGGCCCCATAATCTCTCGCTACGCCACTGATAATCGGTGTTAGTTGGTAGGAAACGCATGTATTAGATGAGGTATAATGATCGCCCCATTCAAAACCCTTGTGTGTGACCAGCTCTGTATTTAGGATCCGTGGTTCTAGCTCTGTTGGGGAGCAAATGTACATAAACAGTCCACAACCAACTAAACCCTGATTGGAGACAAAACTTCTGTTAGGGTTTCCCCCATAAACTTTGTATAGTAATGCAGGTCTTATGGAAGCATTCTCTAGTTAACTGCCAGGATCTAAATAGAAACTCCGACCAAGAATTGAACTTTATCCCAATCAGTAGCTGATACCCCCTTTTACATGAGAAATCTATTGCTTTTCACAAACAGACCATCAGGGTGAGCTGTATGACTAATATTGTGGTGAAACCCCTCCCACAAGAAGCTCTGAGTACGGTGGTACTTCTGGCAGTTTCCTGTCTGAACCTTGTTACATTGTGGAAAATAGCTGTTTACAGCTGTTTCCAACTGCCAAACAGCATACAGCAGCTACATCACTTGCCAGCAGTAAAAATGTCACCATATGATAAATGTCAGAATGTAAATCAGGGATTTAAAAGATTTTACAATGGGCAAACACTGACTAAATCATTTATACATAATTATTGTAAAAATCAAGCACTTTTTTATTACATTATTTTCACTGGAGTTCCTCTTTAAGTTAGCTTTAATTATCCTCAAGGTGGTTTCCATTAGGAGGAGGTTAAAGAGTACCTGAAGCGAGACGTATGTGGAGGCTGCCATATTTATTTCCTTTTAAACAATACCAGTTGCCTGGCAGCCCTGCTGCACTTTTTGGCTGCAGAAGTGTCTGAATCGCACCAGAAACAAGCATGCAGCTAATCTGGTCAGATCTGACAATAATGTCAGAAACACCTGATCTGCTGCATGCTTGTTCAGGGTCTATGGCTACATGTATTAGAGGCAGAGGATCAGCAGGGCTACCAGGCAACTGGTATTGTTTAAAATAAAATAAACATGGCAGTCTCCATATCTTTCTCACTTCAGTTGCCCTTTAAGGTTAGGCATCAAGAATGTGGCTTATGTCTATGGGGAGGTTAGGGTTAGGAAAATTGAACAGGAGTTTTATAAAACAGGAACCTTAACCTAGGATTGAACTCCATCCCAATCAGTAGCCGATAACCCCTTTCCTATGCAAAATCTTTACCTCTTCTCTAATAGTGCATCAGGGGCGTCTGTGCAGCTGATATTGCAGTGAAACTCCTCCCATAGTGTAATGTCATTGCCATGGTCCACACTGTTTCCTGTCGCTGAACCTTGTTGCATTGTGGGAGGTAATGGATGCTTCCAACTGCCAAGCAATATCTTCCTCCTATCACATTGTTAGTGGGTTTGTTTATAGATAAGGGCAGTTTGTGCTGTCTGTTTTTTTCATATCTGCCAGCAGCAAAGATGATCAAACAACATTAACAAATTGCATGTCGAGTATCAATCATTTCTTAATCTATTTTCTATTTTTTTTTTTTTTTTACTTCTAACTCTGCAGTGTCTCTTGGTTTAAGTTTTCCCCGTCTACTATCTTTTGTGAGAGTTCCAGTTTAAGGTTACATGATCGGCTTTGGGATAAACATAAAAAACCCTCCGCCAAAAAGAGCATCACATAATTGTAACGATAAACCACGTGGTAAAATTCAACACCAGCAACCAATTCACCGACACCAAATCCGAACGTATATTGTGAATACTAACTTTTCTGCTCGGGAAAACTTTGGAAAGAGTTATTGCCGTGTGTGTACTTCTCTTTGCACTGTGCTTTGGAATGCTGATTATTTTGAGTTATTTCTGTCTATGCTGTTTGCCTTCCTGTTGTCTACTTTTACCTTCTGCACCTAATTCCACCTGCTCGGTAAATCCATGCTTCTCCAGCAGCACAAATCCCGGCATCTATAGCGGGTCTCAGGCTGGCTGTATAAAGACATGACATGGATACAGACTAGGCTGTGGATTTATGCAGGTTCTAGATCTCATCGCTGTACATCTTCACCTGACCTTCACCCAGTAATTCACAGAGGGGAGACAAACAGGAAAATGTTCATTTTACGTATTTCTCTTCTACAAGAAACTTCTACCTGATTCTTTTCACTTAGGTTTTCTCAACTAGATCTTAAAGAGAAACTCCAACCAAGAATTTAACTTTATCCCAATCAGTAGCTGATACCCCCTTTTGCATGAGAAATCTATTGCTTTTCACAAACAGACCATCAGGGGGTGCTGTATAACTGATATTGTGGTGAAACCCCTCCTACAAGAAGCTCTGAGGACCTCTGTATTTTTGACAGTTTGCCACATTGTAACAAGGTTCACAGACAGGAAATAGCTGTTTACAGCTATCTCCAACTGCCAAAACAGCTAGCAGCAGCTACATAACCTGCCCACAGTAAAAATCTCACCATGTAATAAATGTCAGAATGTAAATCGGGGAGAGGAAAGATTTTACAATGAGCAAAAACTGACTAAATCATTTATACATAATTATTGTAAAAATCAAGCACTTTTTTTATTAAACTATTTTCACTGGAGTTCCTCTTTAAGGGTTCCTAAAAGTGTACCAAAGCTGTTTGTTTTTTTAATACAAATGAGACACAGAGGCATGTTCTTTACTTAGTGACATGCCTCTTTGTCTTCTCTGTGCCAATTTCTGTCCCCGCTTCGTTCCGCTGCCACCCCCACCCATCAAATCTACCAGCTTGTTGGTAGACTATCCCTTGCCGGAGAGGCACTCCTGCAAAACACCCCTTTCCTGCTTCTCTGCTCCTCTGTCCCGCCCGTTCCACGCCTCTACCCTGCCTCTTCCTTCAGTGATGACAAGCAGTGAGGAAGCTGCAGCGTCGTGACCCCAGGGTCGCAGTCATTTTTTTAAAAATCAAAAAAAAATTAACCTGAAGGAAAACTTAGCAAAGGAGTGGCAGAGAGCAACGGTAATGGATGCTACCTGACCAGATCAGGTAGTATGTTTTGTTTTTTTACGTTATTTACCCGGCTTGGGTTCTCTTTAACTACCTGCAGACCGCCGCAGTATAAATCTACGGCGGGCAGGGGGCGCAGCGGTTCTGACCGGACGTAAACTCAACGTCCCATTCACTGCGCGCCCCCGCCCATCCCTGCCGCTGTCGCCGCTCGATCTCCGCCGCAATGTGCTGCCCTGCCGCCTCTATGACGGCAGAGCACTGTGAGCCGGGCAGGAGCAGTTTTCATTGGCTCCTGGCCCTGTCATTCATGTAAGCCGTTCCCATTGGCTTATATGGAGTGACAGGGTCAGGAGCCAATGAAAGCGGCTCCTGACCGGCGCACGGCGCTCTGCCGTCATGGCGACGGCAGAGAGAGCAGCCTGCGGCAGTGACAGAGCGACGTGACCGGCGGGAGCGGCGGATTTTAGCGGCGATTGGTCGGGAAGCTGGTCCCGAAGTGGTTAAAGGAGCATACACACCTTTGGCTCATGTTGCCAGTTGGGGATTGTGGCCCGATCCCCTAGGGCATCATCGCTGGGCTGTCGTGTACAGACACGTGTCAGCTGCACAGCTGACAACATGTTCTGGTGCTATGTGAGGTGGGCGGAGAGATTATGGATCGGCGCATGCATGACATCATGCGGCAGGTGGGGGAACAGCATTAACAAATGAACAACGAAGTTGACCTTTGATTGTCGCTCAGGGGGTCACTGTACACATGCTTCATTATTGTCTGAGGCGGTCGTTATCACCCGCCTCAGACGACTTTAGTCAAGTGTGTGTACGAGCCTTAAGTGATGGGTCTGGAGAGGGGTGGGCCAAGGCAATCCATGGACGAAGAATACACAAGGGAGACAAATACCAGGAGCCAATAGTGCAATATATTACAACACCAACATCTGTACGAACAGGGATATTACTACTACGTACTATCTTGCCTCTGAGGAAGCGGGTCATCCTGCGAAACGGCTGTAAGGCCTAAGATTTGATGTGTATGTTGTGGGGGGTGTCGGGAACCAAATACAAGGTGACTGCAATCAACTGGTGCCCGGAATTTTCTTCCTTTACAACACTGGATTAATTGCTATCTGGAGGCACAGTTGTGTTGCACCCAGGGTTCTCTGCTAGCCAAGCATCTGGTGCCGGTTATTTATTTTTCTTTTACTACCATGAACAGGGATATGTAAGAGAGCAGGCTAGGATTGTACCTTATGTCCTCATTGAACTTGATGGACCTATGTATTTTTTCAACCCAAATAACTTTATAAATCTATGTAAATGACTATGTAACCAAGATAAAATCTGAAAAGAGAATCACTCGCTAATTTCAGGTTGCATAAAAAAAACTGCAACAACCAATAAAGCCTATGGAGGAAATCCCGCTCCTATTGGGGACTGCGAGGGTCCTTGAAGGTCACACTCATAGTGATTAGGTAGATCTTATGTATAAGGGTTACGCTAAAAATACAACCTCCCGTTGGTAGATTGAAGCGCCCCCCCCAAAAAAATATAGAATATAAAAAAAAGGAGAGGTATAGTTGGCTTACCTCTCTTGTGCTTTTCAAAGCGGCAAATATAACTCACTTGAGCTTTCAAGGGTTAATTGCACAACCTAAGGTCAGACAATGCGTTTCCAGGGCATTTCTCGCTTCATCAGGTAAATTATAACCAGTATTAACCACATAAAAGTGCCTTTTGGCTGGGAGAGTTAGACTCAACACCTCAGTCAAGAGATGCTTCTGTGGAATTCACCGATCCTGTGCAGGCCCTTTTAAAGATCAAAGTCCATCTTTCCATCCCATCTCTTAACTGGTGGAAGACATCAGAGCGATGTGGCATCAGACAATTGTCAACAAGTTTTGTTTTTGTGTTTAGATTCCATTAGGAAATGTGAAGAATTTGCTAATAAATGGTAGTTCAATTAATCAAGCTGATAATTAGCATATGAGGAACTCAAGGGACTAGTCAGAAACTCATTGTATGCCGGTGTCGGATCTAGTTACAATGGGGTCCCAGGGCATAAATAACCTGGGGACCCACTGACAGACCCTCCCCAAAGTGGCATTAGGGGCTTCTTTGTTTTTGTTGCTGCCAAGTTTCCTCAAGATCCCTGACTGCCGGGAACCCCCGGGTCACCCCCCAACTTAACTGTTACTCCTCAGGGCCCCTGCAAGGGTTGTTGTAGAGTGTCTCACCTGTCCCGATGGGCGCCTCTCCTGTGTGACCACCCCTTCCCATTTGGAATGATCACACAAAACCCGACTATATACACTGCTTCATTTAATGTTCTCACATGATATGCTGCAGCTCAACCTCAGCCACTCCATTCCTCCTCAGTCAGGACAGCAGTGCCACCTCCTCCCTTCTGCTGTGCAAGTCAAATAAAACACTGCTACTCTCTTTCCTCCTCCCTCCTCCTCCCTCCTCACTTATTGTCAGACTCCTCACACAGCACAACAAGCTGCTTTTCCCCAATGATGACCTCTTTACCTTGCTCACTCTCCTCTCACTTCTCCTCCTACTCTGACTGCATGCTGTTACAAAAAGACTGCCCCTGTAATCTCTGCGCCTGATGCAAATGTTTCACCTTGCTTCATGAGAGAACCTGTCTGTGACCCGGCGCATGTTATTACGTAATATTATGCCGTGGATCTTAGTGAAGATGGAGCAAGCTGAGTATAAAGAAGGGAGGACATTTCCACGGACTGACAGAGGAGTACGCCCGCTGGGACAGGTGAGAAGCTCTGCAGGGACCAGAGGGAACAACAGTACAGTTGCTAAAAGACCTGGGAGGCCCAGCAGCTTGGTTGGAGCCCTTGGACTATTACTTCAGATCAGGTGTTTTTGTGGCTACACTTGTTATGGGTGTGGAGATCATGATGGCCACACCTGTTTTATGGCCCTTGTGAGATGGGCCCCAAGGCCGTGAAGGGGAGGCAAGGGAAGGGGTGTGACCATTGGGGGCCCCATCAAAGTCTAGCTGGGAACCCCCATGAATTGTAGTTACGCCACTGCTATCTGTGTATTCTGCCAGTGCGTACTGTATACGTTATAAAGCAGGTCACCTGCCTATGTACAATTACCCTACAGACCCAGATTTCCTTGACAGGCTGACTAGCAGGATTTCCTGGCAGCCACGTACAGCTCAGGAAGCTGACCTTGATACAAGTCCCTTCTCTACATTTGCAGAATTTAAATCACATCTGGAAGAAAGCTACGCACTGTTGCTAGGATATATGTGCCATGGTGATTCCTCTGTGTTGGCTGGATGTGGGTTTCATGACAATTTTATTAGCAGACATCTGGTATTAGTATTCTGCAAAGGTACCATCAGATACCTCGGGGGTGAGAACTGGAACATACTTTTGCTATTATATGGGGGACAATGGACCTTGTATAATAGTGTGCAATGTAAGCACAGCTGAAGTCAGACAGGAGTTCTGTAATCTTCTATGCAAAAATACAAGGCCATTGAATCTCTCCCCTCCCCCCCCCCACCAGTGCTTAAAGAGGAACTGTCGTAAAAATAACAAAATAAAATTGCTCATTTTTTACAAAAGTCATTTATAGATTATTTAGTCAGTGTTTGCCCATTGTAAAATGTTTCCTCTCCCTGATTTACATTCTGAAATGTATCAGTGGTGGTGACATCTTTAGTTCTGCCAGGCGATCTGTACGGAATGTTCGTTACTGAGAGTTCTATGCACAGAGGGAGATACTGCTTGCTTGGCAGTTGGAAAAGAAATGTTATTTTCCACAATGCAATAAGGTTCACAGACAGCACACTTTTAGGACCATGGTCGTGACATCACACTGTGGGAGGGTTTCACCACAATATCAGCCATACAGACACCCCCCCCCCCCCCCCACCCCACCCCCCAATCATCTATTCAAGAAAAGGTTAAAGAAAACCTGTAATGTAAAAAAGTGCCCCTAGGGGGTACTTACCTCCGGAGAGGGAAGTCTATGGATGCTATTGAGGCTTTCCCTGTCCTCCTCCTCCGTCCCACACTGGTCTCGCTGGGCCACTCAGAACAGTGGACATGTAAATATTTACCTTCCAGGCTCCAGCGCAGGCGCAGTAGCAGCTCTCGGCTCAGGATCAGACAGAAATAGCCGATCCCAATCGGGTCCACTCTACTGCATAGGCACAAGCTGACTGCACAATAGAGCGGGCCCGATTGGGATCAGCTATTTCCGTCTTAGCCCACTGGGAGCCGCTACTGCGCCTGCGCTGGGGCCGGGGAAGGTAAATATTGCAGTTTCTACTACATATTGTCGGCTGTGGTTTCGGAGGGGCCCAGCGAGACCACTGTGGGAGGGAGGAGGATGGGGGAAGCCTCGATAGGATCCAGAGACTTCCATCGCCGGAGGTAAGTACCCCCCAGGGGCACCTTTTTACATTACAGTGTCTCTAAGATTTCTCGTGGGAAAGGGGGGTATCAGCTACTGATTGGGATGAAGTTGAGTGCTTGGTTTAAGTTCCTCTTTAAAATCCCCCCCCCCCTTACCACCCCTGAACTCATTCAACAATCAGAGTTAAAAGTTGCAGGGATTTCCATTTTCTGTACTCAAATATAAATGGAAAATAAAAGGGTATACAACAGAGAAGCAGTTCATTTGGGAAAATGCTTCACCAAGTGTGTAATAGACTGCAGTGTTGCTGATCATCATTAAGAGTGAGTGTCAGTTGCTACAGCAAACAGGAAATTTGGGTGCTAACGGCTGTGGAATTTTGGGCGCTGCCATAAGAATTTTGAATTATAGAAAGAAAATGTGGGCGCCTCGCCAGGGTTGGCACACAGTATTTATTGGGTTCTTCCAGTGCCCAAACTTCCTTCTGTAAATAAATTGATACAGGCGCCTATGGCAAGGCTCAAAAAAATGTTATCTTGTGTCAAATACCAAAACGTAAGGACCGGCACCATCAATTTATAAATGCTCTTTTATTATTTTATAAAGACACATTGACAAGGAACAGCAACGTTTCGGAGGGGACCCCCTCCTTTCTCAAGCCAGTGTCAGTGTCTAATAATACATGCATCTCATAACCTTTATATATCTAACACATCATGGAGTCTAACCTATCACATTGCAGCAGCGCCTATGGCGACCAATCCCCTCAGTGCAGTTCAGGCGGACCTGATGGGGGACTACATAGCTAATATGCTAATGTGTGCTTAGCTCAGCTAGCCAGTAATGCGCAGGCGCCGGGGGGAAGCGGCCGCGTCCGCGCGCGCATCCATCCGCGGCGCCGACCAATCAGCCGCGAGGAGGTGTTGTCCTCATCATGGTCACGTCTCCTTCTGGAGGCGGACCTGATGGGGAACCTCGCTGGCTCGAGAGCGCGGCATATCGCCGCGCCCCCAGGTCCTGACGTCACTAGAACACAGGGCGAAATGTAAACAAGCCGCCCACGTGTCCCTGGTGGATCGCAGGCGGACGCCAGCCGCCTCCCCCGCCCGCACAACACGAGACAGATGACCCCAAACGTCACACAACCTGTACAAAGCTATAAATCATAAAATCGGAAATACAGATACATCTGTGATTACTAGTATAAATAATATATAGGGGTCAGAGGGGAATATCTCAACAAAGATTAAAGTAAATACATAAAGATGAATAAGAGGTTCCTTTTGATTAAACAAGAAAAATATTTCAACCATAATGGAACTAACCTAATTAATAACAAAATGGACAAAGTAATAAAAATAAATATAAAATAAATATAAAATAAAGTGAAAAATAAAGTAAAAAATAAAATAAAAATAAAAAATAAATAAAAATAGAAAAAAAAAATATAAAAAATAAAAATAAAAAATATAAAAAATAAAGAATGAATACGATAATTAAGGGATTATTCAAACTAATGGTTGCATGTCATATTCCCTATTCATACCCCTGGGTTCTAAGGTATCTAATCTCCTTATCCATACTGCCTCCCTATATAATAGTTTTTTTAACCTGTCCCCACCCCTTCTTGGTATGGGCACTTGTTCTAATATCTGGAATTTCAATTGGCTGACAGAGTGACCAGCAGATAAGAAATGTGACGACACTGATAATTCGTTATTTCTATTCCTAATAGTACTTTTGTGGGATGCCAATCTGGCCTTAATGGGTTGAGTTGTCTGTCCAACATACAGAAGTCCACATGGACATTTTAAGGCATGGATTACATAACGGGAATTACAGTCAAAATGACCATGAATTTTAAATGATGTACCCAAATGGGGATGTCTCACTACTGGGCCTCTAATAATACTATGACAATTAGCACAATTCATACAGGGGTAGGTCCCAAATGGGCGGTTAGAGATAAGATTGCGGGGTTGTGAAGGACCCAAGTCAGCTCTCACTAACTTGTCCTTCAATGTGGGTGCTCTTTTATATGACATTAAGGGAGGAGTCTGGAATTCCACCACATTGGGTAGACCATTCCTTAGAATATTCCAGTTACGTCGAATAACTTCCGCTATCCTATTACTATGTATATTATATTGTGAAACAAAAGGAATCCTCTTATTGTGGCCCCTCCTGCGGTTAGTATTATCTGATTGAGCTGTCTCAAGTCTAAGTCTTGCTCTGCCCAGTAGGTGTTGGGGATATTGTCTATGTCTAAACTTGTGTTCCATTTCATCTAGTCGTTGTTTTTTCAATACTGGATCACCCACTATCCGATCAATGCGGGAAAATTGGCTGCTAGGAAGGGATGAAAGTGTAGACGGAGGATGGAAGCTCTCATAGTTTAGTGTAGAATTGACATCCGTGGGTTTTACGTACAAGTCTGTGCTCAACCCCCCATTGGATTTTCTCACAACCGTATCTAAGAAGCTAACCTCCTCCTTATCAAAATGAACAGTTAACCTAATAACCGGACATTTAGAATGTACTTGGTCTATAAATTCCATAAGGCTCGAATGTGGCCCCGCCCACACGCAAAAAACATCGTCAATATATCTGTGCCAACAACGGGCAAATGTAGTAAATAATGTATTAGTATAAACGAATGATTCCTCATAAAGGTTCATAAAGATGTTTGCGTAGGACGGGGCCACATTCGAGCCCATCGCCGTACCCCTGATCTGTAAGAAATATTCATCTCCAACTAAAAAGTAATTGCATGTTAGTACCAGCCTAAGTAAGTCACAAAGAAACTTAATCTGATCTCTATCATAATCCGAGGCACAACTCAGTATGTGTTCGACAGCCTCCACACCCCCATCATGAGGGATGGAGGTGTAGAGGCTCTCCACATCTAGGGTCACCAACAATGCCCCTTCAGGTATAGGGGAAAGCCCACAAATTGCATCCAAGAACATTGATGTATCTCTAAGATAGGATTTTCCGGCTACCACAAATGGTCTTAACATAATATCCAAATATTTAGCTAGGGGGGAAAAAATGGAGTCAATGCCCGCCACTATCGGGCGCCCTGGTGGGCGCTGTTTATCCTTGTGTATCTTTGGACATATATAAAAAACTGGGATTATGGGATCTTTCTGTATCAAAAAATCAAAAAGTTTATCATCAATGATGTTCTTGTGGTGGGCTTGTTGTAATAGCTAAAATAATAATAAGTGCCATCACTCTGCAGGTTATGAAAATAGAAAACCCTTTATTTGTGAAAATTTGACACACAATGGGAAACTATAAAACCAATTAAAAATTCTGGAGCGCTCCACAAACAGACATGCCGCAAACCCACTCTCAAACTGCCAACCACACAGGGGTACCGGTACCACAACTGAATAACTGCCCTGCGGGAGGGAGGAGCAGAGCGGGGATGCAGTCCGTCTGCGGAGTGTCAACTTCCTGCTGTATGGAGACAATATGGCTGTGAAGTTGTTTAGGTACTGACATAGGGTAAGTGTGATATCTTCACCCGCACTGCGGGACTCACCACTTCTTCATCCAGCTGTCGTCCTAAAGTTACTGCTGTGCGCACATAGGACACTGTCACTTTTTCGCCGGTCCTCAATCCGTAAGGAGAGGTGCCCGGCCACATAAGTCCAGAGGCAAGCCAGCAATGCCACTATTGATTTCCAGCACGAGACACTCCAGGAGGCTCCAAGACGAACATGCGGGATTGAAACCCCGCCCACCTACGCGTTGCGTCCGCCTTCTACGGACTTCAACTGGGTGTAGCTGGTTACATTGTAACACTTCCCCCTATATCTCCGTGTCAGGCTGGTCCCTCCTCCTCCATCACCTCCTCTTCCGATTGTAAGATACAACATCACGGAAGCTGTGTGCACAACACAGTGTGCGCTGAAGTGGGACAAAAACACATACTTCCCATTACAACAGGGGTAAGGTGGGAGCCGGGTTCTTCCTCAGTATTAGATCAAAGTTCAGCATGATAGCGCCAGATGTTCCATATTAAGACCAACCTGTATTTTATTTATAATATTTATAAACAGGGTTTCAGAGGAAAGGTGCAAAGTCCAGATCACTATTAAGACCAGCAGGTTCAAGAGCATTTAAAATATAAATCCAACGGCTTTCCTTCTGTAACAGGGTCTTCTCTCTGTCTCCTCCCCTTCCCTTATCGGGCAGTTTATAAATACCCCTAAACTTAAGGCCAATGGGGTCACTCTTATGTGCCGCTCCAAAATGCTCCGCTACAGTGCTCCTGAATTCTCCATTCTTCTGTTTACCACATCTAATATCACTTAGATGTTGTCCAATGCGTTTCTTTAACGCTTTTGTAGTCATGCCTACATATATCTTTTTACATGGGCAGGTAAGCTGGTATACAACCCACTCAGACCTGCAGTTAATGAAGCTCCTGATTTCCCACTCTTTATCCCCCGTAGAATTCAAAAAGGTCTTTGTCACATCAACATGCGAACACACCGAACATCCTCCACACTTGAACATTCCATTAGGGGCCCTACCTCTTAACCAAGTGCCAGCAACATTTGCCGTCACCTGGGAATGGACCAAGGTGTCACGTAGGTTTGGTGCCCTGCGGGCCACCATCAAAGGTCTTTCGCCCACTATTTTGGACACCTCAGGGTCAGTTTGCAGAACCCCCCAATGTTTGGTGAGAATTTCCCGGATTTTGTGCCATTGGCTATTAAAGGGGCTAATAAATCGGGTAACCTTTGATGCCGTACCCCTATCTCTAATGCCCTCCCCCAGAAGGCTCCGCCGGGGCATATGGATGGCCCTATCTATACTGGAGCACAACGTGTCATGGTTGTATCCCCTATCACGAAAACGCTCGTACATCTCTCTGGCTTCTACCCCAAAATCACATTCCCGCGAACAATTGCGGCGAATTCGCAAAAATTGACCGGTAGGTATACCGTCCTTGAGGCTGCGTGGGTGGTGGCTGGTGGCGTGGAGTAGGGTATTGCCTGCTGTTGGCTTACGGAAGGTCCTGGTAACCAGACTTTCACCCTCCATCCAAATCCACAGGTCCAGAAAAGAAATACCCAAAGAACTACATGTATAGGTAAGGTTGATGTTTCTCGCATTTTGGTTCAATGCATCAATAAACAACTCCAACCTTTCTTCACCTCCACTCCACACCACCAGCACATCATCCATGTATCTAAGCCAAACCCGAACGTGTTGCTCAAACATCTCCATGACATAAACATCCTGGCGCTCCCACAAACCCAGATGTAAACAGGCATAGGCAGGCGCGCACGCCGCGCCCATCGACGTACCGCGTACCTGCCTATAGTGGGAGCTACCAAAAAGAAAACAGTTGTGCTCCAGTATGAACCGCATGGCCCGGCTGATGAATTCATTGTGGGCGGTCAAATCTGGGTAGGCATCGTGCAGAAAAAATTCCAAAGCGGCTAGGCCCATCTCATGGGGAATTGACGTGTAGAGACTCTCCACGTCAATCCCCACTAAGATGTCACCCGCCTCAACCTTGACCCCCTCCAAATTCCTCAGAACGTCCCGAGTATCGAGAACGAATGAGGGCAAAGAAGACACTATATCTCGAATCTTGGCATCAATCCATTTTCCCAATCGTTCAGTGGGACCATTAATGGCGCTTACAATAGGGCGCCCTGGGGGCTTATTCAAGTTTTTATGGACCTTGGGAATAAGGTAAAATAAAGGAACGGAGAAACTAGTTACTCTCAAGTAATCCCTTTCCACAAAACTCAAAATCCCTTCCTCCCCTGCATCATCCACCAGCTGATTGACACCCATAACGATCCTTTCAAAGGGATCGGATCTCAATTTAATATAGGTGTTCCCATCCGATAATTGTCTATTTGCCTCAGCAAAATATGCATCCTTTGTCCATATAACCACATTTCCCCCCTTGTCGCTGGAACGAATCACGATGTCCTCCGTCTCCTTCAACTCAACTAAGGCTCTTCTCTCACCCCGGGAAAGATTGTCACGGCCTCTATGATTCCAATTAAGTGTTTTAAGGTCTTCTGAGACCAATTTAAGAAAAATCCCTAGGGCCTTATTATTCCCTGGAGAGGGCATATAGGTGGATTTCTTTTTAAGGGACGTGAAAGAGATCTCTCCAAAGTCATCGGATACAAGCCTCTCTTCCTTAGTTTGATATGTCTCATCTTTCAATGCCTCCAAATCCCTAAGAAGTTTACGGTCTTGGATAGTAAAGGTAGAACTCAACGAGTCACATATTCCTTTTTGGGACAGATCATTTTGTGTTTGTCCGTCAGACTTAACTATTTCATTTTGGCCATACTTTAGTTTCAGCATGACCTTACGGGCAAATAAATGGAGGTCTTTTTGAGTATCAAATTCATCACCACCATATACTGGTGAGAAAGACAACCCCTTCCCAAGGAGGGAAATGTGGTCAGGACCCAAAGGAAAATCGGACAAATTTATAACGTTAAGTGGAGGTTCATTAACCCGTGAGGGCGAGGAGATAGGGTTCTGGGGGGCCGGCAAAGGAACACTGCCATTGTCATCCAAAACACTGGGTGCACACATGGTGTAATTTATTGATTCTTCCCCTTTCTGGGAGGCTGAACTCGCAAAATAGGTTTCAATTTCTGTTCTTTTCCTTGCCTCCTCTTTTTCCCTCTTCCTCTCCCTTTTTTTCTGGTTGCTTCGACGACGTCTTCGTCGTCGCTTTCCTCTAAAAAAAGTAATCGATCTCCCAGAGACGGATGATACAGGGGAACAGTCACCCACACTGGCACCCTCGTCACCCGAAGGGGCTGGCTTACTTCCAACCCGAGACCTCTTACTACCTGGCAAATAATCAAAAAACTCCCCGCCTTTCCACTCCTCCAAATCCTTCACAAATTTCACCTGTTTAGAAGTTTTTATCTTTTTCTGATATCTTTCCACCTCTTTCTTTAATAGGTCATTTAGTTTAATAAACAGGGGATGATCATTGTGAGGTTCTAATGTCCGGATACTGATTTCTACCAGGTTCTTTATTTCTTCTAGTTGAAGCTCCTCCTCCTCAATGATTAGGTCTAGTACCCTAAAGCCACGCTCAAGGCACTCAACCTTCCATTTCGGGAGGAATCTAGTATTGCGTAAGTGGTCAGCGGGTATAATTTTCTCCCGCACCCCCCAAGGTAACACTTTGGCATCCCTGTAAGAACATAAGGTCAGGACATTCCAGCGTCTTCTAAGATGGCGCAAAGTAAGTTTTCTATGCTGTCTACACAACCTCTTAATCTCTTTTTCAGTGTCCGGTATTTCCCCTATAGGATTGGGTAATGGACCGGCTCTGAAGGTAGACCTGATGTCAAAATCAATCTCATCAGACAGGGCGTAGGCCATGGGGAGGGAACCAGAGTATCCACAAATAAAGGGTATATATTGAAACGGGGAGGTGCAGATATAGGAACGATACAAAAATGAATGAAAAACTGCACGTACTCAACCACGTAGTGAACCTGTGAACTGCAGGGCAGGATTGACGGCACAAAAAATATCAACCAATTGCCAAAATAATAATAAGTGCCATCACTCTGCAGGTTATGAAAATAGAAAACCCTTTATTTGTGAAAATTTGACACACAATGGGAAACTATAAAACCAATTAAAAATTCTGGAGCGCTCCACAAACAGACATGCCGCAAACCCACTCTCAAACTGCCAACCACACAGGGGTACCGGTACCACAACTGAATAACTGCCCTGCGGGAGGGAGGAGCAGAGCGGGGATGCAGTCCGTCTGCGGAGTGTCAACTTCCTGCTGTATGGAGACAATATGGCTGTGAAGTTGTTTAGGTACTGACATAGGGTAAGTGTGATATCTTCACCCGCACTGCGGGACTCACCACTTCTTCATCCAGCTGTCGTCCTAAAGTTACTGCTGTGCGCACATAGGACACTGTCACTTTTTCGCCGGTCCTCAATCCGTAAGGAGAGGTGCCCGGCCACATAAGTCCAGAGGCAAGCCAGCAATGCCACTATTGATTTCCAGCACGAGACACTCCAGGAGGCTCCAAGACGAACATGCGGGATTGAAACCCCGCCCACCTACGCGTTGCGTCCGCCTTCTACGGACTTCAACTGGGTGTAGCTGGTTACATTGTAACACTTCCCCCTATATCTCCGTGTCAGGCTGGTCCCTCCTCCTCCATCACCTCCTCTTCCGATTGTAAGATACAACATCACGGAAGCTGTGTGCACAACACAGTGTGCGCTGAAGTGGGACAAAAACACATACTTCCCATTACAACAGGGGTAAGGTGGGAGCCGGGTTCTTCCTCAGTATTAGATCAAAGTTCAGCATGATAGCGCCAGATGTTCCATATTAAGACCAACCTGTATTTTATTTATAATATTTATAAACAGGGTTTCAGAGGAAAGGTGCAAAGTCCAGATCACTATTAAGACCAGCAGGTTCAAGAGCATTTAAAATAGAGGAGGCAAGGAAAAGAACAGAAATTGAAACCTATTTTGCGAGTTCAGCCTCCCAGAAAGGGGAAGAATCAATAAATTACACCATGTGTGCACCCAGTGTTTTGGATGACAATGGCAGTGTTCCTTTGCCGGCCCCCCAGAACCCTATCTCCTCGCCCTCACGGGTTAATGAACCTCCACTTAACGTTATAAATTTGTCCGATTTTCCTTTGGGTCCTGACCACATTTCCCTCCTTGGGAAGGGGTTGTCTTTCTCACCAGTATATGGTGGTGATGAATTTGATACTCAAAAAGACCTCCATTTATTTGCCCGTAAGGTCATGCTGAAACTAAAGTATGGCCAAAATGAAATAGTTAAGTCTGACGGACAAACACAAAATGATCTGTCCCAAAAAGGAATATGTGACTCGTTGAGTTCTACCTTTACTATCCAAGACCGTAAACTTCTTAGGGATTTGGAGGCATTGAAAGATGAGACATATCAAACTAAGGAAGAGAGGCTTGTATCCGATGACTTTGGAGAGATCTCTTTCACGTCCCTTAAAAAGAAATCCACCTATATGCCCTCTCCAGGGAATAATAAGGCCCTAGGGATTTTTCTTAAATTGGTCTCAGAAGACCTTAAAACACTTAATTGGAATCATAGAGGCCGTGACAATCTTTCCCGGGGTGAGAGAAGAGCCTTAGTTGAGTTGAAGGAGACGGAGGACATCGTGATTCGTTCCAGCGACAAGGGGGGAAATGTGGTTATATGGACAAAGGATGCATATTTTGCTGAGGCAAATAGACAATTATCGGATGGGAACACCTATATTAAATTGAGATCCGATCCCTTTGAAAGGATCGTTATGGGTGTCAATCAGCTGGTGGATGATGCAGGGGAGGAAGGGATTTTGAGTTTTGTGGAAAGGGATTACTTGAGAGTAACTAGTTTCTCCGTTCCTTTATTTTACCTTATTCCCAAGGTCCATAAAAACTTGAATAAGCCCCCAGGGCGCCCTATTGTAAGCGCCATTAATGGTCCCACTGAACGATTGGGAAAATGGATTGATGCCAAGATTCGAGATATAGTGTCTTCTTTGCCCTCATTCGTTCTCGATACTCGGGACGTTCTGAGGAATTTGGAGGGGGTCAAGGTTGAGGCGGGTGACATCTTAGTGGGGATTGACGTGGAGAGTCTCTACACGTCAATTCCCCATGAGATGGGCCTAGCCGCTTTGGAATTTTTTCTGCACGATGCCTACCCAGATTTGACCGCCCACAATGAATTCATCAGCCGGGCCATGCGGTTCATACTGGAGCACAACTGTTTTCTTTTTGGTAGCTCCCACTATAGGCAGGTACGCGGTACGTCGATGGGCGCGGCGTGCGCGCCTGCCTATGCCTGTTTACATCTGGGTTTGTGGGAGCGCCAGGATGTTTATGTCATGGAGATGTTTGAGCAACACGTTCGGGTTTGGCTTAGATACATGGATGATGTGCTGGTGGTGTGGAGTGGAGGTGAAGAAAGGTTGGAGTTGTTTATTGATGCATTGAACCAAAATGCGAGAAACATCAACCTTACCTATACATGTAGTTCTTTGGGTATTTCTTTTCTGGACCTGTGGATTTGGATGGAGGGTGAAAGTCTGGTTACCAGGACCTTCCGTAAGCCAACAGCAGGCAATACCCTCCTCCACGCCACCAGCCACCACCCACGCAGCCTCAAGGACGGTATACCTACCGGTCAATTTTTGCGAATTCGCCGCAATTGTTCGCGGGAATGTGATTTTGGGGTAGAAGCCAGAGAGATGTACGAGCGTTTTCGTGATAGGGGATACAACCATGACACGTTGTGCTCCAGTATAGATAGGGCCATCCATATGCCCCGGCGGAGCCTTCTGGGGGAGGGCATTAGAGATAGGGGTACGGCATCAAAGGTTACCCGATTTATTAGCCCCTTTAATAGCCAATGGCACAAAATCCGGGAAATTCTCACCAAACATTGGGGGGTTCTGCAAACTGACCCTGAGGTGTCCAAAATAGTGGGCGAAAGACCTTTGATGGTGGCCCGCAGGGCACCAAACCTACGTGACACCTTGGTCCATTCCCAGGTGACGGCAAATGTTGCTGGCACTTGGTTAAGAGGTAGGGCCCCTAATGGAATGTTCAAGTGTGGAGGATGTTCGGTGTGTTCGCATGTTGATGTGACAAAGACCTTTTTGAATTCTACGGGGGATAAAGAGTGGGAAATCAGGAGCTTCATTAACTGCAGGTCTGAGTGGGTTGTATACCAGCTTACCTGCCCATGTAAAAAGATATATGTAGGCATGACTACAAAAGCGTTAAAGAAACGCATTGGACAACATCTAAGTGATATTAGATGTGGTAAACAGAAGAATGGAGAATTCAGGAGCACTGTAGCGGAGCATTTTGGAGCGGCACATAAGAGTGACCCCATTGGCCTTAAGTTTAGGGGTATTTATAAACTGCCCGATAAGGGAAGGGGAGGAGACAGAGAGAAGACCCTGTTACAGAAGGAAAGCCGTTGGATTTATATTTTAAATGCTCTTGAACCTGCTGGTCTTAATAGTGATCTGGACTTTGCACCTTTCCTCTGAAACCCTGTTTATAAATATTATAAATAAAATACAGGTTGGTCTTAATATGGAACATCTGGCGCTATCATGCTGAACTTTGATCTAATACTGAGGAAGAACCCGGCTCCCACCTTACCCCTGTTGTAATGGGAAGTATGTGTTTTTGTCCCACTTCAGCGCACACTGTGTTGTGCACACAGCTTCCGTGATGTTGTATCTTACAATCGGAAGAGGAGGTGATGGAGGAGGAGGGACCAGCCTGACACGGAGATATAGGGGGAAGTGTTACAATGTAACCAGCTACACCCAGTTGAAGTCCGTAGAAGGCGGACGCAACGCGTAGGTGGGCGGGGTTTCAATCCCGCATGTTCGTCTTGGAGCCTCCTGGAGTGTCTCGTGCTGGAAATCAATAGTGGCATTGCTGGCTTGCCTCTGGACTTATGTGGCCGGGCACCTCTCCTTACGGATTGAGGACCGGCGAAAAAGTGACAGTGTCCTATGTGCGCACAGCAGTAACTTTAGGACGACAGCTGGATGAAGAAGTGGTGAGTCCCGCAGTGCGGGTGAAGATATCACACTTACCCTATGTCAGTACCTAAACAACTTCACAGCCATATTGTCTCCATACAGCAGGAAGTTGACACTCCGCAGACGGACTGCATCCCCGCTCTGCTCCTCCCTCCCGCAGGGCAGTTATTCAGTTGTGGTACCGGTACCCCTGTGTGGTTGGCAGTTTGAGAGTGGGTTTGCGGCATGTCTGTTTGTGGAGCGCTCCAGAATTTTTAATTGGTATTATAGTTTCCCATTGTGTGTCAAATTTTCACAAATAAAGGGTTTTCTATTTTCATAACCTGCAGAGTGATGGCACTTATTATTATTTTGGCAATTGGTTGATTTTTTTTGTGCCGTCAATCCTGCCCTGCAGTTCACAGGTTCACTACGTGGTTGAGTACGTGCAGTTTTTCATTCATTCTTGTTGTAATAGCTCCAATATTCTCTTTTGGAAATGTGATGTCGGATCCTGAGGCAACTTCTGGTATGTGTCTGATAACAGGCGGTTCATCTCACTCTTGTAGTATACGGTATCCATAATCACCACCGCTCCCCCTTTGTCTGCCTGTTTGATAGTGATGGCTCTATTATTTGTTAATTCCCCTATTGCAGTACGTTCTTCTGCTGTAAGATTATGTTGGATTCGAAATTCTCCATAAGGGTGTGGTCTAGATATTATGGAATCCACTTGTTGTTTAACTGTTGATACAAAATTCTCGATTATCTGGCAGGTAGGGGGGGAAAAATTGCTCTTTGATCTCAAGGTGGTATCACTCAAGGATAAACAATTATCATCGGTAGGCCTCGGTGGGAACCAGCATTCCCTCGGTATGCTGAAGTAATACTTGAGCCGAATGTTTCGAAAAAATCTGTGGAGATCAATATCCAGATCAACTGGCTGTGGCCAGTGGGTAGGGGCAAAAGAAAGACCCCTCTCCAACACCAGCTGCTGAGCAGTGGACAAAGACATTGAAGAAATGTTAACAACAATAGATTTATTTATCTCGCATTGGTCTTGACAGGTCTGGCTTGTTTGGGCTTTTGTCTCAAGCGATCTTTTATGTTTCCTCCCGGCCCTGCGTTTTCTTCTGCGCTTGACGGGTGTTCCGAAGATGATTGGGAAGATGGGAGTAAATCTGTCGAGTCCCCCCGTTGTCCACGTTCATATGGCTTTGGGCGAGCCTCTTGTCGTTTTCTAGACTGGGGTTTTTGCCAACTATACATGTAACCAGTTTGATAGTCGGACGCATCTCTTTGGAATTTCTCTCTTTTTATGATTTCAATACTCTTTCTATGGTTCTCCATCATAGTTTTCAACTCGACTACAAATCTTGCATAATCATCAGAATTGGAGTTGTCAAATAGTCTCTGTTTCAAGTCATCGATCTGAGTTCCAATTTTAGGAAGTTCCAGCATGATGCGATCAATTGTAAGCAGCATGGCATCGAAAGACGCCTTGTTCCATATCATAGTCCATGTCTGGCAAAAATCATTGTCCGTGGGGAACATGAGAGGACTCACATTAGATCTAATCCCTCTGGGTATTCTACCCACTCTCCGATATTCTGCCAAGGTAGTGGCATGTAATTCCAAAGAAACCTTTAGTTTGGACAATCTCTCCAATTGTTTCTTGATAGCTTTATCATCTGCAGTATTAAGGAATGCCACTTCTGTTGTAACTTGTGACATGATCCTGTCCGTATCCTCTGATGTAAACGAGAAACCAAGCTTGCTGAGATCCGCTTTCTCCATGATATCCAAGGGTGCAAATCTTTGTGCTGTAACCACTTTTCTAGTACTAGTAGATAGCACTCCTCTCAATTCACCGTTGATGTGCCCAGGTTGCAGAAGCAGGCAGCACTCCTGGCTCCAGTGGAATTCCAAAACGTAAGGACCGGCACCATCATTTTATAAATGCTCTTTTATTATTTTATAAAGACACATTGACAAGGAACAGCAACGTTTCGGAGGGGACCCCCTCCTTTCTCAAGCCAGTGTCAGTGTCTAATAATACATGCATCTCATAACCTTTATATATCTAACACATCATGGAGTCTAACCTATCACATTGCAGCAGCGCCTATGGCGACCAATCCCCTCAGTGCAGTTCAGGCGGACCTGATGGGGGACTACATAGCTAATATGCTAATGTGTGCTTAGCCCAGCTAGCCAGTAATGCGCAGGCGCCGGGGGGAAGCGGCCACGTCCGCGCGCGCATCCATCCGCGGCGCCGACCAATCAGCCGCGAGGAGGTGTTGTCCTCATCATGGTCACGTCTCCTTCTGGAGGCGGACCTGATGGGGAACCTCGCTGGCTCGAGAGCGCGGCATATCGCCGCGCCCCCAGGTCCTGACGTCACTAGAACACAGGGCGAAATGTAAACAAGCCGCCCACGTGTCCCTGGTGGATCGCAGGCGGACGCCAGCTGCCTCCCCCGCCCGCACAACACGAGACAGATGACCCCAAACGTCACACAACCTGTACAAAGCTATAAATCATAAAATCGGAAATACAGATACATCTGTGATTACTAGTATAAATAATATATAGGGGTCAGAGGGGAATATCTCAACAAAGATTAAAGTAAATACATAAAGATGAATAAGAGGTTCCTTTTGATTAAACAAGAAAAATATTTCAACCATAATGGAACTAACCTAATTAATAACAAAATGGACAAAGTAATAAAAATAAATATAAAATAAATATAAAATAAAGTGAAAAATAAAGTAAAAAATAAAATAAAAAAAAAAAAAAAATAAAAAAAAAAAATATAAAAAAAAAAAATATCTATATAAAAAATAAAGAATGAATAGGATAATTAAGGGATTATTCAAACTAATGGTTGCATGTCATATTCCCTATTCATACCCCTGGGTTCTAAGGTATCTAATCTCCTTATCCATACTGCCTCCCTATATAATAGTTTTTTTAACCTGTCCCCACCCCTTCTTGGTATGGGCACTTGTTCTAATATCTGGAATTTCAATTGGCTGACAGAGTGACCAGCAGATAAGAAATGTGACGACACTGATAATTCGTTATTTCTATTCCTAATAGTACTTTTGTGGGATGCCAATCTGGCCTTAATGGGTTGAGTTGTCTGTCCAACATACAGAAGTCCACATGGACATTTTAAGGCATGGATTACATAACGGGAATTACAGTCAAAATGACCATGAATTTTAAATGATGTACCCAAATGGGGATGTCTCACTACTGGGCCTCTAATAATACTATGACAATTAGCACAATTCATACAGGGGTAGGTCCCAAATGGGCGGTTAGAGATAAGATTGCGGGGTTGTGAAGGACCCAAGTCAGCTCTCACTAACTTGTCCTTCAATGTGGGTGCTCTTTTATATGACATTAAGGGAGGAGTCTGGAATTCCACCACATTGGGTAGACCATTCCTTAGAATATACTTGGTCTATAAATTCCATAAGGCTCGAATGTGGCCCCGCCCACACGCAAAAAACATCGTCAATATATCTGTGCCAACAACGGGCAAATGTAGTAAATAATGTTGGCACAGATATATTGATAGACCAAGTACACTCTAAATGTCCGGTTATTACGTTAACTGTTCATTTTGATAAGGAGGAGGTTAGCTTCTTAGATACGGTTGTGAGAAAATCCAATGGGGGGTTGAGCACAGACTTGTACGTAAAACCCACGGATGTCAATTCTACACTAAACTATGAGAGCTTCCATCCTCCGTTTACACTTTCATCCATTCCTAGCAGCCAATTTTCCCGCATTGATCGGATAGTGGGTGATCCAGTATTGAAAAAACAACGACTAGATGAAATGGAACACAAGTTTAGACATAGACAATATCCCCAACACCTACTGGGCAGAGCAAGACTTAGACTTGAGACAGCTCAATCAGATAATACTAACCGCAGGAGGGGCCACAATAAGAGGATTCCTTTTGTTTCACAATATAATATACATAGTAATAGGATAGCGGAAGTTATTCGACGTAACTGGAATATTCTAAGGAATGGTCTACCCAATGTGGTGGAATTCCAGACTCCTCCCTTAATGTCATATAAAAGAGCACCCACATTGAAGGACAAGTTAGTGAGAGCTGACTTGGGTCCTTCACAACCCCGCAATCTTATCTCTAACCGCCCATTTGGGACCTACCCCTGTATGAATTGTGCTAATTGTCATAGTATTATTAGAGGCCCAGTAGTGAGACATCCCCATTTGGGTACATCATTTAAAATTCATGGTCATTTTGACTGTAATTCCCGTTATGTAATCTATGCCTTAAAATGTCCATGTGGACTTCTGTATGTTGGACAGACAACTCAACCCATTAAGGCCAGATTGGCATCCCACAAAAGTACTATTAGGAATAGAAATAACGAATTATCAGTGTCGTCACATTTCTTATCTGCTGGTCACTCTGTCAGCCAATTGAAATTCCAGATATTAGAACAAGTGCCCATACCAAGAAGGGGTGGGGACAGGTTAAAAAAACTATTATATAGGGAGGCAGTATGGATAAGGAGATTAGATACCTTAGAACCCAGGGGTATGAATAGGGAATATGACATGCAACCATTAGTTTGAATAATCCCTTAATTATCCTATTCATTCTTTATTTTTTATATATATTTTTTTTTTTTTATATTTTTATTTTTCTATTTTTATTTATTTTTTATTTTTATTTTATTTTTTACTTTATTTTTCACTTTATTTTATATTTATTTTATATTTATTTTTATTACTTTGTCCATTTTGTTATTAATTAGGTTAGTTCCATTATGGTTGAAATATTTTTCTTGTTTAATCAAAAGGAACCTCTTATTCATCTTTATGTATTTACTTTAATCTTTGTTGAGATATTCCCCTCTGACCCCTATATATTATTTATACTAGTAATCACAGATGTATCTGTATTTCCGATTTTATGATTTATAGCTTTGTACAGGTTGTGTGACGTTTGGGGTCATCTGTCTCGTGTTGTGCGGGCGGGGGAGGCGGCTGGCGTCCGCCTGCGATCCACCAGGGACACGTGGGCGGCTTGTTTACATTTCGCCCTGTGTTCTAGTGACGTCAGGACCTGGGGGCGCGGCGATATGCCGCGCTCTCGAGCCAGCGAGGTTCCCCATCAGGTCCGCCTCCAGAAGGAGACGTGACCATGATGAGGACAACACCTCCTCGCGGCTGATTGGTCGGCGCCGCGGATGGATGCGCGCGCGGACGCGGCCGCTTCCCCCCGGCGCCTGCGCATTACTGGCTAGCTGGGCTAAGCACACATTAGCATATTAGCTATGTAGTCCCCCATCAGGTCCGCCTGAACTGCACTGAGGGGATTGGTCGCCATAGGCGCTGCTGCAATGTGATAGGTTAGACTCCATAATGTGTTAGATATATAAAGGTTATGAGATGCATGTATTATTAGACACTGACACTGGCTTGAGAAAGGAGGGGGTCCCCTCCGAAACGTTGCTGTTCCTTGTCAATGTGTCTTTATAAAATAATAAAAGAGCATTTATAAATTGATGGTGCCGGTCCTTACGTTTTGGAATTCCACTGGAGCCAGGAGTGCTGCCTGCTTCTGCAACCTGGGCACATCAACGGTGAATTGAGAGGAGTGCTATCTACTAGTACTAGAAAAGTGGTTACAGCACAAAGATTTGCACCCTTGGATATCATGGAGAAAGCGGATCTCAGCAAGCTTGTTTTCTCGTTTACATCAGAGGATACGGACAGGATCATGTCACAAGTTACAACAGAAGTGGCATTCCTTAATACTGCAGATGATAAAGCTATCAAGAAACAATTGGAGAGATTGTCCAAACTAAAGGTTTCTTTGGAATTACATGCCACTACCTTGGCAGAATATCGGAGAGTGGGTAGAATACCCAGAGGGATTAGATCTAATGTGAGTCCTCTCATGTTCCCCACGGACAATGATTTTTGCCAGACATGGACTATGATATGGAACAAGGCGTCTTTCGATGCCATGCTGCTTACAATTGATCGCATCATGCTGGAACTTCCTAAAATTGGAACTCAGATCGATGACTTGAAACAGAGACTATTTGACAACTCCAATTCTGATGATTATGCAAGATTTGTAGTCGAGTTGAAAACTATGATGGAGAACCATAGAAAGAGTATTGAAATCATAAAAAGACAGAAATTCCAAAGAGATGCGTCCGACTATCAAACTGGTTACATGTATAGTTGGCAAAAACCCCAGTCTAGAAAACGACGAGAGGCTCGCCCAAAGCCATATGAACGTGGACAACGGGGGGACTCGACAGATTTACTCCCATCTTCCCAATCATCTTCGGAACACCCGTCAAGCGCAGAAGAAAACGCAGGGCCGGGAGGAAACATAAAAGATCGCTTGAGACAAAAGCCCAAACAAGCCAGACCTGTCAAGACCAATGCGAGATAAATAAATCTATTGTTGTTAACATTTCTTCAATGTCTTTGTCCACTGCTCAGCAGCTGGTGTTGGAGAGGGGTCTTTCTTTTGCCCCTACCCACTGGCCACAGCCAGTTGATCTGGATATTGATCTCCACAGATTTTTTCGAAACATTCGGCTCAAGTATTACTTCAGCATACCGAGGGAATGCTGGTTCCCACCGAGGCCTACCGATGATAATTGTTTATCCTTGAGTGATACCACCTTGAGATCAAAGAGCAATTTTTCCCCCCCTACCTGCCAGATAATCGAGAATTTTGTATCAACAGTTAAACAACAAGTGGATTCCATAATATCTAGACCACACCCTTATGGAGAATTTCGAATCCAACATAATCTTACAGCAGAAGAACGTACTGCAATAGGGGAATTAACAAATAATAGAGCCATCACTATCAAACAGGCAGACAAAGGGGGAGCGGTGGTGATTATGGATACCGTATACTACAAGAGTGAGATGAACCGCCTGTTATCAGACACTTTAACATACCAGAAGTTGCCTCAGGATCCGACATCACATTTCCAAAAGAGAATATTGGAGCTATTACAACAAGCCCACCACAAGAACATCATTGATGATAAACTTTTTGATTTTTTGATACAGAAAGATCCCATAATCCCAGTTTTTTATATATGTCCAAAGATACACAAGGATAAACAGCGCCCACCAGGGCGCCCGATAGTGGCGGGCATTGACTCCATTTTTTTCCCCCTAGCTAAATATTTGGATATTATGTTAAGACCATTTGTGGTAGCCGGAAAATCCTATCTTAGAGATACATCAATGTTCTTGGATGCAATTTGTGGGCTTTCCCCTATACCTGAAGGGGCATTGTTGGTGACCCTAGATGTGGAGAGCCTCTACACCTCCATCCCTCATGATGGGGGTGTGGAGGCTGTCGAACACATACTGAGTTGTGCCTCGGATTATGATAGAGATCAGATTAAGTTTCTTTGTGACTTACTTAGGCTGGTACTAACATGCAATTACTTTTTAGTTGGAGATGAATATTTCTTACAGATCAGGGGTACGGCGATGGGCTCGAATGTGGCCCCGTCCTACGCAAACATCTTTATGAACCTTTATGAGGAATCATTCGTTTATACTAATACATTATTTACTACATTTGCCCGTTGTTGGCACAGATATATTGACGATGTTTTTTGCGTGTGGGCGGGGCCACATTCGAGCCTTATGGAATTTATAGACCAAGTACATTCTAAATGTCCGGTTATTAGGTTAACTGTTCATTTTGATAAGGAGGAGGTTAGCTTCTTAGATACGGTTGTGAGAAAATCCAATGGGGGGTTGAGCACAGACTTGTACGTAAAACCCACGGATGTCAATTCTACACTAAACTATGAGAGCTTCCATCCTCCGTCTACACTTTCATCCATTCCTAGCAGCCAATTTTCCCGCATTGATCGGATAGTGGGTGATCCAGTATTGGAAAAAACAACGACTAGATGAAATGGAACACAAGTTTAGACATAGACAATATCCCCAACACCTACTGGGCAGAGCAAGACTTAGACTTGAGACAGCTCAATCAGATAATACTAACCGCAGGAGGGGCCACAATAAGAGGATTCCTTTTGTTTCACAATATAATATACATAGTAATAGGATAGCGGAAGTTATTCGACGTAACTGGAATATTCTAAGGAATGGTCTACCCAATGTGGTGGAATTCCAGACTCCTCCCTTAATGTCATATAAAAGAGCACCCACATTGAAGGACAAGTTAGTGAGAGCTGACTTGGGTCCTTCACAACCCCGCAATCTTATCTCTAACCGCCCATTTGGGACCTACCCCTGTATGAATTGTGCTAATTGTCATAGTATTATTAGAGGCCCAGTAGTGAGACATCCCCATTTGGGTACATCATTTAAAATTCATGGTCATTTTGACTGTAATTCCCGTTATGTAATCTATGCCTTAAAGAGAACCCGAGGTGGGAATTACTTTTACTATTGGGGCACAGAGGCTGGTTGTGCGCACTAAGACCAGCCTCTGTTGCCCCATCGTGTGCCTCCATGTCCCCCCTGCTCGCCGCTATACCCCCCGCATTGCTGGCGACACGCAGCGTGTCGCCAGCTCAATGTTTACCTTGCGCTGTCTGTCAGCGCCGCTCCCCCGCCTCCTCCGCATCGGCGCCACCCGCCGCGTCACTTCCCTCCTATCAGCGGGAGGGAAGGGACAGGGCGGGTGCGCCGATGCGGAGGAGGCAGGGGAGCAGCGCTGACTGACAGCGCAAGGTAAACATTGAGCTGGCGACACGCTGCGTGTCGCCAGCAATGCGGGGGGTATAGCGGCGAGCAGGGGGGACATGGAGACACACGATGGGGCAACAGAGGCTAGTCTTAGTGCGCACAACCAGCCTCTGTGCCCCAATAGTAAAAGTAATTCCCACCTCGGGTTCTCTTTAAAATGTCCATGTGGACTTCTGTATGTTGGACAGACAACTCAACCCATTAAGGCCAGATTGGCATCCCACAAAAGTACTATTAGGAATAGAAATAACGAATTATCAGTGTCGTCACATTTCTTATCTGCTGGTCACTCTGTCAGCCAATTGAAATTCCAGATATTAGAACAAGTGCCCATACCAAGAAGGGGTGGGGACAGGTTAAAAAAACTATTATATAGGGAGGCAGTATGGATAAGGAGATTAGATACCTTAGAACCCAGGGGTATGAATAGGGAATATGACATGCAACCATTAGTTTGAATAATCCCTTAATTATCCTATTCATTCTTTATTTTTTATATTTTTTTTTTTTTTTTTTTATATTTTTATTTTTCTATTTTTATTTATTTTTTATTTTTATTTTATTTTTTACTTTATTTTTCACTTTATTTTATATTTATTTTATATTTATTTTTATTACTTTGTCCATTTTGTTATTAATTAGGTTAGTTCCATTATGGTTGAAATATTTTTCTTGTTTAATCAAAAGGAACCTCTTATTCATCTTTATGTATTTACTTTAATCTTTGTTGAGATATTCCCCTCTGACCCCTATATATTATTTATACTAGTAATCACAGATGTATCTGTATTTCCGATTTTATGATTTATAGCTTTGTACAGGTTGTGTGACGTTTGGGGTCATCTGTCTCGTGTTGTGCGGGCGGGGGAGGCGGCTGGCGTCCGCCTGCGATCCACCAGGGACACGTGGGCGGCTTGTTTACATTTCGCCCTGTGTTCTAGTGACGTCAGGACCTGGGGGCGCGGCGATATGCCGCGCTCTCGAGCCAGCGAGGTTCCCCATCAGGTCCGCCTCCAGAAGGAGACGTGACCATGATGAGGACAACACCTCCTCGCGGCTGATTGGTCGGCGCCGCGGATGGATGCGCGCGCGGACGCGGCCGCTTCCCCCCGGCGCCTGCGCATTACTGGCTAGCTGGGCTAAGCACACATTAGCATATTAGCTATGTAGTCCCCCATCAGGTCCGCCTGAACTGCACTGAGGGGATTGGTCGCCATAGGCGCTGCTGCAATGTGATAGGTTAGACTCCATGATGTGTTAGATATATAAAGGTTATGAGATGCATGTATTATTAGACACTGACACTGGCTTGAGAAAGGAGGGGGTCCCCTCCGAAACGTTGCTGTTCCTTGTCAATGTGTCTTTATAAAATAATAAAAGAGCATTTATAAATTGATGGTGCCGGTCCTTACGTTTTGGAATTCCACTGGAGCCAGGAGTGCTGCCTGCTTCTGCAACCTGGGCACATCAACGGTGAATTGAGAGGAGTGCTATCTACTAGTACTAGAAATCTTGTGTCAAATAAACATTTATGGTTTCACAGCAAACAAACATTTTTGATTTTGTGGCTAACAAAAAGAACATCGTAAGGGGGAGGGATCTTTGCGAGGGTAGGGTTAGGTTAAGCCGTAGGAAAATATCGGTAACAGGCCTCAATTCTGGTAGGGTTATCAAACAAATTACCTCATGTGAGGTGATTTACCTCATGCGGTAATGACATTTAGCAATTCTGGTAGGTTTTAGTCATGTTTTACCTCATGTGGTAAATTATGAGGTAATTCATGAGGTAATTTACCAAAAATAGCTTTTCTCATGGAAATTAGGGGGCATGTTAGCACATAATTTACCGATCCATTTAGGACCTGCCTGTACCTGGAGGAAAAGTCAGTTTGTATGCATTTTGCAGTTTTTAGTGGAGTTCATATTACTGTTTTAGTGTTGTTCCCATTCAGGCTGTGTAATAGAAAATAATAGTAGAAATAAAACTCCAAATAGTTACTGGATTTTTTTTATAAGGGATGCCTATAAATATACTTTTCATAGGTTGCTACATAATCAAATACACCTTCCCCCCTCAAAAAAACATCTTCCAAAGACTATCCTAACTTATGGAAGACAATTAAAGACTACTATCATATATTTACTGTATGCTTACCACTGAAATACCTCATGTTTTACCTCACTTTATGCATTTACCTCATGTTTCACCTCATGTTTTACCTCATGTTCGTAAATGGAGAAAAATCTTTCAGAATTGCTAAAAAAAGAAACCTGATGAGGTATTTTACCTACAAAAAAATATTTATCTCACAAAGCTACCAGAATTGAGGCAAATGACTGATATTTCACCAGGGCTGTGGAGTCGGTCCAAAAATCCACCGACTCCGACTCCTCAGTTTAGGATTCCACCGACTGACTCCGACTCCTCGACTCCGGCTCCTCTAATTTGCATATTACAATTTTGTTGATTAACAGTATGTAATGTGAAATTCGTCTCTAAACTGCCAACGCTTAGGAATTTTACAAGACAACTGAAGTGAGAAGAATATGTAGACTACTATATTTATTCCCTTTAGACTAAAACTAGTCCTTGGTAAGAGTACTTGTAAAAGGTACAAACCAGAACAAAGAACATCTATCAGGCCCTAGGCAATGTAACTGTGGGTGCATGTAAGAATGATGTGCAGGTACTCTGCAGGGGAATGAGGAGATTCTTCCTCTATTACACATTCTTCATGCACAATCTGAACATGGATCAGGCCCTAGGCAATGTAAGTATGGGTACATGTAAGAATGATGTGCAGGTACTCTGCAGGAGAATGAGGAGATTCTTCCTCTATTACACATTCTTCATGTACAATCTGAACCAGGTTTATGGGTGATAGACAACACCTCTGTGTTCAATGTGCACAACATTCTCAGTGGATTACCTGCAGCTCTGTGGGGAGAGCATATGTAGAGTATAGTACTACTGTGTAACAAAGTAAACCTGAGACAGATGAAATTAAAGTTTTGTACATACCTGGGGCTTCTTCCAGCCCCCTTCAGGCTGATCAGTCCTCCTCCGCCACCTGGATCTTCTGCTATGAGTCCAGGTACTTGAGCCAGTCTGGTGTAGTGCGCATGCACACACTCTGCCGCCGGGAGCGTACTACACCTGCGTAGCACTATTACGCAGGTTCAGAAAGCTCCTGGCTGTAGGAGCGACACGTGGCTGGACTGTGCTGACTGGCTGAATTACCAGGACTCATAGCAGAAGATCCAGGTGGCAGAGGACAGCGAGGGACTGATAGGCCTGACGGGGGCTGGAGGAAGCCCCAGGTAGGTATAAAACTTTACTTTTCATCCGTCTCAGGTACCCTTTAATTTGTAGTCACCAAACCAAATTTTAACAACATATCAAATTATTGGATTTCATGAGCAAAGAGAGTGCATACATTTGCATAAATCAGAATCAATGCGGAATTATTTCCATCTCATTGACCATCTCTATTAGTGACACGGCTACACATCAGGCTTTATTCTTACAGCATAGACGTTATTTAGTATATATAAGAGATTCCTGTGTACACATCATATATACGGTCACAATCAAATGTGTATATCTGACTTTAAAAATACGGGGACTGCTTTATTGAAGCAGCACAAGTAACTAATTTTGATTGGTTTATTTCATTTTTGTGGACTGAGCACAGCTATTACTGTATATATACTGTATATAAACACTATTTTTAATGACTATTATGTGAGAAATAGAACATTTTATCATATTTTCTATTTTAATTTCGGTTACAAATTCATTAGGAGTCGGAGTCGGTGCATTTCTTCCCGACTCCGACTCCCGGCACCTAAAATTGCTCCGACTCCACAGCCCTGTATTTCACTAAAGAAATGACCACTGTAAATAGTAGGGTATTGGTAAATGTTACCGGCACTCTACTATCGGCTATTCCCAGGTGCATGAATTTTATGGCATCTTTTTTTCATGTACGTGTTGCTACAGGTTACACAGACAGCCCAGCAAGCCTCACGTTTCCCTAAATCATCTCCAGTCTCTTCCCAGAGTCAGCCAGAAGTCTGTCCTGTAATCTTCCTGCTGTGTCAGAACACAATCCAGCGGCCATGAGAACCACTAATAACCAGTTAACAGGTCTGACACACTGCCTGCCGCAGCCACCAGCCAGCCAGATCATACACAGCTTGATCTCATCCTTCATGTGATTCGTGTCTTTGTCACTAAGCAGAAGACAAGGACAAGACAAGTTTCCTCCCGAGGTGGGCTCATAAATTTAAAAAAAATAGGCTACCTGATCCAGGAGGTTGAGAGGATCAGGTAGCTGCCGCTCCTGTGGGCCGCATTGGCCCACTTTCACTTTTGTGACCTCCTCTGGGTCACAACGCTGGAATGAGAGACCGTCTCACATTCACAGTGTGCAAGAAGACGGAGGAGCGTCAGGGGGCGGGTCCAGGGAGAGAGAGCTGTCCAGTGGTAGCTCTGGAAACCCTGCAGGAACGCCCCTGGCTGGTGTTTTAAACAGGGAATTCCTCTCCCCTCCGAAATAGCAATATTGTTGCTTATCTCGGGGGGCTACAGCGCGGTGGTGGGGGGACAGAGAGCGGCAGTGGGGGACACAGAGGTATGTCATGAGGCAGAGAGTATGCTTCTGTGTCCCATCTGTCCCCGAAGAACCACTTCAGGTTCTCTTTAAGAACAGAGTCTATAAATCTTTGCCTCCAGAAGCCAAATGTCATTAAGCTAGCCCAGATCCCACATCCCCTAGCAGGCCACTTACCAGTAGTGAAGATAATTTTCCTGGGGTCCTGGAAGAAAAAAAAAAAAAGAAAAAAATCATAATGGAAGCACATGCTTGGAATTGCATTGTGTCAGGAATCCAATCAGAAACTCCTTAAAGCGCCTAAATTTAATTATTGAGACACAGAAACCCTGACAAGGCAAACAGTGACAAATGACACGTCACGCCACATGAATCTTCATTTATGCAGCACGACGCCGCTCCATCTCCTGTCATCTCCGGGATAAAATGTCTGACAAATATTGTTCAGTCATTTCTTTTGATGAATGGGCGCTGGGAAATGAGCATCCCCTTGTTTTCCCTGTATTCAGCTATAATGTCTATATAACAGGCATTTCCCTGGAATAGGGGGGGCTGTGGCTTATAGAGAATTTGAGCGCCTCTATAGGCACTAATGCAAATATCAGCGATTGGGTGCCAGAAGGGGAAATGTTGGCGCCCAACAAATAGCGTGTGCCAGGATCATCCAACCAAAATATTCCTGTTTTTTTTTTTAAAAATAATCATTTTGAAATATTCCGTTTTCAAATTGTAAAATTTAGCGTCTGTGAAAAGTAGCTTTTTTTGTATTTACATTATCTGTGATGGGGGTAGGGCCATGGGGGACGGGGGGGGCAATTAAGGTTAGGCATAAGGAAGGGTGGTTTTAAGATTAAGCATCAAGAAGTGGGGTTGTTGTAACGCTAGAGGTAGGGAAGGGGGGTTTTAAGGTTAGGTGTCAGGAAGGGGGGTTTTAGGGTTAGGGTCCTTTTACACGTAATGCGTTGGTAAGCGTTAGTGTGCATTAGTACACGTTGCTACGCATTTTTTCCATAGCAGTGCATTGTGAAAAAGCTTTCGGTTAAAACGCGTTAAGTGTGAACTGAGCCATAGGAAAACATGGGCATTACTTTGAAAATCAGTTTTCTTTCGGTTATAACTGAGAGCAACTGATTCAAGAACCACTATCGCGAAAATCCTAAAATTTAAAATACTTATTAACCTGCTGGGCGGTCTGGACGAGCTCAGCTCGTCTAGTACCGCCGGAGCCTGCCGCTCAGGCCCTGCTGGGCCGATTCGGCTCAAGTAAAAAGCAGCACACGCAGCCGGCACTTTGCCAGCCGCGTGTGCTGCCTGATTGCCGCCGCTCTGCGGCGATCCGCCGCGAGCAGCGGCGAAAGAGGGTCCCCCCAGCCGCCTGAGCCCAGCGTAGCCGGAACAAAAAGTTCCGGCCAGCGCTAAGGGCTGGATCGGAGGCGGCTGACGTCAGGACGTCGGCTGACGTCCATGACGTCACTCCGCTCGTCGCTATGGCGACGAGGGAAGCAAAACAAGGAAGACCGCTCATTGCGGCCTTCCTTGTTTATTCTGGGCGCCGGAGGCGATCGGAAGAACGCCTCCGGAGCGCCCTCTAGTGGGCTTTCATGCAGCCAACTTTCAGTTGGCTGCATGAAATAGTTTTTTTTTTATTAAAAAAAAACCCTCCCGCAGCCTCCCTGGCGATCTTATCAGAACGCCAGGCAGGTTAACACATCCAAATAAGAAGTATGTTTCTTCCAGAGTAAAATTATATCACACTACCGAATAAATTGTACAGATAAATAAACAGTAAAACACTTTGCCTTCAGAGGCCTGACCGTTTATGTACACAAACAAAGGAGATTAACCACTTCAGGATTCTGCGTACGCATAAGTACGCCCCTGAATCCTGAAGTGGTTTCCATGGAAACCGTTCCATGTCAGTTCACGGAGGGTGTCTCCGTGAACACCCTGCGAGCCTCCGATCGTGGCTCGCAGGGTAAATGTAAACACTGTTTACATACATACGGCGCTGCTGCGCAGCAGCGCCGTAGAGGCTGAAGCCTATCTGAGGCTGCGCAGGACGGAAATCCGTCCTGCGCCGCTCAGAGGGGGAGGGAGAGAGAGGGAAGGGGAAGGAGGCCAGAAAGCACTGCGGAGGGGGGCTTTGAAGAGCCCTCCCGCAATCGCAAACAGCCGGCGGCGATCAGCCCCCCCCCCCCCCCCCCCCAGCAGGACATCCCCCTAGTGGGGAAAAAAGGGGGGAAGTCTGATCGCCCTGGCTGCTATCTGATCTGTGCTGCGGGCTGGAGAGCCCCCGCAGCACAGATCAGCAAAACCACCCGAAACCCGGAAGTGGGTAAATTAGCCCTTTTCCCCCTGTATTACTCCATATACAAGCTGTCTGCTTGCTCTGTTATCATCAGGAGGGGTTTACTTCACAATACATGTAGACGAATGCAACAGTCATTTGGTTCGCATAAATATGCAGCTCAATGTTCCATCAATTATCTGCAACACTATAGCGAGGGTCTTTGCTGATCCCTCCCAACAATTTGTATGGGGTGTAGCTATCTCGCATATGTTTGCATCAAAAATATCCTGATGGGCAGTGTGCTTGACCAAAAGAAGCCGTTTTTCTTGACTGTTTACATATATAGAACACCTGCCCACTAGGGGAGGTATACCATGTATAGGGGTCAGGTATTAATACATCTTCATAGAAGGTAGCTGGGTATTACCATGAACCGAGAGTGTGTAGGCGAGACATAGGAGTACAAATGGGGTGCCACTCAACGATCGTTTCGCCCCTGAAGCGGAGCGTCGTCAGGAATACATATAGTGCACAACATATTTACAATATATTTACAATAGTCATCCCCCCACCATCCAACATAAATTCCCCCAGCATACAGCCCAAGACAGAGCTCCCTTCCAGAGTAAAATGAGCCATACATTACTTATCTCCCATGTTGCTGTCACTTACAGTAGGAAGTTTAAATTTGACAGAACCGACAGGTTTTAAACTAGCACATCTCCTCATGAGGGGTTCTCAGGGTTTTCTTTATTTTCAAAAGCACTTAGTGAATGGCAGTTGCTCTGTCCAACTGCCAAAAAAGTGTACAACAAGCAGGGAGGATGGCCAGCATCTTTGTATAAATTATTTTCAGGGGAGTCTTTATAAACCAGAAAGGCCATGCTGAGAATCCCCCATGAAGAGATGGAACAAAACCTGTCAGATTTCTACCTACTGTAAGCGACAGCAACATAGGAGAAAAGTAATTTATGGATCATTTCACTCTGGAAGTAACATACTTCTTATTTATGTGTTTACATGTATCTAAAATGTTACCATTTTTCGCGATAGTGGTCCTTTAAGTGTAAAAGGGTCCTTAGGCGTCAGGAAGGTGGGTTTTAAAGAGAATCTGTACTCTAAAATTCTTACAATAAAAAATACCATTCTATTCATTATGTTCTCCTGGGCCCCTCTGTGCTGTTTCTGCCACTCCCTGCTGCAATCCTGGCTTGTAATTGCCAGTTTTAGGCAGTGTTTACAAACAAAAGACAGAGCAAGTGATAGGCTGAGAGGAGCTCAGTGTGTGAGTCATACAGAGTGTGCAGGGGGCATGGAGAGGGTGTGTATAGCTTCTATCCTATCACAAGCAGCACAGCACATTCCAGCTTGACTGCCTCAGCCCGACAGATCCGACAGAGGAGAGAAGATTAGATCATGTAACTGAGATAATACAGCCACTGTGCAAATATGAAAGGCTGCAGTTAGACAGAGCACATTCAAACAGGTATAGGAACTTATAGGATAGAAGAAATAAGGATGAAAATTTTGTTACAGAGTCTCTTTAAAGCGGATCCGAGATGAAAAACTAAACATAACAAGTGACTTGTCTATATATCTTATCTAAAGTTTAGATAGTTTACACAGCAAATCTATCTTCAAACAGCTTCAACAGTATATTAATATTTTTTACTGTGATACAATGGGAGCAGACATGTTTTCTGCTTGTCACTATTACACAATTACACACACAGGCAAGCTTATCTGTATCTAGGCATGCTAATCTGCATATTCTGTGAAAACTCCACTCTTATCTCCTCCATTACACAGGCAACTGATCTGTATCTGCACTGCAGCTCTCAGATTGTAAAAACTCTGCCTCTGAAATCTATAGCTAGTAACACCTTTTTCACCTGCCCAGACTGAAATCCCACAATCCCTTGCAAGCGCCAAGGCACTCTGGGGAAGCTGTGGGTGTGGCTTGTTTAGTTTATTGAAAATTAGGGTATTAAAACAAAACAAAAACTTATTTGGCTTGAGGAATGCCCTATAAACAATAGGAAAGGAACACAATTATGCAATGAGTAAAAGTTCATCTCGGATCCACTTTAAAGAGGAACTGTAACGCCAAAACGGCCCCTGGGGGGTACTCACCTCGGGTGGGGGAAGCCTCAGGATCCTAATGAGGCTTCCCACGCCGTCCTGCGTCCCTCGGGGGTCTCGCTGTAGCCCTCCGTGCAGTCCGGGCAGCGGTGACGTCATTATTTACCTTCCTGGCTCCTGCGCAGGCGCTCTGATGCCTCTCGGCGCCGAAGTAGGCGGAAATACCCGATCGCCGTCGGGTCTGCTCTACTGCGCAGGCGCAAGTTTCCGGCGCCTGCGCAGTAGAGCGGACCCGACGGAGATCGGGTATTTCCGTCTATTTCCGTGCCGAAAGTCGCCACAGCGCCCCCGCTGGAGCCAGCAAAGGTAAATATTGAAATGACAGTCGGCACAGTCGCCGGCTGTTCGGAGGGCTGCGGCGAGACCCCCGTGGGACAGAGGACGGCGTGGGAAGCCTCATTAGGATCCGGAGGCTTCCCCCACCCGAGGTGAGTACCCCCCAGGGGAGGTTTTTGTTGTTACAGAGTCTCTTTAAGGTTAGGTGTCAGGAAAGGAGGTTTTCGGGATAGGCGTCAGGAAAGGGACTGTCCATGATGATGATGATGATTATTATTATTATTATTGATTTAAAAGACGCCAATACACTTATGGCCCATACTCACGAGGGACTTTTGTCGCCTCAACACGCGGCGCGCGCGTGTTGCGGCGACAGGTCGCCCGTGAGTATGGGCCGTCGCACGCGCGCGCGCCCCCGAACTGTCGCCCGTCGCTATGTCGCCATGCGATTGAAACTTTCAATCGCATGGCGACAGTCGCCGCTGGCCCCCCCGCCGCAACTGTCGCTAGTCCGCGTGAGTACGCGGACTAGCGACAGCAACCTCCATTGAGGTTCACAGACCTTCCGGTGAGCTTCCGGCGGGGGGAGGAGGAACGTCAGCAACAGCTTCCGCCTTGCCGCTGGTCCCTCTTCCGCATGTGTACGCGGAGGGACCTGGCGAGAAGCTGTCGCCGGCCTGTCGCCCATACGCTCACGTGTGCTGGCGACAGGCGAGTTTTGCAGCCCGTGAGTACGGGCCATAATTCCGTTGCTGTCAGTCCATTGGCTGCCAGTCACTTGGGGAGCATGCTCTGCATCAGGCCATTTAGGCCCCTTTTACAACAATGTGTTTTAATGCATTGTGATGCGTAGCCTGCCAGCATGTTTGTTTGTTTTTTTTATACATTTATTTGTTGGGGTTTTTTTTTATTAAATTTTACTTTTTTTTCCCCTCTCCCTCCCACCGCAATCGGCTATCATAGACATCAGTCTATGAGAGCCGATTGTGCCTCCCCAGGGGACAGCCGAGTGACACGGCTGTCCCCAGTACATCGCTGCCGTAGATCACAGTGCTGTACAATGTAAACTGTCTCCTTGTGGCGATCCCTGGGCCCACGCGATTCCCTGCAACTTGACGTCAATTGTCATTAGGCAGCCCTGGGGCTGCCGCTGCGTTCACGCCAATTAGTGTGACGTGGCCTTTAAGAGGTTGATGCATTTTACATTTCCATAGCAGCGCACTGTTAAAAAGCTTCAGTTTTTCAGCGTATTGTGTGAAAGAGGCCATAGGGAAAGATGGACACTGGACTGCACATCAGTTTTTCTTTCAGTTACAACTGGCAGCATACCTCCCAACTTTTGGAGATCAGAAAGAGGGACACTTAAGCCACACCCCTTCCACACCTATAACCCCCCCAGTCACCCTTACTATAAAAATTGCATAAGAAAATCATGTTGTTTTATAATTCAAACCACACTGGTCCTTTCTATCCTGGTCCATTTTGCTTCATATTAACATTTGAAAATAAGAAATACCGTATATCAATTTAAAGGATGGGAACAAAGTTTAGAGCCAATTAAATACATTTTTGCAGTAGAAAAATACATATATTTACATAGACACATGAGGAAGAAAGGCAGGGGTTCCCAGTGGTGTAGCAGAGAAGCTGTGGGCCCGGTGCAGGTTTTACATTGGGGCCCCCCCAAGCACTCCATACATAACAATTTATACTGCACACCAACACCTAACAAGGACAACCACAGTGCCAGAGGTGCAAGAAGGGGATGGGGAACAGTTTGTTAATGATTAATACTATTCAAAGCATCTACAGAAATGAATATTATCAGCACAGCACCAATAAATAGCCAATACTGTGGTTGAGGGTGGGCCCCTTTGGCCCAAGGGCCCCGATGCGGTTGCAAAATCTGCACCCGCTATTTCTACGCCACTGGGGTTCCTAAAGAGGGACTGTCCCCCAAAAGAGGGACAGTTGGGAGCCATGCTGGCAGCAACCGAAGAAATCGTAATCGATAGTGCTTGCCTGCAGAATCCATCCAGGGCGGGGTTGTGAGGCGGCCAAGCTTGCTGTCAGTATTGCTGTAATGAATAGACTATGGAGTCATCTTTATCCTCTTTAAAAAAAAAAAGAAAAAGTTGCCTGCCTGTGTGCCATACTGATTTCTGGCTTAAGTCATTTCTAGGTCACACACCTGCAGCGCACCTGCAGCAAGTGGGTCAGAGCGGAATCCAAATGCCTGATCTGCCTACGTGTTCTGGGCCAGAGCCTCAAAGATTAGAGGCGGGGGAAGGCAGGCAGCATTTTAAAGAACAAAAAAAAAAATAAAGAAATTGCAGCTTCCTATTCAAGTCTCTCCAGGCAAAAAAAAAAAAAGATAAAAATAAAGACTTACAAAAAGCTAGCAAATAACAAAGAGACTCTGAAACATTTTTTTTTTTACTATATTTACCATTTACTTAGCTTCAGAAGTCTCATCAGCGGTAAACCGCTGCATCCCCGCCAAAAAACGAGGGGCAAACATCCACGACCAACTTAGTCTTGGATTGTGCTGGCCTGAGAGGCAGATCTATGAGCTGTAGCTCTGCCTCTCCTGCCGCCAATCGCTGCACGGATCGCCGCCTCTCCCCGCCCCTCTCTGTGAAGGAAGAGTGAGAGGGGCGGGGAGAGGCGGCGATCCGCCGCGATTGACATCAGTAGAGGCAGAGCTACAGCAGAGAGCTCTGCCCCTTCCAGGAAGCGCCGGCCAGATTCTCTGGGGGGTCTGCAGCCCTCGTTTTTCGGCGGTTTTAACCGCTAATGAGAGTACTGAAGCTAATTAAAAGGTAAATATAGCAAAACATTTTCTCTTCAGACTCTCTTTAATTTTCACCCTAACAACAAGGCTATATGACCCGCAGTGCTGACGTATTTATCCTAATGGACTAATAAGCTTTCCCTTGCAGTCTCCTGGTCCTGACATCCAAACTTTGACTCACCCCTGCGGTCTGCACAACCTCAATCCCTTCAACTCAGCAATAGTGGGGTTGGTTGAAAGGCAGCTCAGCAATGGCACCTCCCAGTTCCTGAATGGTAGAGCTGATGAGTGGTAATTCAGCCATAGTTCCTCCTATTTCCTGAATGGTAGGGGTGGGGAGTGGCAGCTTAGCCATAGTCCCTCCTAGTTTCTGGGTGGGAAGGGTTGTGAGTGGCAGTTCAGCCATAGCCCCTCCCAGTTCCTAAATGGTAGGAGTGGTGAATGGCAGTTCAGCCATAGCTCCACCTAGTTCCTGAATGGTAGGAGTGGTGAATGGCAGCTCAGTCATAGCCCCTCCTAGTTTCTGAATGGTAGAGGTGGTAAGTGACAGCTCAGCCATAGCCACTCCTAGTTCCTGAATAGCAGAGGTGGTAAGTGGCAGTTCAGCCGTAGCCCCTCCTAGTTCCTCAATGGTAGGGGTGGTGAGTTTCAGTTCAGCCATAGCTCCGCCCAGTTCCTGAATGGTAGGAGTGGTGAATGGCAGCTCAGCCATAGCCTCCTTCTAGTTGCTGAATGTTAGAGGTGGTAAATGTCAGTTCAGCCATAGCCCCACCCAGTTCCTGAATGGTAGGAGTGATGAATAGCAGCTCAGCCATAGCCCCTGGCACCTCCCAGTTCCTGAATGGTAGATGTGGAGAGTGGCAGCTTAGCCATAGTCCCTCCTAGTTCCTGGGTGGGAAGGGTGGTGAGTGGCAGTTCAGCCATAGCCCCTCCTAGTTCCTGAATGGTAGGAGTGGTGAATGGCAGTTCAGCCATAGCTCCGCCCAGTTCCTGAATGGTAGGAGTGGTGAATGGCAGCTCAGCCATATCCCCTCCTAGTTCCTGAATGGTAGAGGTGGTAAGTGGCAGTTCAGCCATAGTCCCTCCTAGTTCCTCAATGGTAGGGGTGGTGTGTGGCAGTTCAGCCATAGCTCCGCCCAGTTCCTGAATGGTAGGAGTGGTGAATGGCAGCTCAGCCATAGCCTCCTTCTAGTTGCTGAATGTTAGAGGTGGTAAGTGTCAGTTCAGCCATAGCCCCACCCAGTTCCTGAATGGTAGAAATGATGAATAGCAGCCATAGCCATAGCCCCTGGCACCTCCCAGTTCCTGAATGGTAGAGCTGGTGAGTGGTAATTCAGTCATAGTCCCTCCTAGTTCCTGAATGGTAGGGGTGGGGAGGGACAGCTTAGCCTTAGTCCCTCCTAGTTTCTGGGTGGGAAGGGTGGTGAGTGGCAGTTCAGCCATAGCCCCACCCAGTTCCTGAATGGTAGGAGTGATGAATGGAAGCTCAGCCATAGACTCTCCTAGTTGCTGAATGGTAGAGGTGGTAAGTGTCAGTTCAGCCATAGCCCCTCCTAGTTCCTGAATGGTAGATGTGGTGAGTGGCAGCTTAGCCACAGTCCCTCCTAGTTCCTGCATGGGAAGGGTGGTGAGTGGCAGTTCAGCCATAGCCCCTCCTAGTTCCTGAATGGTAGATGTTGAGAGAGGCAGCTTTCTGTTGACCTTGCTGTCAGTTACAACTGATGTGCAAGGTATTGTCCATATTTCTCTATGGCTCATGTGGGCAATATTTCAGTTTAACAGTGTGCTGACCCAGAAGCTGTTACATTTTTAAAATGGAGGGCGGAAAATTCCATCAATCACAGTTGACAAACAGGACGCAGGAGAGGAGAAGGAGATTGATGAGTAGACTACACGGGAGGCGAGTATAAATGTGTATGTTTATTTTGACTTTTAATTTTCAGTTCAGGTTTGCTTTAAAATTGAATAGCCAGAATAACAAGGATATAAGTGGTGCAATACTAACCTCGTTTTTGTACCGCGCCACATTTAGTGCAATATAATCATTGCTGTAGTGAGTGGAAAAGTTGACAGCATTGATCACATGGGCTCCAACATGTATAGCTGCAAAGAAACAAGAAGAGATATCACTACTGACATTACTTCAGTACCACAATAACATGCTGAACAGGTATAAATGGACTTGTAAAATTACTTTAGAGACTCTGAACTCTGATGTTCTCTCCATGGAGCTCTTGGCTGTCCCTAGTGGAGATAATCAATAACATGCTAATTTTCTGACCTAGCTGAAAGTGTATTCCATATAAAATCCCACTTGCAGGTGAGCCAATCAAAGTCAGCAGCTATTGGATTGGTCCAGTTTTAAGATGTACAATATGTAAAAGGGACCATAACCAAGGATTGAACTTCATCCCAATCAATAGCTGATACCCCCTTTCCCATGAGAAATATTTACCTTTTCTCTGACAGATCATCAGGGACGTCTGTATGGCTGATATTGTGGTGAAACCCCTCCCACAGTGTGATGTCAGCAACAAGGTACAGATATCACACTGTGGGAGCCTTGTTGCATTGTGGGAAATAACAGCTGTTTCCAACTGCCAAAATAGCAGCATCCCCTTCCACAGAGATCACCTGCCACAGTGTCATGTGAATGACGGTTTGTGCAGTGGGATAGGGGCGGAGCATTGCACTAGCCAGGTATAAAACAGATATAAAGGATCTTCTGTTAATATCTTGGAACCTGATACCACAGGATAGGTGTCGGGATCCTGTGCGCTATGCAGAGCTGTTTTGTAGCACGAGAAGGATGTTCACAATATACAGTGGACAGGTGGTTATAAAGTCTTGGCTAACCAACCCAAATAGATCAATCCCATTATTGTATGAGGAATCCTCAGATGAACTGAGGAACAATCCCAATTTCCTATCCCCGGATAGTGCTGTGTTGCTGTAACATCTGTGAACACTTACGCTTATTACATATGGAGGCTCAGCTGGTGACACAAACCAACAGGAGGCTTAAGGCCCATACACACGGCATAGATTTGTCTGTAGTTGTGAGGCAGACAAGAGACAACAGCGTATTTTTGGCAGCGACAATTAGAGTTTGTGGCAGTTGTACACATGTGACAACAGAAAGAGTGAAGACACGAGGGAAGCTGTCTGCCACAGACTACGTATAGTATTAGTACTATGGTAGCGACTCTGCTATCTGTAGGCGAAGACTTTCGCACACACGACAGGACACCAACAGACTAAGGGACGGTTCATGAGACAAAAGTCACAAGAGCTTCACCAGTTGAATCGCTCAAACATGGCTGTGTCTGCAGACAGTCTGCTGACATTCTTTGTCGATTGCCGTGTCCACACAATCGGTCGCACGAACCGTCGCTCAACACATGTCTGTATAGACATTTGTACGCCATGTGTATGGGCCTTTAACTACACAACGACTGCGTCACGCCGATGGGCGTGATCGCGCTGGCAGCCCCAGGACCGCCTAACGCCAATTGGCGTCAAGTCCTGGGGCGGGGTTTAGCAGGAGATCGCGTGCGCCGATGCTCCACTCCGTCATCAGTCTCCCATCGGCGATTGCCGCTAGGAGACTGTTAGAAACAGAAACCACCGTTTAATAACACTGTACAGCGCTGTACTGGGGACAGCCGCGTGACATGGCTGTCCCCTCTGGAGTCACAGAGAGCGATCGGCTCTCATAGGCTGATGTCTATGAGAGCCGATCACTGTGATTGGCTGGCGAGGGGGAGGGAGGAAAACAAAAATAAAAGAAAAATGGGTACATTTATTTTTAAAAAAAGGAAATAAATATTTATAAATAAATAAATAAACAAACATCTCAGGAGGGATCAGAGCCCACCAACAGAAATCTCTGTTGGTGGGCAGAAAGGGGGGAGGGGAATCACTTCTGTGCTGAGTTGTACGGCCCTGCAGCTTGGCCTTAAAGCTAAAGTGGCCTAATTGATAAAAAAAATAGCCTGGTCACTAGGGGGTGTAAGCCTACGGTCCTCAAGTGGTTAAAGGCTTGATGTTGCATAGAGGGAGTGCATTGACTATGAGATACAACAGGCAGGAAAATCGAGGCCTGTGAGAAAGGATAGGTCTGCACTATGTACTGTCACCAGCCACCCGGGTCACATGACTTCACTGTCTGCAGATAAATGACTTCAGTATCAACTGCTAGATAATGACTTATTGTGGCTCTCCCATCTGCTGTGGACGTATAGCCAGGCGGTGACATCATCCGCAATCTGCAGGAAGTATTGACTCAGGGAAAAAAACAAAACGCTAGAGCTCCAGGCAATAATATCACACACTATTTGTCCCTTCTGCTGATAGTGAATCGCTCTGTCTGTTTGGATCGCATTCGCCCCAGCGGTAGAGGCGGTGGATCCTTCTGTACTCTGCCTTGGAGTGTAAGCCAGAGCAGCGGTTGCTACTGGTTGCTCCATCTGTCTGTCTGTCTGGATCGCATTTGCCCTAGCGGTAGAGGCGGTGGATCCTTCTGACCTATGTTCCTGGAGTGTGGGCCAGAGCTTTTGTCTGGTGTGAACGCTTGCTGTTGTCTGGTGTTAGGCAACCGATTAGCAAAGCATTCTCGCCATCTGTTTGTCTTTTTGTTCTGTGTTTAATAGTTAGTTAGGGTTGGTACGCTTTGTCGCTGTTGCGCTTAACGCGCGGTGACCGTGCCTTGAACGCGCTTTGACGCTATTGCGCTTAACGTGTGGTGACCGCGTTTAGCTAGTCCTGTCAGTAGAGTTGAGCTGAAATTTTCGTAATTTCGCATTACTAAAATTACGCATGCGAAATTTGCGATTACGATGCGAAATTACAGTAGCGTAATTGCCATTAAAATCGTAATTGAAAATACCGTAAGCGTAATTTTCAACGCGTAATTTCGCGTTTCGTTCATGCCGTAATTTCGCATTAAACGCTACCGTTATTTCGCGTTAAACCGTAACGCTCCGTATAATATAAAAAAGCCGCCGACTTTAAGGGTTAATAGCAAAGCCCCCTTAAATGCTAAGAGCCTCAAATTTGGAGAATATATTAAGGAGATCAGGAGGAATAAGAGGAAACATTTTTTTTTCAAAAAGACCTTATAGTTTTTGAGAAAATCGATGTTAAAGTTTCAAAGGAAAAATGTAAACATTTAAAAACCCGCCGACTTTAACGGTTAATAGCAAAGCCTGCTTAAAGTTTAGGAACACCAAATTCCCAGGGTATATTAAGGGGATCAGTGGGAATAAGAGGGAAATTTTTTTTTTCAAAAAGACCTTATAGTTTTTGAGAAAATCGATTTTTAAGTTTCAAGGGCGAAAATGTCTTTTAAATGCAGAAAATGTCAGTTTTTTTTGCACAGGTAACAATAGTGTATTATTTTCATAGATTCCCCCAAGTGGGAAGAGTTTTACTTACTTCGTTCTGAGTGTGGGAAACATTAAAAAAAAACGACGTGGGGTCCCCCCTCCCAGACCTCTTTAACCCCTTGTCCCCCATGCAGGCTGGGATAGCCAGAATGCGGAGCACCGGCCGCGTGGGGCTCCGCACCCTGACTATACCAGCCCGCATGGTCCATGGATTGGGGGGTCTCGGAAGGGGAGGGAAAGCCAAGCTTTCCCCTCCCCCTCCGAGCCCTTGTCCAATCCAAGGACAAGGGGCTCTTCTCCACCTCCGATGGGCGGTGGAGGTGGAGGCCGCGATTTCCTGGGGGGGAGGTTCATGGTGGAATCTGGGAGTCCCCTTTAAAAAGGGGTCCCCCAGATGCCCACCCCCCCTCCCAGGAGAAATGAGTATAGAGGTACTTGTACCCCTTACCCATTTCCTTTAAGAGTTAAAAGTAAATAAACACACAAACACTTAGAAAAAGTATTTTAATTGAACAAAAAACATAACCACGAATAAAGTCCTTTAATATTCTTAATTAACCATTAATACTTACCTGTCCCTTTAAATAAATGATCCCTCGAAATAGCCTCGGAAATGTTCTATCAGTTACAATGTAACAACTTTGTTACATTGTAACTACGACGCACCCGACGTCACTCGCCGCCGCCGCATACGCGTCTGCGCTGCACACATTCCCGACAGAGCTCTGAGCTATATAGCTCAGAGCTCTGAGAAGCATCTTTGTATTTAGGCTCCAAGGAGCCCCATTGGTCCTTAGCAGACCAATGGGGTTCCTTCAAATCAAAAGGAACCCCATTGGTCTGCTAAGGACCAATGGGGCTCCTTGGAGCCCAAATACAAAGATGCTTAGAGAGCTCTGAGCTAATATAGCTCAGAGCTCTGTCGGGTCCGTGCAGGAGGCTAAGTCCCCGCAGCTCCCGCTGTCCTCCCCGCCCACATCTGTCACCCACATGTCACCCACATGTGAGTGACATGTGGGTGACATGTGGGAGAGGCGGGGAGGGCAGCGGGAGCCGGCGGGGACTTAGCGTCCTGCACGGACCCGACAGAGCTCTGAGCTATATAGCTCAGAGCTCTCTAAGCATCTTTGTATTTGGGCTCCAAGGAGCCCCATTGGTCCTTAGCAGACCAATGGGGTTCCTTTTGATTTGAAGGAACCCCATTGGTCTGCTAAGGACCAATGGGGCTCCTTGGAGCCTAAATACAAAGATGCTTCTCAGAGCTCTGAGCTATATAGCTCAGAGCTCTGTCGGGAATGTGTGCAGCGCAGACGCGTATGCGGCGGCGGCGAGTGACGTAGGGTGCGGCGTAGTTACAATGTAACAAAGTTGTTACATTGTAATAACTTTGTTACATTGTAACTGATAGAACATTTCCGAGGCTATTTCGAGGGATCATTTATTTAAAGGGACAGGTAAATATTAATGGTTAATTAAGAATATTAAAGGACTTTTTTCGTGGTTATGTTTTTTGTTCAATTAAAATACTTTTTCTAAGTGTTTGTGTGTTTATTTACTTTTAACTCTTAAAGGAAATGGGTAAGGGGTACAAGTACCTCTATACTCATTTCTCCTGGGAGGGGGGGTGGGCATCTGGGGGACCCCTTTTTAAAGGGGACTCCCAGATTCCACCATGAACCTCCCCCCCAGGAAATCGCGGCCTCCACCTCCACCGCCCATCGGAGGTGGAGAAGAGCCCCTTGTCCTTGGATTGGACAAGGGCTCGGAGGGGGAGGGGAAAGCTTGGCTGCCCCTCCCCTTCCGAGACCCCCCAATCCATGGACCATGCAGGCTGGTATAGTCAGGGTGCGGAGCCCCACGCGGCCGGTGCTCCGCATTCTGGCTATCCCAGCCTGCATGGGGGACAAGGGGTTAAAGAGGTCTGGGAGGAGGGACCCCACGTCGTTTTTTTTTTTAATATTTCCCAAACTCAGAACGAAGTAAGTAAAACTCTTCCCACTTGGGGGAATCTATGAAAATAATACACTATTGTTACCTGTGCAAAAAAAACTGACATTTTCTGCATTTAAAAGACATTTTCACCCTTGAAACTTAAAAATCGATTTTCTCAAAAACTATAAGGTCTTTTTGAAAAAAAAAAAATTTCCTCTTATTCCCACTGATCCCCTTAATATACCCTGGGAATTTGGTGTTCCTAAACTTTAAGCAGGCTTTGCTATTAACCGTTAAAGTCGGCGGGTTTTTAAATGTTTACATTTTTCCTTTGAAACTTTAACATCGATTTTCTCAAAAACTATAAGGTCTTTTTGAAAAAAAAATGTTTCCTCTTATTCCTCCTGATCTCCTTAATATATTCTCCAAATTTGAGGCTCTTAGCATTTAAGGGGGCTTTGCTATTAACCCTTAAAGTCGGCGGCTACCTAACATTGATACATGCGTCAACTTTTCCGCTTCGGGAGCATGACCATACGCATTAATTTCGTAATACCGGTTGCAATGCGAAAATTACGCGAAATCCTTCTTCATTACGATTATGTACTTACGGACATAAACGTAATTACACTAATTACGTGAAATTTCGCGAAATCGTAATTACTCCATTACGCTCATCTCTGCCTGTCAGTTCCTTCGTGTTGGATTGCAGTTTGCTATTTGGTTCTGTCTTTATTCATTCTATGATCTGTCTTTACTCAGTCTTGTATCTATGTTAGCAATTGCCATTCTTGTGATTGCTTTCTCACTTTGGTCTTCGCTTGTTGTATGTCAACCGTCGCCGGGTGGCGACTAGATTGGTGGACATACATACATTCTGTCTCTGTGCTCACTCTCTCTCGAGTGGTTATCTTGCCCTGTATTGCTTCACTTCGTGCAATCTCCATCTGGCATCTGTGGTTGTACAGAGACTGTGTTCCTCTGTACTCCACAGCTCCATCTGCCGGTTGGAATACCTCTCTACAGGTGCATTTGCATCAAAGCTGGGTTCCCTTATCCAAGCGCTTGTGGAGGGTTTCCGCAGTGTCAGCGTACATGTTGTGCGCTGACCACGGAGATAATTCCACAACCGTTACAATAACTGTATTGAAGCTGCTAATGAGTTAAAGAGGCACTGTAGCGGCATATCGCAGAAAGCAGTAAATTATTCAGGACATCGACTTTTAGCCTGCCTTTGCACTCGGCATAGCAATTTTCACACGCTTTTTTTCCACAAATGCAAAATGTATGAATTTTGGCATAGGATTCTATTTTCCCATTATGAGTGCAAAACTTCACAGTACGATTTTTAAAGCTATAACTTCCCGTCCCTCCCTTCTACTTCCTGTGGGTGCTCCAAAGGGGCGTACTGAGCACATGCTTGGGTTTTTTTTTGGAAGTGTTGGAAGTTTTGGAACTGCTTTCCTTCTTATTTATGTAAATTTTGTTATTCACATGTAAATGTTCAAATTTGAAATGCAAAAATTTGCATTTTCATTGCCTTGAATAGTACGTGATTCACCTGTCGTAGGCTGCTTTTAGGATGTGAAAAATTGCACAACAACACATGTCAAATACAATAAAAAAAAAAAAAAAACTTATAATATAATGAATTGTATGTTGTACAGATAAATAACAGAACATTAGCAGCAGTGAAAAGTCTCATATTTTTAATTTTAGTTATATAGATTTTTTTTTTAACAACTGCATCATACTGTCACAGTCACCGTTTTAAATCCACACTCTGTCTTTTAAGCTATAAAACAAAGCAAAAATAATGACCCTTAGAACGTTCCTGTATTAAAACTTTATTTTAAGCTGTCTCTCACTGTTTAAGTGCTTCAGAAAACAGGACTGTATTCCACCCAGTGGGTCCGATTAGTTCCTTTACATAGATAACAACTGAAGTTTTTTTTTAACTCTTTCTGTACTGGAAAACAATATAAGACTTTTTTCTTTGCTACTTATGTTTTATATGTTAGCTGTACTACAGATACAATTTATTATAAGGTTATTTTTCCTTCAGGTGTGTTAAAGTGAATGGAAACCACATTTTAAAAAAAATGAAGCAAATACTTACCTAAGGAGAGGGAAGGCTCTGGGTCGTATAGAGCCTTCCGTCTCCTCTCTCGGTGCTCTCTATCCTGTGCTGGCTCCTCCCTGTTTCAATCCCCCACCGAAAGGGTATGTGGAAGTCTCCGGGAGCCGTGTCCTCCCGAAGACGGGCGGCCCTGTACTGCACAGGCGTGAGCATGCAGGATAGCGTGCTTGTGCAGGCGCAGTACAGGGCCGCCCTTCTTCAGGAGCACTCGGGCTCCCTGAAGACCTCTGAAGCCTCCTTCGGCTGGGTAAAACAGTATTTGACTAAATTAGTCAAATACTGCTACCGGGCGAGCCAGCACCGGAACGAGGGGACCAGGAGAGGAGCCGGAAGGCTCTATAGGACCCAGAGCCTTCCCTCTCCTTGGGTAAGTATCTGTCTCATTTTTTTTAAATGCAGTTCCCATTCACTTTAAGTTAATAACATGGATGCATGTTCTAAAATGTGGTCACCGTTAATGAATGACTTAGGCAGACAATCACGATTTAAGACCCCCGCCTGCTAATATAAATAATTTTCTTTCTCTTCCCCTAAGCCTTTACAATTGGGTAATGCGAATCTCATCCTCAGTTAGACAATACTTGTTGACAGTCAAGTTTAAATATTTAATGTCTTAACAAAGGCTTTTATGACTGGAAAATACTCCATGCAACCAACATATGGCTGTGATTGTTCTTTCTTTTGTCTGCTAAATATCACGCTTTGGAATGTTATAATTACTCCTCCTGCATGAGGAATATGTCATTGCTATACTGAGACTACAGTAATGCTTTGCAATGAAATACTTCTGAATTGAAATACTATCATCCTTCATGCTGTCCCTCTTTCCTATCTCTAATGGAGATGGAGAGTGTGGTGTGTGTCAGGCACGGTCCCAGCTTAGGCTGCCTATGCTTGCCACCAGACCTTTTTATGGTAAGGAAAGGAGTCAGGAAGTGGTATAGAGGAAGTGGCCAGTGTAATGATCCGCTCAGCTGGCTGCACAGGCAGACAGCTGTTTGACCATTCCTTAAGTCTGAGGGCTGCAGGTCTCTGGAAAAGAGACCTGTCTTTAATTTGCAAGTTTTAGACTTGCTCTGTCACTGAGGAATCTGCATACACTTGTCATGCAAATTGCCTAGCCGCCTCTTTTGAAGGCTTGCAGCATAAATACCATGTTCTCCCAGGATCCTTTGCTGGTCATGATGGTTTGTTACTGCTAAAACACTCCTGGAATGTCAGCCTTGCTATTGTTTGCTAAAGATTATCTTAGAGTATTCCTGGGGACTGCACTAGGCATCCCTCTAGTGCAGTCAGGTTGTATTATTTGTAGTGCCTTGTCCTGTTTCTCTGCCTCGATTGTCTTGTCGCCAGCGGCGGTCGACAGGAAATCGTTCTGTCTGTCTGGGAGTGTAGGCCAGAGCTGCGGTTGCTGCTGGCTGCTCCATTTGTTTGTCTGTCTGGATTGCGTTCGCCCTAGTGGTAGGGGCAGTGCTTCCTTCTATATTCTGCCTGAGGGGTGCTAACCAGAGCAGCGGTTGCTACTGGTAGCCCCATTTGTTTGTCTGTCTGGATCGCATCCGCTCTAGCGGTAGCAGCGGTGGTTCCTTCTATATTCTGCCTTGTGGGGTGCTGGCCAGAGAAGCGGTTGCTACTGGTAGCCCCATCTGTCTGTCTGTCTTGTCTGGTACGAACGCTTGCTGTAGGCTCGGTGAGGTAACCGTTTAGCAAGCGTTCGCGTTCTCTATTTCGTGTTTGTGTACTCTATTTCGTGTTAGTTAGGGTGGCACGCTTATCACTGGGCGCCTAACGCGCGGTGATCGTGCTTAAACGTGTTCGCTGTTGCGAATGAGTGCGGTGTTCGCGTTTAGCTAGCGTTTGTTATTTTCTTTGATGTTCTTATTGTTGTTGCTTGCTGTGCCTTTTGCTACTCTCGTGCTCTGTCCTGCTCATTCTTGTGTCTGTTGGCAATCACCAGTCTGGCGATTGCATTCATGCTTTGTTTCTGCTGATGCGTGTTCACCGTCGCTGGGTGGCGACTAGATTGGTGGACACACATTCATTCTGTCCCTGTGCTCTTTCTTTATACTTGTGCTCGGTCTAGTTCAGTCTTGTGTCACTATTGGCAATCGCTACGCTTGCGTTCCCACTTCATTTCCGTTGTTGTGCGTTCACCGTCGCTGGGTGGCGACTAGATTGGTGGACACACGCACATTCTATCTCTGTGCTTACTCAGTCTTGTTTCCCTGTTGGCAATCGTTATCTCTTGCGATTGCGTTCTCACTTGGTTTCCCCTGTTGTGTGTTCATCGTCGCTGGGTGGCGACTAGATTGGTGGACACACATACATCCTGTCTCTGTGCTCTTTCTCTTTAAGGCTAACAGGGGAAGGGTATGGGGAAATTGTTCAGGGACGTAAGTAAATTGAGTGAGCATCACCTTTGCCAAATGTAGGCGGTGGTCCTGAACCTTATTTGTAAAAGCAAATCGGATTAACAGAGGGCTCCTTAGGACTCAACGGTATATGCAAAATTAGAAAACTTTATTGACTTATAGATAATCAGTATTGCGAGGCTACCTAAATGAATGCATACAGAGCTAAAAAAGCAACAGCGCTGTTGTCAGATAAAAACCAAACCAACATCCAAACCATACTGGCACGCTTCACACCAAACACCTCCAGATATTTACGGGGTACCCCATGAGTGGCAATATATGGCACTGACAAAAGTCCGCCTGCGGGGAAAACGGAATGAGAAAACAGCCTAGATATTGACACACGCTAGTGCATGTGCAGAATGTCCAATGTCCTCCAAATAGACGTGCATATGTCTCATTTGACTGGGCTGGCACATAAAAGACACAAGTTCACTGCGTGTGTGTACTCATACTCACGACCTCCGAATGTCCGTCGCAAGTTGGATGAGAATGGTAATCCGCCTGGCTATTTTGAATCAGCCGCGCAGGCAGGCTGCACCAATTGTAATCCACAAAGAGGGGCCCCTCTGGATGCAATCCGGTCCGGCGTGTGGACAAACTTCAACCGCTGGGAAACCGATCAAGCGCATCAGAAACGCAGCGAGCGTTCACCTCCACGTGACTAGTTAGCCGTCACAGTCCGTCCGCGGGTAGAGAAACTCTCCACCGGTCTAGAGTTGAGCAGCCAAGCTGCCCGGGAGGACGCCACGCCACACGCGCCAAGCCGGATTCTCCAGCGTGCCACCGCCTGGTGGGTCCGCGGTCAGAAGGTTGGATGAAGGCGACCAATCGCCGACTAGTTTCGCTTGACGTCAGCAAGCTTCATCAGGGCGGGGCTTGGAGATGTGAGCCGTCCTCTTATACGGAATCCTCGACTCCTCCTCTCCTAACGCAGCAATGCTGTATTTAAAACAAATGGAAGCTGCAGCCATCCAATCAGGGAAGGGGAAGTAGTGAATCTTTATTCATCTGCCCGTATATGAGCCTTCTATTCAAAGTGCATTTTTAATGTAGCAAGTTGAAATAAAGATCGAGCAGAATGGCTATAAACCCTATTCGCACACACCCCATGCAAACCCATCATTGACCTGATGCGGACACGTCGACACATGACAGCATTATATAATGCCCCATCTGTCTGTCTGTCTTGTCTGGTACGAACGCTTGCTGTAGGCTCGGTGAGGTAACCGTTTAGCAAGCGTTCGCGTTCTCTATTTCGTGTTTGTGTACTCTATTTCGTGTTAGTTAGGGTGGCCTGCTTATCACTGGGCGCCTAACGCGCGGTGATCGTGCTTAAACGTGTTCGCTGTTGCGAATGAGTGCGGTGTTCGCGTTTAGCTAGCGTTTGTTATTTTCTTTGATGTTCTTATTGTTGTTGCTTGCTGTGCCTTTTGCTACTCTCGTGCTCTGTCCTGCTCATTCTTGTGTCTGTTGGCAATCACCAGTCTGGCGATTGCATTCATGCTTTGTTTCTGCTGATGCGTGTTCACCGTCGCTGGGTGGCGACTAGATTGGTGGACACACATTCATTCTGTCCCTGTGCTCTTTCTTTATACTTGTGCTCGGTCTAGTTCAGTCTTGTGTCACTATTGGCAATCGCTACGCTTGCGTTCCCACTTCATTTCCGTTGTTGTGCGTTCACCGTCGCTGGGTGGCGACTAGATTGGTGGACACACGCACATTCTATCTCTGTGCTTACTCAGTCTTGTTTCCCTGTTGGCAATCGTTATCTCTTGCGATTGCGTTCTCACTTGGTTTCCCCTGTTGTGTGTTCATCGTTGCTGGGTGGCGACTAGATTGGTGGACACACATACATCCTGTCTCTGTGCTCTTTCTCTTTAAGGGCTATCTTGCCCTGCATTGCTTCCCCTCGTACAATTCCTATCTGGCATCTGTGGCAGTACAGAGGGGTTGTTCCTCTGTTCTCCACAGCTCCATGTGCCGGCAGGAATTCCCCTCTACAGGTGCATAGCACCATTGCTGGGTTCGCTCCGATTATACGCTTGTGGAGGATTTCCGCAGTGTCAGCGCGCATCCTGTGCCATGGAAATAATTACACAATCGTTACAGCCAGTAGCCGGTCCTTGGACAAACACCAGGCTCAAGGCCTCCACTAAGGTTGCCTAAAATATGGGCTTGTTCACACTGTGTGCGTTTTCGTTTTTTTTCTTAAGCACTGTCGATTTAAAAAAAAAAGTGCTTGTGCATTGTTGCTCTATGTGAGTGTTCTCACATGAGCGATGAGCTTTCTTTCTTGTGTGTGTGTGTGTGTGGTGTGTGTTGTGTGTGTGTGTGTGTTGTGTGTGTGTGTGTGGTGTGTGTGTGGTGTGTGTGTTGTGTGTTGTGGTGTGTGTGTGTGTGTGTGTGTGTGTGTGTGTGTGTGTGTGTGTGTGTGTGTGTGTGTGTGTGTGTGTGTGTGTGTGTGTGGTGTGTGTGTGTGTGTGGTGTGTGTGTGTGTGTGGGGGGGGGGGGTTGGTGTGTGTGTGTGTGGTGTGTATGTGTAGTGTGTGTGGGTGTGTGTTTTTGTGGTGCGTGTGTGGTGTGTGTGTGGTGTGTGTGTGTGTGTATGGTGTGTGTGTGTGAGTATGGTGTGTGTGTGTGTGTATGGTGTGTGTGTGTGTGTATGTGTGTGTGAGGTGTGTGTATGTGTGTGTGTGCGGTGTGTGTGTGTGTGTGTGTGTGTGGTGTGTATGTGTAGTGTGTGTGTGTGGGGTGTGTGTGTGTGTGGTGCGTGTGTGTGTGTGTGCGGGGGGGGGGTGGTGTGTGTGTGTGTGTGTGGTGTGTGGGGTGCGTGTGTGTGTTGTGTGTGTGTGTGTATGGTGTGTGCGCGTGTGTGTGTGTGTGGGGGGGGGGGGAGGGGTATCATGCAGACAAGTGTAGTCAGTATTCTAGTTTATGAGCTCAATCTGGCGCTTTAGGCCCCTTTTACACTTGCATTACAAGTGTGTGTTGTGTTACCCTGTTTTACTGCAAAGTAACACAACGCCAATGCAAGTCAATGGGACCTAGCACACTTACCAGTTTCTGATTCGCCGCTGAGCTGCAGCAAAGTCAACAGCACGTTACCGCAGGACTTCCGCCCTGGCAGAAATAATGTTAGTCATTGGGCGACGCCTATCTTTTAAAAAGGATGACGACGCAGTTGTGGCACGCATGCTCGGAACAACGGAAAGCACTGGGATCCCAGTGATGTACTTCCTGTCCAGCAGAAAGTACGTCACTGGACGAAGGGCGGCGAGGGGCGTGTGGGTGGGGGCGGTGCTATGCAAATGACCCTGTTGGCGCACTTTGCTGCAGAGTCATATGTTAGTCTACATAGTTAGATGTAGACTAACAGAGTTAGTTACATAGTTAGTTTGGTTGAAAAAAAGACATCCATCCATCAAGTCAAACCAGAAAAAAAAAAAAATTATTTTGCGGTGGGATATAGCAGGAGCATCGCAACCCCACGGCCACCGCAACCCAAAATTATGTTGTAAAGCCGGCCTAAAGGACACCCAAACTAAGACGGATAAGGAGTCTGTCATATTTTTTTTTCCTTTTAAGCAATACCAGTTCTCGGCCTTTTGGCTAAGATCAAGTGTAGTATCTGTTCTTGAGGTTTTTGGGGGGACCTGGAGGGATGGCACTGTGGCGGGTGTCCTTCCTGGTCGTAATTCCCAGGGGCTGATTAAATGGATCTATACCATGGTTGAAGCTGAATGGCTGAGGGCTTTGCTTAGGCGTACTGCCCCTGGAAGTGGCGCTCCAGGTGCACCTGAAAAAACCTGAGATGTGGCAGATCTCAGGCGGAAGTAGGGTGCTTTGGTCTGTACTGCCCATATGCATAGCCAACTAACGCAGCTCCCCGGCCTTTTGGCTAGGGAGAGTGCAGAATTTTTATCACTCCGGCCGCAAGGTCGGGGCCAGCTTGCTGGCACCGGGGACTTCGGTTCCCACCCGGCTCCCTCTCGGGGGAGCCACCCGGACCATGTGGACACGGTTGCCACATGGCCAGGCCCTTTGGGTAACCACTGGGCGCAGTCGGGGTCCTCGGAGGAGGACCCCAGGATCCTCCAACCCCTCGGGTGTTGGAGGATGCCACCCCCTGAGCCGAAGGCAAAGGGGGAAGGTTCCCTTCGGGGAACAACCGGAAGGGCCCTGCTGCATTGTGGGGCCCGTGGCTACTCATGCACGTTTTGTGGGGGTGGTTTAGGGCACTCACGCTTTTTCCGTGCACGGGGCTAATAGCCTTGCTTACCCGGGACTCCTGTTGCATGCAACAAGAGCCAAGAAAGCTTAAAAAAAAAAAAAAATCTGTTCTTATCAGAGGGGACCTTTGGGGGACCTGGAGGGATGGCACAGTGGCAGTGTGTCCCGCCTAGTCATAATTCCCAGAGGCTGGTGGAATGGATCTACTATTGATCAAAGCTGAATGGCTGAGGGCTTTGCTTAGGCGTACTGCCCCTGGAAGTGGCGCTCTAGGTGCACCTGAAAAAACCTGGGACATGGCAGATCCCAGGCGGAAGTAGGGTGCTTTGCTCTGTACTGCCCATATGCATAGCCAACTAACGCAGCTCCCCGGCCTTTTGGCTAGGGAGAGTGCAGAATTTTTATAACTCCGGCCGCAAGGTCGGGGCCAGCTTGCTGGCACCGGGGACTTCGGTTCCCACTCGGCTCCCTCTCGGGGGAGCCACCCGGACCATGTGGACGCGGTTGCCACATGGTCAGGCCCTTTGGGTAACCACTGGGCACAGCCGGGGTCCTCCTCGGAGGACTCCAGGATCCTCCAACCCCTCGGGTGTTGGAGGATGCCACCCCCTGAGCCGATGGCAAAGGGGGAAGGTTCCCTTCGGGGAACACCAGAAGGGCCCTGCTGCATTGTGGGGCCCGTGGCTACTTATGCACGTTTTGTGGGGGTGCTTTAGGGCACTCACGCTTTTTCCGTGCATGGGGCTAATAGCCTTGCTTACCCGGGAGCCAAGAAAGCTAAAAAAAAAAAAAAAACAGTTACCTGGCGCCCTGCTGATCTTTCATGCATCAGTAGTGTCTGAATCCCAACCTAAAACAAGCATACGGCAAACCCAGTCAGACTTCAGTCAAACATCTGCTTTGCATGCTTGTTCAGGGTCTACGGCCAAACGTATTAGAGGCGGAGGATCAGCGGGACAGCCAGGCAACATGCACTGTTTAATACTAAATAAATATGTCCTCCATATCACACTCACTTTAGGTGTGAAAAAACATGATATTATGTTTATCCATTAACTAACCAACCTGATTTAAAAAAATTAATAAAATAAAAAATACCATAATACAATTCAATTTGCTTCAGATGTAAGATATGAAGAGGCCTCCCCCTTGGAAGCAGAAAGAGCATATGATGTGATCCTATTCAGGCTGGCAGGGGGGCTATTTGCTCAGAAGCCCCCTGCTGGTCAGCTGCTGGAACGCCGCCATCAGGCTGCTTCAAGGATATCTTTGCTCAGCAGTGCAGTTACTGCACTTTGTCCAGCAATAGAAAACATATTTACATACCGTACTCTCTGAATACAGCAAGCTGAGCATATATCACATAGAAAAAGCACATTCCATTATTAATAACACAAAATGTTTGTCATGTGACTTTAGCAGAGTTCAACAAAGTGCTGCAGAAGATGTCAGTGCTGTATAAATACACAATAATATTATGGTAGGACATTAGACTATGACTATGGTAGGATTAGATTGTGAGCTCCTCTGAGGACAGTCAGACTACTGTCTTTGAGATAAGAGTACGCTATACAGCCTTTTACTCCGTGGGTATTATTTTATATAATTATTTTGTCTATTAGAGCACGACAGGTGTGTTGTAGAGTCAACCTGCCTCAGAGGGAATAAGTCTTGCATTTCCGAATATGAGGGTCAGGACAGAATCATCAGGGGTCAGGACAGAATCCTCCAGGGTCAGGACAGATCATCAGAGGTCAGGACCAAATCATTAGGGGTCAGGACAGAATTATCAGGGGTCAGGACAGAATCCTCCAGGGTCAGGACAGAATCATCAGGGGTCAGGACAGAATCATCAGAGGTCAGGACCAAATCAATAGGAGTCAGGACAGAATCATCAGGGGTCAGGAATGAATCGTCAGGGGTCAGGAATGAATCGTCAGGGGTCAGGACAGAACCGCCTGGGGTCAAGACAGAATTTTCAGGGGTTAGGATAGAATCATCAGGGCTCAGTACAGAATCGTCTGGGGTCAGGACAGAATCGTCAATGGTCCGGACAAAGTCATCAGGGGTCAGGACAGAATCGTCAGTTGTCAGGACAGAATCTTCAGGGGTCAGGACAGAATCGTCCGGTGTCTGGACAGAATTGTCAGGGGTCAGAACAGAATCGTTAGGGGTCAGGACAGAATAGTCAGGGGTCAGGAAAGAATAGTCAGGGGTCAGGAAAGAATAGTCAGGGCTAAGTACTAGATCATCAGGGGTCAGGACAGAGTCGTCAGGGGTCAGAACCGAATCATCAGGGGTCAGCATGATTCGTCAGTGGTCAGAACAGAGTCATCAAGGGTCAGGACCGAATCCTCAGAGGTCAGGACAGAGTCATCAGGGGTCAGGTCCAAATCATCAGATGTCAGGACATAATTATTAGGGGTCGGGACCAAATCATCAGGGGTCAGGAACGAATCATCAGAGGCCAGGACAGAATCATCAGGGATCAGGACAGAATCATCAGGGGTCAAGAGAGAGTCATCAGGGGTCAGGACCGATTCATTAGGGGTCAAGACAGAATTATCAGGGGTCAGGAATGAATAGTCAGGGGTCAGGACAGGATCTACCTGGGTCAGGACAGAACCGTACGGGCTCAGGATAGAATTTTCAGGGGTCAGGACAGAATCATCAGGGCTCAGGACAGAATCGTCAGTGGTCAGGACAGAGTCATCAGGGGTCAGGACTAGAGTTGGGCCGAACCTCCGATTTTAGGTTCGCGAACCGGGTTCGCGAACTTTCGCGGAACGTTCGGTTCGCGTTAAAGTTCGCGAACCGCAATAGACTTCAATGGGGATGCGAACTTTGAAAAAAAAAAATAATTATGCTGGCCACAAAAGTGATGGAAAAGAGGTTTCAAGGGGTCTAACACCTGGAGGGGGGCATGGCGGAGTGGGATACACGCCAAAAGTCCCCGGGAAAAATCTGGATTTGACGCAAAGCAGCGTTTTAAGGGCAGAAATCACATTCAATGCTAAATGACAGGCCTAAAGTGCTTTAAAACATCTTGCATGTGTATACATCAATCAGAACAGGTATACAGTGGCGGGTTCACAGAACAGGTATACAGTGGCGGGTCCACTGAACAGAACAGGTATACAGTGGCGGGTTCACTGAACAGGTATACAGTGGCGGGTCCACTGAACAGAACAGGTATACAGTGGCGGGTTCACAGAACAGGTATGCAGTGGCAGGTTCACTGAACACAACAGGTATGCAGTGGCAGGTTCACTGAACACAACAGGTATGCAGTGGCGGGTCCACTGAACAGAACAGGTATACAGTGGCGGGTCCACTGAACAGAACAGGTATACAGTGGCGGGTCCACTGAACAGAACAGGTATACAGTGGCGGGTTCACAGAACAGGTATACAGTGGCGGGTCCACTGAACAGAACAGGTATACAGTGGCGGGTTCACAGAACAGGTATGCAGTGGCAGGATCACTGAACAGGTATGCAGTGGCAGGATCACTGAACAGGTATGGAGTGGCAGGATCACAGTACAGGTATGCAGTGGGCTGAGGGCTCACTGAACAGAACAGGTATGCAGTGGCAGGATCACTGAACAGGTATGGAGTGGCAGGATCACAGTACAGGTATGCAGTGGGCTGAGGGCTCACTGAACAGAACAGGTATGCAGTGGCAGGATCACTGAACAGGTATGCAGTGGCAGGATCACTGAACAGGTATGCAGTGGCAGGATCACAGTACAGGTATGCAGTGGGCTGAGGGCTCACTGAACAGAACAGGTATGCAGTGGCAGGATCACTGAACAGGTATGGAGTGGCAGGATCACAGTACAGGTATGCAGTGGGCTGAGGGCTCACTGAACAGAACAGGTATGCAGTGGCAGGATCACTGAACAGGTATGCAGTGGCAGGATCACTGAACAGGTATGCAGTGGCAGGATCACAGTACAGGTATGCAGTGGGCTGAGGGCTCACTGAACAGAACAGGTATGCAGCCAGGAAGAAGTTAAGCCTAACTAATCTTTCCCTATATGAGAGACTGCAGCAGCTCGCCCTACTCTCACTAATGCAGGCACACGAGTGGCCGTAATGGCCGCCGCTGCCTGCCTTATATAAGGGGGGGTGGGGCTCCAGGGGCTAGTGTAGCCTAATTGGCTACACTGGGCCTGCTGACTGTGATGTAGAGGGTCAAAGTTGACCCTCAGTGCATTATGGGGCGAACCGAACTTCTTCCGCAAAAGGTTCGCGTGCGGTACCCGCACGCGAACCACCTACGTTCGCGCGAACCACGTTCGCCGGCGAACCGTTCGGCCCAACTCTAGTCAGGACCAAATCGTCAGTTGTCAGGACAGAATCTTCAGGGGTCAGGACAGAATCGTCAGTGGTCAGGACAGAGTCATCAGGGGTTAGGACCAAATCGTCAGTTGTCAGGACAGAATCTTCAGGGGTCAGGACAGAATTGTCCGGTGTCAGGACAGAATCATCAGGGATCAGGACAGAATCATCAGGGGTCAAGAGAGAGTCATCAGGGGTCCCGACCGAATCCTCAGGGGTCAGGACAGAATTGTCAGGGGTCAAGACAAAGTCGTCAGGGTCAGGACAGAGATGTCAGGGGTCAGGACAGAATCGTCAGGGGTCCGGACAAAGTCATCAGGGGTCAGGACAGAATCGTCAGTTGTCAGGACAGAATCTTCAGGGGTCAGGACAGAATCGTCCGGTGTCTGGACAGAATTGTCAGGGGTCAGAACAGAATCGTTAGGGGTCAGGACAGAATAGTCAGGGGTCAGAAAAGAATAGTCAGGGGTCAGGAAAGAATAGTCAGGGCTAAGTACTAGATCATCAGGGGTCAGGACAGAGTCGTCAGGGGTCAGAACCGAATCATCAGGGGTCAGCATGATTCGTCAGTGGTCAGAACAGAGTCATCAAGGGTCAGGACCGAATCCTCAGAGGTCAGGACAGAGTCATCAGGGGTCAGGTCCAAATCATCAGATGTCAGGACATAATTATTAGGGGTCGGGACCAAATCATCAGGGGTCAGGAACGAATCATCAGAGGCCAGGACAGAATCATCAGGGATCAGGACAGAATCATCAGGGGTCAAGAGAGAGTCATCAGGGGTAAGGACCGATTCATTAGGGGTCAAGACAGAATTATCAGGGGTCAGAAATAAATCGTCAGGGGTCAGGACAGGATCTACCTGGGTCAGGACAGAACCGTACGGGCTCAGGATAGAATTTTCAGGGGTCAGGACAGAATCATCAGGGCTCAGGACAGAATCGTCAGTGGTCAGGACAGAGTCATCAGGGGTCAGGACCAAATCGTCAGTTGACAGGACAGAATCTTCAGGGGTCAGGACAGAATCGTCAGTGGTCAGGACAGAGTCATCAGGGGTTAGGACCAAATCGTCAGTTGTCAGGACAGAATCTTCAGGGGTCAGGACAGAATTGTCCGGTGTCAGGACAGAATCATCAGGGATCAGGACAGAATCATCAGGGGTCAAGAGAGAGTCATCAGGGGTCCCGACCGAATCCTCAGGGGTCAGGACAGAATTGTCAGGGGTCAAGACAAAGTCGTCAGGGTCAGGACAGAGATGTCAGGGGTCAGGACAGAACCGTCAGGGGTCAGGACAGAGACGTCAGGGGTCAGGACAGAGTCGTCAGGGGTCAGGACAGAGATGTCAGGGGTCAGGACAGAGTCGTCAGGGGTCAGGACAGAGATGTCAGGGGTCAGGACAGAGTCGTCAGGGGTTAGGACAGAGACGTTAGGGGTCAGTGGTCTAGTCACAGGTGTTACCCCTGCTCCCATCATCCCGTATCACAGCCAGATCCGTGTCCCAGGCCTCATCCATCGCTCTCCACCATGCTGCATAACCTATCATCATGGGCGCCTCGTTGTGCAGCTTTTCAAAGTACAGAAAATAAATGCTTTCACTTATTGGCTTGAACGCGGCTTTTATTGACTACATTGCGCAAACAAAATCCCATTACACAAAATATTAAATAATAGTCAATTGTTGGCTTTCTGAATAAAAATCTCGATGCAGTTGTGTATCTTATTCTGGCTGTTTCCATGGTGACGGTGCTCGGTATTTAGATGCTGGTGGTACCCCCCCTCCTCCCCTCCTTTCTCCTTCCTCCTGGCAGCCTCATCTTGTTTGCTGACTAACAGACTCGGCAGTGCAATAAATATAGTGCGCTTTAGTGTGGGAGTTGATAAGAGAGGCTTGCAGTGACCTCCACCCGTTTACGAGGTATCATTTATCATTCGACATTCCCTAAAAGAGCAATCAGGTTAATGGCAGCCGTTTTTGTGGAGGCACAGCCAGACATCACTATTGCCTTGTCAGACGCAGCCCAGACGGCTCAAAATATGATGCAGGGTTTAAACTTTAGAGGCTTTTACGCACCTGCACACAGTAAACAGGCTGCGACAATTCAGGAATAGCGGGACTGAGAGAGAGAGCATACTGCGGCAGACAGCTGAACCTGACAGAGGGGGTGTTTTGGGGGCACAGACTTCACACTCTGCATACTCAAAGTGCAGTGTTATACCCAACCAATATATTCCAGGCTTCATCGCAGCCCTTTTATGTTGGGTAGTTATTTGCATCAGCCTTTCCTTAAAGGGAACCTTAACTGAGGGGGAGATTTACACTTACCTAGGGCTTCTACCGGCCCTCAGCAGATGTCCTGTGCCAGCGCCGGGACAAAGCGATCCTCCTGTCCCCTGCAGCAATCAAGTTTCGATTCAGGTGACTGGCCAGTTGGCGGGCCACTGCCGCTACGCGGCCCTGGCTGCGCTCATCCTCGTTCATGCTCCCGTCGACGTCCTACGCATGCGCAGTACTAGATTTCTGTACTTGAAGAGATTACAGAGGCACCAAAAGGATAATAACAGATAATAAAAGCATTTAAAATAGCAATTGAGGCAGTGGTGGACTTACCTCATACAAGCAGACACTGAAATGTCTATTCAAAATAAATACAAATTTATTTACCATACTCCAAAAAGTGGGACTGCAACGCGTTTCTCAGGCCAAAGCCCACTTCCTCAGGCAATAAAAGTTGGGAGCATACAACTTCAGTGATTCCGGGTTACACCTGAAGTTGTATGCTCCCAACTGCCTCAATTGCAATTTCAAATGCTTTTATTATCTGTTCTTATCCTTTTGGCGCCTCTGTAATCTCTTCACGAACTTATTATCCACCCTTGGTGGAGGAGGATACCCCTTTTTTCCTGAAGTCAAGGAGGTAGGAGGCGCCCGTAATGTATATAACAAATACACTAAACGTTTTTGTAAGAATTATAAGATTAAGCCTACTTTATGAGAGAAGACTTCACTCAATAAGGGGATCAAGTTGTTTTATTACAAAATAGCACTTCGGACAACGCGTTTCGCGGCACAAACCGCTTCCTCAGGTCAAATTAGAGTGCTTGTTTCATTTTTCTGTGCAATTCTAGATGAAGTCTTTCCATCTGTCATTTTCTGACAATTTTTTTCATCGATATCGACCTCCACCACTACTTCCTCATTGCCAGGCATAAGAACTAAGTACAAATAAGTCGGCTGCTTCTGCCTTCTTCAGCCAGAGATCCTGTTCCAAACTCTTGTTTCCGGTTCACTTCTCTCTGCAGAGTTCTTATGCCGGGCAATGAGGAAGTAGTGGTGGAGGTTGATATCGAAGAAAAAAATTGTCAGAAAATGACAGATGGAAAGACTTCATCTAGAATTGCACAGAAAAAGATGATACAAGCACTCTAATTTGACCTGAGGAAGCGGTTTGTGGCGCGAAACGCGTTGTCCAAAGTGCTATTTTGCTATTTTGTAATAAAACAACTTGATCCCCTTATGGGGCTTGATTCACAAAGCGGTGCTAACCTACTTAGCACGTCTAAAGTCTTTAGACGCGCTAACCAGGGTGCTAAGTAGGTTAGCACCGGATTCCTCAATCAGATCGCACGCTAACTTTGCGCGCGCAAAGTGTTACGCGCGCAAAGTTTTACGCGCGCTAAGTCCCATAGGCTTTAGTGGGCCCTGCGCTCTGTGCAGTACGCGCGTAAGGTTTTACGCGCATAAAGTTTTGCGCGCGTAAAGTTTTATGCGCGAAAAGCTTGTTTAGACGTGCTAAGGGGGTTTTCACAGGCGTGCTAACAGTTAGCACCGCTTTGTGAATCAAGCCCATTGAATGAAGTCTTCTCTCATAAGGTAGGCTTAATCTCATAATTCTTACAAAAACGTTAAGTGTATTTGTTATATACATTACGGGCGCCTCCTACCTACTTGACTTCATTATTCAATATCCCATGGGGTGGGACGCCCAGTTTTCACACGAATCCGGAGTGAATGGGATTTTTTCTGAAGGAGCTGCGACCATCGACCAAAAAAGACCGAGTGGGGACGGGCTTTCCTCACATGCCTGTTTGAGTAGGTTGCCTCCATAGCAACCCACACTTGTGAGTATTATTACTCGTATCTTTAGACCAATTGTCCAACGATAATACACCACGAGGGCTCCCGGTGTCTCTGTGGTTTTTTTCGTTTACTGTATTTATCACAGCTTCCTGACCCCTTTTTTCCTGTCTACAGAGAGCGACTTCTTATTCCTGATAATCTCCTCACCTGCCTTCGCAGTGGTTGCTTTGGAGGTAACCCTGACTTGTGAGTATATTCATCATACTCTTTCATACTACCATAACTCACAGTACATACTACACTATATCGGGCTCTCGGTTTTCCTTTTTTCTCCTAGATTTCTGTACTGCGCATGCACAAGACATCAACGGGAGCGTGAACAGGGACGCGCGCCCCCGGGGCAGCGCAGGTGTACAGGCCACCGATTGGCCAGAAAAGAAACTGGCTTGCTGCGGAGGGCGGGAGGGTCAGTGTGTCCAGGCGCGGGCACAGGATGTCTGCAGGGGGCTGGTAAAAGCCCCAGGTAATTTAAACTCTTCCCCTCTCCTCCCCCTCAGTTAAGGTTCCCTTTAAAGAGACTGTAACATCAAAAAGATCCCCTGGGGGGTACTCACCTCGGGTGGGGGAAGCCTCCGGATCCTAATGAGGCTTCCCACGCCGTCCTCTGTCCCACGGGGGTCTCGCTGCAGCCCTCCGAACAGCCGGCAACAGACCCGACTGTCAGTTCAATATTTACCTTTGCAGGCTCCAGCAGGGGCGCTGTGGCTGCTCTCGGCTCCGAACTACACGGAAATACCCGATCTCAGTCGGGTCCGCTCTACTGCGCAGGCGCCGGAAACTTGCGCCTGCGCAGTAGAGCAGACCCAACGGCGATCGGGTATTTCCGCCTACTTCGGAGCCGACAGCCGTCAGAGCGCCTGCGCAGGAGCCGGGAAGGTAAATATTGACGTCATCTTTCTCGGAGGGCTGCAGCGAGACCCCTGAGGGACGGAGGACGGCGTGGGAAGCCTCATTAGGATCCGGAGGCTTCCCCCACCCGAGGTGAATACCCCCCAGGGGATATTTTGGCGTTACAGATCCTCTTTAAAGTAAACATGTACATTTGAAAAGAGAAAAAAAATTGTGAAAAAATAGATACTCAGGAGGGGGAAGCTTCTGGATCCTAATGAGGCTTCCCCCACCTCCCTCTGCCAACGCAGCTCCCCCACAATAACAATACCAGTGTAACCTCTGATGGGAGATTGGTATTTTATAGTTTTATTGTTTTTTGCTGTACAAAAGCCAAATTAGGAGTACAACCACTTGGTCGGAAAGGCCGACATCCAATTCCAACAGAATCCCGCATTCCGAGAAGTGTCTTTTTCTGGTTTTTTTTTTTGTTATTTTTGTCAATAACGTTAGTTAATTGTAAAAAAAATGTTTTTTTCTGCAGAATCCGCTATTTATTGTGGTTGTACGCTATTATGCATTATCCGCATTTCTGACTGACAACCGTGGTAAACTTCTGCAATCTCTGCTTGGCCTAATACTTGAATATTGTGTTTGGCCCATAAAGTACAACACCGATTCCCTGATTGGGCCATCACTTTCGAGTCTTGTGATTGGTCTAAAATTTCGAAGTCTCAGTAATGCGGTATTCCACAGAATTCTGATTCCCGCATTCCGATTTCCGCTGTGAAAAGCTCATTTTCGACCGGAAACTCAGAAAACAGGATTCGGCGGAAAAAGGGAAATACCTCCCTACAGAGGATCCTGGAACTGCGGCCGGTATTCCTCCTTGGTGGTTGCATCCCTTGCAACCCAACTTGTGAGTGCATACTTTTTTATATAAATTGCTTGGTGCATATAAACACCACACTACTGGCTCCTGGTCTTTGTTTTTTTTTTCAGTGCGCGGTGTTCTTGGAAGATGATCTGGTCCCTATCACTCAAGCGGAAGTTTAATCAATTAGCAACTTTGAAATGAACAATAATGGTACTCGCAATAGTAACAATCATAACAACAGCATGGTGGCGTAGTGGTTAGCGCTCTCGCCTTGCACCACTGGGTCCCCGGCTCGAATCCCAGCCAGGTCAACATCTGCAAGGAGTTTGTATGTTCACCCCAAGGGCTTGATTCACTAAACCGTGATAACTCAAATATCACACCTTATGAAAAGATATTACACCTTATCAAAGTTAACACGCCCTATCAGAGTAGCATAGCGAGCGCTATGAACTTATGTCTGCTAATTGGTAATGGCACTCGTCCTGCCCTGAGCCCCTGTGGATTTGTAGCGCTTGCTATGCTACTCTGATAAGGTGTGGTATCTTTTCATAAGGTGTGATATTTGAGTTATCACGGTTTAGTGAATCAAGCCCCATGTCTGTGAGGGTTTCCTCCAGGCACTCAAGTTTCCACCAACATCCCAAAAAACATACAGATAAGTTAATTGGCTTCCCCTTAAAAATTGTCCCAAGACTACAAAACTTACACTACACGATACATACATAGACATATGACTATAGTAGGGATTAGATTGTGAGCTCCTCCAAGGGACAGTTAGGGCCAGCACACACCAAAAAGCGCTAGCATAATTGCAAACGCTTAGTTCTTTTTAAAGTGTTTTTTCTAAGCAATTCTAAGCATGTGCAGTGCGATTTTCTAAGCATGCCTAGTGATTTCTGGAGCGTTTTGATGTAGCCTTTTTTATGTTACAGTAGAGCCGTAACTGAACAGCTTCTGTAACAAAAACGCTTCGCAAATTGCTCTGATCTAGCACTTTTCAGAGCAGTTTTCCTACACTTAACATTGAGGCTGAATTGCCTCAGAAATCAGCAGAAATGCTTTTGCGTTTGGGTTTGTCAAAAAAAGCTCATCGCTCTGGTGTGCTCCATCCCATTCAAATACATTAGCCAAGCGCTTTTCAAAGTGCAAGTGTTTTAAAAAGTGCTCAGAGGCACTCTTGGTGTGCACCAGCCCTGAGTGACAAGACTCTGTACAGCGCTGCGGAAGATGTCGGCGCTATATAAATACTAAGCAATAATAACGCCTTACCTGAAAAAGCACATATCGCAATGCCGCACGCAGCGTGGAATGATTTGTATTTGTCCAGCAATCTTCTAGTCTTCCGACTGACGACCTACAGGGAAGAAAGACACAGATTACCGGGGAAGTTATTCTCTGCATTGTGAAAACTCAGCCATAAATTTCATGTGCAGAAAGAAGAGAACTTTGAAATACTTAAAGTGCACCATAAACTGGCATGGCTGGAAGTGAGTGCGTGTGTCACCGAAGAGGAGGCCATAGCTGGGCCAGCGATGGTGAGATCATGGCATCATATGATGTAGCAGTTATTGAGTAGACATTTGTTGCAGTTCTGGTTTGTGGCTTCCCATTGATCTAGTCTAGATATGCGGACAGGGTTGGGGAGTTATCTTACTTGCGCTCCATGGCGCATTCCAAGTGACTCCGATACTTCCTCCTTTCAGCTTTGGAAGAATGAAGTATCATTGCATTGACTACTGCAATGCCCTTCTGTCTGGTCTCCCTATGACCTGAATTGCCCCGCTGCAGTCCATCATGAATGTGGCAGCCAGAATTATCCACTCCTCCCATCGCTCCACCAGGGCGGCTCCCCTCCGTGAATCCCTCCACTGGCTTCCTATCCAGTCCAGAATCAGATTCAAGATACTGGGCCATATGCAATTCCCTTTATCTCCTGAGTTTTCTCCTAGGTGATAATTTTTCATCTTTGATTTAAAACAACTTTTTAGCACGTTGCAATGGAAAAAGTACCAAAAAGTAGGTGAAAAAGTACTGTCAACATTATTCTCAGTATTTGTTTGCTTGCTGGTGGTTTAAAAGGCATTTTATTTACAAGTTGAGAAAATCTCACATACAGTAGGAGAAAATTCAGGTGAAAAACTGAATTGCATATGGCCCACTGTGTTTGACCTACAAATCTGTCCAACCTACATTTCCAATCTTACTCAGAGGAACACACCTAGCCGCTCACTCTGTTCCTCCAATGAACTTCGCCTGACCAACCCCGCATCACCCAGTCCCATGCACACCTCAAGGACTTCTCAAGAGCTGCTCCAACACTATGGAACTTCCTACCTCCACTCATTAAGGCAGCCCCCTCCTTCAAAATCTTCAAGAAGCCCCTCAAAACTCACCTCTTCACTCTGGCCTACCACCTGTAACGATTGGTGTCAGCATGCAGAGAGAATCTGATTATTGGTGATCTGCAGTATCACCAAGAATGCAGATATATACCTGATTATTGATGATCTGCAGAATCACCGATAATACAGATATATTACTAATCTCTGGACACCTATGGGTATGTAAGTGTTTGGTGTAACAGCAGTACTTTGAGCAATGCACCTGCTGGGCAGGTGATATTAGGCAGTGAAGGAACACTGCTCTGAGAGCACAGGAACCTTCCAGCAGCCTGAGACTCTCCAAGGGGTGGAGTCAGGCTGGAGACAAGAAGGGCCAGAGAGTGAGTGACACCAGAAGGTGGAGGTCACGATCTAGTCTGGAGACTATCTCTTAAGGGGAGAGATAGCTCTCGAGGTCGGACACGCCAGGTCGGCAACACACTGACAGATAAAGTACAAAGACAGAAGGCTGATTCGGTATCCAAGGCAAGCAGGGTCTGGCAACGGAATATCAGATATGCGAGGTACCGAATCAGAGGACAGAAGAGTAGTCAAGAAAGCAATAAGTCATAACAGATATCAAACAATGCCTAGTCTGGGTGTGAGGTCCATGGTCTCTCCACCCTGGAACTAGTCTGATGTATAACAAAATGATCGCACAAGTTCCCTAGTCTGGGTGCGAGGTCCGTGGTCTCAGCACCCTGGAACTAGTCTGGAGTATCACACAAAATAACAGTTCAAGTAATCTGGCTCAGTGTGAATTCCCAGGTCCTCCTGATTCAAACACACTGTTGGATCTGACTAAGGTCTGAGTGCTTCCACGTAGTGTTCGCAACGGCAGACAATTTGCAACTGGCCAGCAGTAACTATATATGGAGTAGTGCTCTCCAGCACCACCCCTAATTATTCAACCAATAGTATCCGGCTCTGGAGTCAGCTAATCGGCGTGATCAGCTGACTCTCTCTGCCCAGTATAAGAATTCTGCCTCTCAGCGCGCGCGCGCGTATTCCTAAGCCTGTGTGCACTAACAGACTCAGCCACACCAAACACACGCTGCCGCGTGCAAACCGCCGCGCTGGACGCGGATCCAGCCGCCTTACTGTTGTTGCATGCGGCGGCTTTTCCGCGTTTTTCCCTGCTACCAGACACACGCTTCTGCGTGCAAACCCCCGCATTGGACGCGGAATCAGCCGCCTCCTCAGTAACACACACGGCGGCTTTTCCACGTTCTCTCACAGTACCCCCCCGAGGAGTGGACTCCGGACATCTCCTGCCCGGCTTCTCAGGATGCAAGTTATGGAACTCCCTTTTCAACTCCTCTGCGTGCATGCGACATTCTGGTACCCAAGTTCTCTCCTCAATGCCATACCCCTTCCAGTGTACCAAATACTGCACGGAGTTCTGCACAAGCCGGGAGTCTAGAATCTTCTCAATTTCATACTCTGGTTAGTCATCAATCAACACAGGGGGAGGGGGGAGCGGAATCCACGTGTACTGCCGGCTTGAGCAAGGACACATGGAACGATCTCACACCTCGCATGCTGGTGGGGAGATCAATGGCATAAGTGACATCATTGATTTTCCTGGTCACTGGAAACGGACCCACAAATCTGGGACCCAACTTGGGAGACCGTTGCTTCAGAGCCAAATGTCATGTGGACACCCAGACCAAGTCACCTGGAAGGAATTCCCACTCTATGGAACGCCTTTTATCAGCCTGTTTCTTCTGGCTCTGAAAGGCCCTCCTCAAATTTCTTTCTACCATTCCCCAAGTCTGCTTCAAGGACTTCTGCCAATCCTCCAGGGCTGGAAACAAAGTGGCAGCCACTGGTAATGGGGTGAACTTAGGTGACCTTCCTGTCACCACCTGGAATGGGGAAAAACCTGAGGAGGAGCTCTTCAAGTTGTTGTGTGCAAATTCTGCAAATGGCAGGAATTTGACCCAGTCGGTCTGAACATCCACCACATAACACCTCAGAAACTGTTTCAGAGACTGATTGGTTCTCTCGGTCTGGCCATTGGTCTGTGGGTGGTAGCCTGATTAAAAAGATAGCTCCATGTCTAACTGATGGCAGAATGCCCCCCAAAACTTAGAAATAAATTGGACTCCCCGATCTGACACTATATTTTCCGGGAATACCATGCAGCCGGAAAATATGTTGGATGAAGAGATCGGCCAACTCCTGGGCTGAGGGGAGTCCTTTCAGGGGGACAAAATGGGCCATCTTGCTGAAATGATCGACTACCACCCAAATGACCATCATGCCATCAGACCTTGGGAGTTCGCCCACAAAATCCATGGACAGATGGGTCCATGGCTCACTCGGGACTGGCAATGATTGCAATGTCCCAACAGGTGCCTGACGGGAGGGTTTGCTTCTAGCACACACTGCACATTCTCTTACATACTCTTTGCAGTCAGTTGCCAATGACGGCCACCAGGCACACCTCGCCATGAGGTCCTGAGTTCTGGTGGCCCCAGGATGCACAGCATTCTTGTGGGAATGGAACAACTGCAGATTCTGAAGACGGAAAGGCAATGGTATGAACATGACCCCTTCAGGCTTCCCCTCAGGTACATCCTGTTGGAACGGACTCAGCGTTTTTGTCCAGTCCCTCCAGGTCTCAGTGGCGGCCAGAACCACTTTCTGAGGAAGAATGGTTTCTGGGTCTGAGGGCTGTGCTGTCTCGGGCACAAAACATCTGGACAAAGCATCAGCTTTGATGTTCTTACTACCAGGGGTATACGTGATTACAAATCTGAATCTCGTGAAGAATAATGACCACCGAGCCTGTCGGGGGCTAAGTCTCTTAGCGCCCTCAATGTACTCCAAATTCTTGTGGTCAATATAGACAGTAATGGTATGTTCTGCACCCTCTAGCCAATGTCGCCATTCCTCAAAGGCCAACTTAATGGCTAGGAGTTCCCTATTGCCTATATCGTAGTTCTTCTCTGCGGGTGAAAACCTACGTGAAAAATAGGCACAGGGGTGTAACTTTCCCTGCAACCCAGAACGCTGAGACAGCACAGCCCCTACCCCTACCTCTGAGGCATCTACCTCCACGATAAAGGGGAAGGTGGTGTCGACAAGTCTCAAAGTGGGTGCAGTACAAAACAATTTCTTTAGAGTGGAGAAAGCAGCATGGGCTTTAGGGGACCAGTGGTGAGTATCTGCCGCTTTCTTTGTGAGACTGGTGAGAGGTGAGATCACCGTAGAGTACCCCTTTATGAACCTCCTATAGTAGTTGGCGAACCCCAGAAACCTCTGGAGAGCCTTCAGTCCCACAGGTTGGGGCCACTCCAAAACAGCTGAAACTTTTCCAGGGTCCATAGAGAGGCCAGAGGTTGAAATTATGTACCCTAGAAAGGCAACAGAGGTCACTTCGAAAATGCATTTCTCCAGCTTAGCGTACAGCAGGGCTGCCCAATAGGTCGATCGTGATCTACCGGTAGATCGCGACCGCCTCCTTGGTAGATCGCGGCCTCTTGGCCGCGTCTCGTTAATGTTTGTTGCGGCCAGCAGCTCGTGTTTAGCTGCTGGCCGCTGGCCAATAAGGATGCATGCAGGGGAGGAGAGAGGCGGCGCGTCCGCTGCGTCATGGCTGGGGGCGGCGGCGGGCAGCCTGTGTAATGTGCGTGTGTAACGTGCCCGGCGCCGCCCCCAGCCATGACGTAGCGGCCGCGCCGCCTCTCTCTTCGCCGCCGCTTCTCTCCTACATCCCATTGGCCTGCCAGAGTCTCTCCTCGCCGCCTCTTCTCCTCTGCCTGCAGGTACATATACCTGGCTAACCTACACTGGGGGCCCTATACCTGGCTAACCTACACTGGGGGGCCCTATACCTGGCTAACCTACACTGGGGGGCCCTATACCTGGCTAACCTACACTGGGGGGCCCTATACCTGGCTAACCTACACTGGGGGGCCCTATACCTGGCTAACCTACACTGGGGGGCCCTATACCTGGCTAACCTACACTGGGGGGACCTATACCTGGCTAACCTACACTGGGGGGCCCTATACCTGGCAAACCTACACTGGGGGGCCTATACCTGGCTAACCTACACTGGGGGGACCTATACCTGGCTAACCTACACTGGGGGGCCCTATACCTGGCTAACCTACACTGGGGGGCCCTATACCTGGCTAACCTACACTGGGGGGCCCTATACCTGGCTAACCTACACTGGGGGGCCCTATACCTGGCTAACCTACACTGGGGGGCCCTATACCTGGCTAACCTACACTGGGGGGCCCTATACCTGGCTAACCTACACTGGGGGCCCCTATACCTGGCTAACCTACACTGGGGGCCCCTATACCTGGCTAACCTACACTGGGGGCCCCTATACCTGGCTAACCTACACTGAGGGCCCATATACCTGGCACACCTACACTGAGGGCCCATATACCTGGCAAACCTACACTGAGGGCCCATATACCTGGCAAACCTACACTGAGGGCCCATATACCTGGCAAACCTACACTGAGGGCCCATATACCTGGCAAACCTACACTGAGGGCCCATATACCTGGCAAACCTACACTGAGGGCCCATATACCTGGCAAACCTACACTGAGGGCCCATATACCTGGCAAACCTACACTGAGGGCCCATATACCTGGCTAACCTACACTGAGGGCACGCAACCTATGCTGCAGGCACATATACCTGGCTAACCTACGCGGGGGGGGGGGCGTGCTTAGCATTTGAGACGTTGGTAGATCTCCTGGCCTTGGCAAATTTAAAAGTAGCTCGCGAGCCGAAAAAGTGTGGGCACCCCTGGCGTACAGCATGTTTTGTCTCAACTTCCGTAACACAAACTTAACATGATCTCTGTGCTCTGAGAGGTTGGCCGAGAAAATTAGTATGTCGTCTAAGTATACTAAGACGAATTTGCCCAACACCTCTCTAAAGACTTCATTAATCAGCTCTTGAAAGACGGCCGGGGCATTACACAACCCGAAGGGCATCACCAGGTACTAGTAGTGCCCGTCGGGTGTGTTAAAGGCAGTCTTCCATTCATCACCATCCCTGATCCGCACAAGGTTATAAGCACCCCTCAAATCCAGTTTTGAGAAAATCTTAGCATTGGTGACTTGAGTAAATAAATCGTCTATTAAAGGCAAAGGATAGCAATTTTTTACTGTAATTTTATTCAAGCCTCGATAATCAATGCAGGGCCGGAGGCCTCTATCTTTCTTTTTCACAAAAAAGAACCCTGCCAGGGATCGAGAAGGGCGAATAAAACCTTTAGCTAAGTTCTCTCGGATGTATTCCTTCATGGCCAACTTCTCTGGCCCAGATAAATTATAGAGATGACCTCTAGGGGGCATACAACCAGACCTGAGATCAATGGGGCAATCAAAAGGACGGTGTGGAGGAAATTTATCTGCTGACTTGGGACAGAACACGTCTGCAAATTCTGAATACTGATCTGGCAATCCCTCCATGTGAATCTTGGTTTTACCAAAGGTTACTTTCGCTAGACAATGATGATAGCACTGGGCAGACCAGCTTGTTAGCTGACCCGTAGCCCAATTAATCTGAGGCGAGTGAATTTGTAACCATGGCATGCCAAGAATGATCGTGGAGGTTGCCATTCGTAACACGAAAAATAATAACCTTTCTTTATGCAACACCCCTATTGTGACCCCCAAGTCTGGGGTCTGGGAAAGAGGGTGATTACTCTGCAGAGGGGAATCATCCACTGCAGTGACCCGAATCTGTTGTTTTAGTGGGGAGATCGGAATCCCCAATTTCTTAGCAAACTCATAATCCATAAAATTAGCTGCTGAGCCAGAGTCTATGAAGGCCTCAGTAGTCTCTGTCTTATCCTGCCAGGATATAGTGCAAGGGAGAAGAAAACGCTTGTCATCGAGAGGTAAAGACTGCGCGCCTAGGGTATTACCTCCGACTACACCTAGGCGGCAGCGTTTCCCGACTTCTTGGGACAATTCTGTACTTTATGACTCCCCTCTGCACAGTATAGACCAGGCATGGGCAAACTCGGCCCTCCAGCTGTTACGGAACTACAAGTCCCACAATGCATTGCAGGAGTCTGACAGCCACAGTCATGACTCATAAAGGCAAATGCATTGAGGGAGTTGTAGTTCCGTCACAGCTGGAGGGCCGAGTTTGCCCATGCCTGGTATAGACAGAGCCGCTCTGTTTCCCCTACGTCTCCGTTCCACCTGAGACAATCTCGACCGACCAATCTGCATTGGTTCCGGTGGGGGTGAAGCAGGTGGAGATGGAACAGAAGGAGACGCTGCATAGGACAAGTACCTCACATTGTTCCTACCCCGGGTCTGTCTCTGGTATCGTACACGAAGATCAATTCTGATGGCAAATGAAATGGCCCCATCGATGGATTTGGGCTCAGGATGACTCAACATTAACTCGGAGACCGCGTCTGACAACGCTGATAAAAAACAGTCTAATAATGCAAATGAGCCCCATCTGGCTGAAACTGCCCATTTTCTGAGCTCAGCTGCGTAATTTTCAACCGGATCTCTGCCCTGCCGCAACGTCTTGAGCTTCCGCTCTGCGGTAGAGGCAATATGCGGGTCATCATAAATTATGGCCATAGCTTCAAAAAATGCGTCAACCGAGGCTAACGCGCTATCACCTGGCTGGAGACTATATGCCCAAGTCTGGGAATCTCCTGACAATAGTGTCTTAATAAACGTAATTCTTTGTGCTACAGTTCCTGAAGAACTAGGTCTCAACTCAAAGTATGACAACACTCGATTTTTAAAGTTTCGGAAGTCAGATCTGTGGCCAGAAAACCTTTCAGGTACAGACATGCGTATGTCTGTGCTAGGAGGAGATCGCACTGTATCCACAGCCGTCTGTAGGGCTTGCGCAGACCCAGACAAGGCATTAATCTGGGTCTGATGATCGTCCAGCACTGAGATGAAATTTTCCACCGAGGTGGTAAGTGCATCGAGACGGCTGCGGAGTGTGTCCATTTGGGTTTGGTCTGCCGTTCTGTAACGATTGGTGTCAGCACGCAGAGAGAATCTGATTATTGGTGATCTGCAGTATCACCAAGAATGCAGATATATACCTGATTATTGATGATCTGCAGAATCACCGATAATACAGATATATTACTAACCTCTGGACACCTATGGGTATGTAAGTGTTTGGTGTAACAGTAGTACTTTGGCAGTATAGTATAGGCAGTAAAGGAACACTGCTCTGAGAGCACAGGAACCTTCCAGCAGCCTGAGACTCTCCAAGGGGTGGAGTCAGGCTGGAGACAGGAAGGGCCAGAGAGTGAGTGACACCAGAAGGTGGAGGTCACTATCTGGTCTGGAGACTATCTCTTAAGGGGAGAGATAGCTCTCGAGGTCGGACACGCCTGGTCGGTATCACACGGACAGATAAAGTACAAAGACAGAAGGCTGATTCGGTATCCAAGGCAAGCAGGGTCTGGCAACGGAATATCAGATATGCGAGGTACCGAATAAGAGGACAGAAGAGTAGTCAAGAAAGCAATAAGTCATAACAGATATCAAACAATGCCTAGTCTGGGTGTGAGGTCCGTGGTCTCTCCACCCTGGAACTAGTCTGATGTATAACAAAATGATCGCACAAGTTCCCTAGTCTTGGGTGCGAGGTCCGTGGTCTCAGCAACCTGGAACTTGTCTGATGTATAACACAAATGATAATACAGTTCCCTAGTCTGAGTGCGAGGTCCGTGGTCTCAGCACCCTGGAACTAGTCTGGAGTATCACACAAAATAACAGTTCAAGTAATCTGGCTCAGTGTGAATTCCCAGGTCCTCCTGGTTCAAACACACTGTTGGATCTGACTAACGTCTAAGTGCTTCCACGTAGTGTTCGCAACGGCAGACAATTTGCAACTGGCCAGCAGTAACTATATATGGAGTAGTGCTCTCCAGCACCACCCCTAATTGATCAACCAATAGTATCCTGCTCTGGAGTCAGCTGATCGGCGTGATCAGCTGACTCTCTCTGCCCAGTATAAGAATTCTGCCTCTCAGCGCACGCGCGCGTATTCCTAAGCCTGTGTGCACTAACAGACTCAGCCACACCAGACACACGCTGCCGCGTGCAAACCGCCGTGCTGGACGCGGATCCAGGCGCCTTACTGTTGTTGCATGCGGCGGCTTTTCCGCGTTCTGCCCTGCTACCAGACACACGCTTCCGCGTGCAAACCCCCGCATTGGACGCAGAATCAGCCGCCTTCTCAGTAGCACACGCGGCGGCTTTTCCACGTTCTCTCACACCACCCCTCACAAGTGCTCTAATAAGTGTTCTACCTTTCGTGTCCCTACCTCTCCCTCTAAGCCTTTGGGCAGGGTCCTCCTCCTTTTGTGTCCTACCTGATCATTCACCTCCATTACTGTGCACCCATGCTATGCATTTGAGTGAACCTAACTTGCCTAATCTCCATGCTCCCCTCCAGTGACTGACTAAGCATTACCTTGAACTCATACTGTGCTGCATGATCTGGTCTTTCTTGTATTCCTGCATTGTCATATTGCTGTATGTCACCCCTAAATATTGTCAGTAACCCTAACTAATGTCCAGCGCTGCGTAATATGTTGGCGCTTTATAAATACAATAAATAAATAAATATCAGTGTCCCGTGAAAAGCGCTGTGAAGTGCAAGCAATCTCCCCGTGACCCCGTCCGCAGGTTTAGTGCTGAATGGTGCAAAATGTTGGTGTTTGGGTGAATTGGGAACAATGTTTCAGATTCAAAAACCAACACTAGACTACATTCTCCCATGGTGGGAAATGAAATAAAAATAAGATACCTCAGTAGAGGAAATCCTCTGGATAGTACAGTGGCTTCAGCAATCATCCCGCAGCTCACTTTTCTAGCAAAGGCTTCTCAATTTTACTTTTGTGGCCACATGCCTTGACAAAGGGGGACCCTGCGTGGCCCCCGAAACAATTGTTGGAATATTGTGGAGACTGGCACAATAAAAGGTGTGCTATAAGCTGCGGTGTGCTGGTAATATCTTCGAATTGACTTTGATTGTGGTACTGCCTATACCACTTCACCAAGCCCCCCTTGAACTAACGTTAGATGGTGTGCCTGCTTCATCCTAGAACACTGACCCGGTCAGCAGATACACACCTCACCGCCCACTTCACTCCTCCAACAACCTCCTCCTAACCACCCCAAGCATCTCGCACTCCCATGCATGACTACAGGACTTCACCAGAGCTGCCCCCATCCTGTGGATCTCTCTCCCACTGCCCATCAGGTTTGCCCCCACCTTCAAAAAAGCACTAAAAATTCACTTCTTCAAAGAGGCCTACCTCACCTCGACGCTGCCCTAACTCTCTCTACCAAGAACTTCTTGATGCACCCCCTCCTTTCATGTCAGCACTCCTCCCCCTAGATTGTAAGCCTTTGGCAGGTCCCTCTCCCCTGATGTATCATACTTGACAGTCCACTCTACCCAGAATTATGTGAACTTGTATTTTTACTACTACCACTCCAGTGTTGTCCTGTTTCTTTCCTGTATTGTTTTATCTATTGTCTATTACCTGTATTGTGCTGTCGGTCACCCCTGTTATCATTGTCTGTAACCCTATTTATTGTACAGCGCTGTATAATATGTTGGTGCTATATAAATCCAATAAAAAATAATAATAACTTAAAGTGGTTCTGAGCTCAGAACCTCCTCTCTGCTCTAAAAAATTAGGCACAGTATGAAAACAACCAGGGGAAAAAAAATAAGTGTTACGATGCACAGAAATCCAGAAAAAAAGACCTGGAAATCTACTGGATGAACTTTCAGGGAGCAAAAGGAAGGGTTAAAGCATCTGTCTGTCCTGTACAGCTAATGCTGTTGGCTGTGAGTCATGCCTACTGATTACACACTTGTTACACTCAGCTGTAACTAAACAAACAAACACAGCTCAGTGCAGCTGATTTCTACAGCATGTCTATGTGGAATGAACAGTTTTCAGTCTATTCTTTGCAAGAGCTCGGTCCACTTTAATGTAACAGAAGTGTATTACTGAATAAAGAAGTGTAAAATAGATTTATGCTTCCTGCAAGGCCAGGATTTTTTTTAATGAGTGTTTTACTGTAAAGAGTTGATCAGTGATGCTCATCACGACCTCGTGATCACAGAATAGCCGTGATTGGCGGCCATTTTTTCACTATCCGACATCGTGATCCGAATTCGTGATCGGCTCTTGATCATGGATTCAGTTCCGAATGCACTCGTGATCATGGTCCAAATCCGGCTCGTGATCACGGATTTAGCCATGATCACAGCCGTGATTAAAACCGCCAAAACCCACCATTTTTCAAAAAGACCTTAGAGAAAATGGATTTTTAAAGTTTCAAAGGAAAATACAGTAGTATAGATTTACAAATGACAGATAATGTATTTACCGCATTTACATGTATACTTTTTTCCTTTGAAACTTCCTTTGAAACTTTAAAATCGATTTTCTTAAAGATCACTTATTCCGCTGAGCTGTGCTCACCAATGAAGCCTATAAAACAAAGGATCGCTATACATAGCGTAATTCTGTCACAGTATGAAAAACACCCAAGTGATAGTGAAATAGTGCACTTCTTGTGAGTCCGCTCCCCAATAATAGATTGCGCTCACCAGATTGTTGCCACCTCAGAAACCAGGTGGATCTAGCATGTTATGGTATAAATCACCCCACTGGCGCTTTAAATCTTCAATACTGCTTTAATACTCGGATAAAAGTTTCCACCATGTATGGAACATAAAAACAAATAAGACCATCATAGCGTATTATGCCATAAAAATAAAAGCCATCCGCACTACAAATGCGCACTCACATAGTTTGTCTTGAAATATTGCACATCATATGTCCTGGCAGTGGGGTCTGTCCTGGCATCCGGCTAGGCACGGCGCCCCGCACTCCTTCAGAAACCGTCCGCCTCTGGCTCCCGATTCCCCGCCAGCCAGTGAGATAATTCCGGCTTCGCTCTATTGCAGTGACGTCAGACGCGCATGGACGTAGCTCCGCCCTACGCGGTTCTTCCAATCGGACTCCTCAGGGGCTGACGTCACGAGCGCGTCACGTCCCTCTTATACTGCACTGCGCTCCGCCCTCTATTGTGTAATCTACGCCTCTCAATGGCATCTAGACTACAGTAATATGGCCATGGTATATGGTACATGGATCGGACCCCAGTACCTTAAAGTTTATAGGGGTGGAAAAATATGTGAGGAAATGGAGAGGTTCCAGTATGGTAAAAGAAATATCGAAAGCTGAGGGAAGATGGATATATAATTTTGGCTCCCTACACCCGGGGGGGCAATTACAAGCCAGACAGAGTACAGATTCTCTTTAAAAACTATAAGGCCTCTTGCACACTGCAAGTGATTCCGATTCAGATTTTTAATCAGTTTTTACATCCGATTCAATTTGCAGTGTGCAGGGAGCAAACTGCAAATCGGAATCGGAAGTAAAAACAGATTAAAAAGCGGAATCGGAATCGGAATCACTTGCAGTGTGCAAGAGGCCTAAGGTCTTTTTGAAAAAAAAAATGGGTGTTTCAAGCAAGTAAGGCGGCTTTGCTATTAACTGCTAAATTCGGCGGCTTTTGGCGGTTTTTAAGCACAAATACTTTTTTCATTTGAAACTTTAAAATCGATTTTCTCAAAAATGATTAGGTCACCTTTATAATCCATGCAATTTTGGTGATTGTAGCAGGTATGGGGGCTTTGCTATTAACGTTAAAGTGAAATCCATGATCACGGATGTAACCAGGGCTAAAATCAAATCTAAAACTCTGATTCAAATCCGGATCACGATCACGGCATATCCGGATTTCGATTCTGCTGTGAATGGATTTACTCGAATGTGTGATTGGGGGGTATCCGAGCAATATTAGAGTTGATACAATATACAGGTATAGCGGTATGATACAGGTACAGCGGTATTTCAGGGCTGCCCGCTGTGCTGTATCATTAGCCGGGGCAATGTCCCCATCAAGGTAAACTAGAAGACAGGCTTCTGAGTGACATTAGACCGTCCTCTGGGGACCCGATGTCATGATCCTGAAATATCTCACTGAGGACTTCGCCGGCGCAGAACGCAGGAGACCCACGCGATGACATTTACACGGGCGGCTGATGGAGGGGAGGCGGCATCGGAAAGAATGAGTGTAATTATGCCCATTTCCATGCAAATCATCCCTGACGTTATCATCATTCTGCAGCTGAGATGACACAGACCTGCCACCTTCATGTTTAATTACAGAACACATGTATAGAGCACCGGGTCAGGCTGCGGGAATATGAATGAGCGTTAGACTGATGTAAATACGTGGGTTGCTTGTAACCAACTGGCGCGCTGCTGCTGCTGACATTTAAAGAAGAACTCCACCAAGTGTAGACAGCTCCTTCAATGTACCCTTTGTCATTTATGTATTAAAGCGAATCTGTACTGTCTGATTTGTACAATAAAAAACATACCAATCGAGTCACTGTGATCTCATGGATTCCTCTTTGCCGTTTCCGCCGATCCCCGCCACGATCCTGGCTTTTAATCGCCAGTTTTAATAGGCAGTGTTTATAAACCAAAAACATGGCTGCTAACCAAGAAGTGATGTATGTGTTTAACCACTTCGGTACCAGCAGCCTCTGCCCCCTTAAGGACCAGAGGCTGCTAGTATGCTGAAACGCCGCATTCCAACGAATCGCCGCAATAATCCGTCGCTCCCACCGGTCACGCCGCTCTGTCCCCGCCGCAGGCTGCTCTCTCTGCCGTCTCTATGACATAGTGAATTATCTGCACTCCAGTCAGGGATTCTCACAGTTTCTCAGCATGGGCAGCTCCCTCCCCCTTCAGACAAGCTGAAATTGAGAGCAGAGACCTGTCTGTGAGGGATAAAAAAAGCACACACACAGAGCCTGCAGGGGGCGTGGAGGGGGTGTGCATAAATTCTCCCTATCACAGCAGAGGCAGTGCATTCCTCTCTGGGTCGACAAAGCTTGACAAAGAAAAGAAGATTAGATATATTACAAAGACAGTGCAACTAGAAAAGGCTGCAGTAATCCAGACCACATTAGAACAGGTATAGGAACTTATAGGATAGAAGAAATAATGTTGAAAATTTTGTTACAGAGTCCCTTTAAAGCAGAACTGAACGCAGAACTTCCTCTCTGCACTAAAAGATACACAACAGCATAATAACCTTTAAAGAGACACTGTAAGAAAAAAAAACCCTCTGGGGGATACTAATCTCGGTAGGGGGAAGCCTCAGGGTCCCAATGAGGCTTCCTCGTCTTCTGCAGCTTGGGGGTCCCTCGACAAATCCTGACAAGGCGTATAAGCCTAATGTTTCAGTCCAAAAAAATGTGCTGAAAAGTTACCCCCTCGGCTTATATGCGAGTCAGTGAGGCAGAACAGATGGTGGAGTATGCTTTGTTACTGGCAGAGGAGCATAAGGATGGTGCACTAGTGATCCTGCTCTTGCCAGCTGGCTCCCTGCTGTGTCCGTGCCCCCCATCCCCTGCAACATGGTGTGCAAAGTGCGCTGCTCAAGACTACCTGTGTCCCCTGGCTGTGGAGCAAAGCGTGCAAGCAACGTGTCAGCAGTACAATGATCGGGGATTCTTCCTGTGTGGCAATCGCTGTGTCTCATATCTATGACGCCATCTAGTGGCGTCATGAGACACAGCTCTATCATCCTTGGGGCACGTTTGGCTATGGGGAGGGAGGCTGACTTGTACTGGGGGCACATCTGGCTATTGTGGAGGGGGCTATACTGGGGAGGGGGCTTATACACGAGTCAATCACTTTTTCCCGGTTTCTGAGGGAAAAGTGGGTACCTTGGCTTATATGCGGTTCGGCTTATATACGAGTATATATGGTAATACTTGAAAAAATACAGTAGCAATATTATTATTATTGCATAAATTATGTGACCCCTTTGGAATTATATGGATTTCTGCACAAATTGGTCATAAAATATGATCTGATCTTCATCTATGTCACAACAATAGACAATCCCTGTCTGCTTAATCTAATACCACAAACAAATAATTAAATGTTTCCATGTTTGTATTGAACACCATGTAAATATTCACAGTGCAGGTGGAGAAAGTATGTGAACCCCTAGACTAATGAAATCTCCAAAAGCTAATTGGAGTGAGGTGTCAGCCAGCTGGAGTCCAATCAATGAGTTGAGATTGGAGGTGTTGGTTACAGCTGCCCTGCCCTATAAAAACACACCAGTTTTGGGTTTGTTTTTCCCAAGAAGCATTGCCTGATGTGAATGATGCCTCGCACAAAAGAGCTCTCAGAAGACCTACGAGATTACAAATTGTTGACTTGCATAAAGCTGGAAAGAGTTATAAAAGTATCTCCAAAAGCCTTGTTGTTCATCAGTCCACGGTAAGACAAATTATCTATAAATGAAGAAAGTTCAGCACTGCTGCTACTCTCCCTAGGGGTGGCCGTCCTGTAAAGATGACTGCAAGAGCACAGGGCAGAATGCTCAATGAAGAAGAATCTTACAGTGTCAGCTAAAGACTTACAAAAGTCGCTGGCAGTTGTAACATCCCTGTTAGCAAACCTATGATATGTAAAAAGCTAAACAAGAATGGATTTCATGGGAGGATACCACAGAGGAAGCCACTGCTGTTCCAAAAAAAAATTGCTGCACGTTTAAAGTTTGCAAAAGAGCACCTGGATGTTCCACTGCAGTACTGGCAAAATATTCTGTGGATAGATGAAACCAAAGTAGAGTTGTTAGGAACACAAAACACTTGGTGTGAAGAAAACAAGGCACAGAACACCAACTTCAAACCTCCTCCCAACTGTGAAGTATGGTGGTGGGGGCAACATGGTTTGGGGCTGCTTTTCTGCGTCAGGGCCTGGACGGATTGCTTTCATCGAAGGAAAAATGAATTCCCAAGTGTATCAAGACATTTTGCAGGAGAACTTAAGGTGATCTGTCCACCAGCTAAAGCTCAGCAGAAGATGGGTGTTGCAACAGGACAACGACCAAAAGCATAGAAGTAGATCAACAACTGAATGACTTAAACAGAAGAAAATATGCATTTTTGAGTGGCCCAATCAGAGTCCTGACCTCAACCCAATTGAGTTGTAGCATGACTTCAAGAAAGCAATTTACACCAGACATCCCAGGAATATTGTTGAACTGAAAGTTTTGTAAATAGGAATGGTCAAAAACTACTCCTGACCATTGTGCTGTGTGATCTGCAACTACAGGAAACGTCTGGTTGAAGTTATTGCTGCCAAAGTGCTTAGTCCAAAATTTGTCGGTAATGTCAAATTTCTACTACTTACTGTAAGTGACAGCAACATAAGAGAAAAGTAATTTATGGCTCATGTTACTCTGGAAGAAACGTACTGGGGTACTTCTTATTTGTATATGTTTACAAAAAGGTCCATAAGATGCCCGTTCAGTATAAGCACACCAAGGTTTAGTTTCTTTTTTCTTCCTGATTTTTGCCCTCTAAGGCTACTTGCACACCAAGACGTTGCGTTAGGTGCTACGTTAAGGTCGCATAACGTGCACCTAACACAACGTATGGTGCTGCAAGAGCCGACGGTAGAGTGAGCCGCGTTAGGCGGCTCGATTCCTATAATGTCTCCTAGAGTGGCGCTGATTGGCCAGCGGGTCCACGTGATGCGGAGCGAGACACTCCGCATCACGTGGTCCCGCCGGCCAATCAGCGCCCGCCAGTGCAGTGAATATTAAGTAGCCATGTGCGCGGCTACTGTAGCTGGCTCTCCCCGCCTCCTCTCCGCCCCCCACTGCGCATGTGCAAACAGTCTAACGCGGCTAACTAACGTGCACCTGTAACGTCTTGGTGTGTAAGCAGCCTTAACCTAGGTGTATCTTATATGCCAGAGTGTCTTATGTTCTGAAAAATACAGTAGTTAATTGAAAAATAAAGCTGTCCTTACCTTCTTCCTGCTACGTAAGGCACCCATCAGCGTCCGACACATGGGCAGGAGGACACAACTGCAGTTGAAGTTGAGGACACAGGCGGAAGCCCTGCTTATACACAATCCTAACTGGACAAACAGAACAAGCGTCAGGGTAAGAATTACAAACTAACTGTAAGCATTACCATTACATTTCATATACTTCACTTTTATTAAAAGAAAATTAATTTACCTGGCGCACCCAATCACAGGTCCCTAAGCCTAAGACTTCTAACAACCACTAGATGGCAGTAACATGGAGGTGTGGCTGCTACAGGAATTGCACTTATTCATGGGGATGCTAAGGACAGACTGTTGTGGAGAGGAGGGGAGAGTTTACGCAATGGAGGTATCAGGCTGTTGATGGAGGTATCAGGCTGTTGATGGGGGTATCAGGCTGTTGATGGAGGTATCAGGCTGTTGATGGAGGTATCAGGCTGTTGATGGGATGAAGCTGTAATCATGTGATCGGATGCACCAGGTAAATGCATTTTATTGAAATATTTTATATTGATATTTTTATTTGAAAACAAATATATTACTAGGTGTATAAAAAAAATATAGGAGGTTTTTGCAGGAAGGCACTTCACAATGACACAAATAAAACAACTATCTACAGACCATTTTCAATACTGTCAAATATAAAGTTAACTAGTTGGTGGCACACGCTACAGGCAGGAGTGCCATCCAATCAGTGCCGCAGCCAATCAGAGCGGGACGGCAGGGAAGGCGTATGCAGGTTGTACGGACACAGCGGCCTGGCCAATTAGTTGGGGGGGGGGGCTGACAAACACAGCATCAAGGCCAATCAGAGAAGGGCAGGGCAGGAAGAGGCTTGTGTAGGGCGGACACACAGAGCGTCATGGCCAATCAGAGCAAGGTGACCAGGAGGGGGCATGTTGGGAAGGAAGGACATGCATATAAAACCAACGCCTTAAAACATGAGGACTGCATTTTTTTTATTTTACAGCCACTAGAGGGTGCTGTTTGTAAATAGATAGGCTAACTCTCATTGAGAATAATGGAAAGTTGGTTTATCTGCCTATCCTCTCCATCCTCTAGTGGCAAAAAGATGGTGTTTTCAATTACTGTCCAAATGCAGGAGGGAGATGGAAGCCTAGTGCTGCTGCCAGTTTCAGACTATGTTTCCTTATTAAAGAAGAGATCATTGTGACTATCTCAAGTGTGCTGCTTCAGACCTTTCAGAAAGGTGGGCGTGTCCATGACCAGTCTGCATTGACTGGAGTGCAGTGGAAAACAGTGAGGTCATCCAGCAGTTACACTGTTAGCTAGGCCATCTGAGTGTCAGAAAAGTATTACAAGTTTTTCAGTACACCTGTAGAAATGGAGGAGGTTAAGCTAGCTCTGAAATGTCTTTTTTCCAATACTAAAAAAATCATGGTAGTGCGGCAGTGAATAGAACATAAATAACTGTTTCCACAATTCATTCCAGCCCCTGACAAGCCATGCTCATTAGTTTCACACTTCTACAGCCACAGGGAATTTAAAGAACAATTTTTAACTTCCACAGGACCTTAGGGCTGCCCTCTGTGGCGTTTAATTATGCCCGTGAATGCAAGATTGTCAAACTGACAAACCGGAACAGGCTCAGCCACTGACCTACCACTGAAAATAAATAATCCGTTACTAGATTGCTACCATGAGCAGGGCTGCTGGGGGCCATACTCTCCATACGGTGCTCTCCTGTCTGCTGCTGGTTGAATAGATAGCTGTTTTTTAGGCTACTTTAAATGGAGTATAAATCGACTGGAGAAGTTTGACATGTCTGATCTTTGCTAAAAGAATGCTGCTTTGGAAATCTCACTGATTAGATTTGATCTATCTGACAGGATGGAAAATCTGGGTCGATCTGCTGCTGGCAACAGATCGATTGCATTGGATCTAATGGTGCAGTAATGCATTTAGATCGATTTTCAATAGATTTCATTCTGAAATCTATTGGAAATCTTTTCCTAGTGTGTGGCACACATCAGATAGATTCCTGTCAGATTCGACTTGACAGGCATCTGACAGAGATCTATCTGATGGTCGAATCTGCTGCAAATCTATAAGTATATGGCCACCTTAAAGCTGGCCATACACTGGCCCGATTTTCGGCCATTTCGACAGCAGATTCGACCACTAGGATCGAATCTGCTGCCAATCGTTCGCACTAAACGCACCCGCCGATCCGATTTCCTCCCGAAATCGGATCGGTCCGTCGATCGCACCGTGCGGAAAAATACCGTCGATCGCCCGCGGGTAGGGAGCGCGTCGCTAGCGGCGGCCGATCCGATCAGGTATACATTACCTGACGCTGGCTCCCGGGCATCTTCGCCGCGCTGCACCGCTCTGTTCCTGCTTCCATCCCAGCGTACATTAACTTCCTGTGTCACTGCAGTGACCAGGAAGTTCAAATAGAGGGCGCTCTATTTGAACTTCCTGGTCACGGAGTGACACAGTGTACGCTGGGATGCGGTGTGGGGTGCAGCGCGGAGAAGAGGACCGGGAGCCAGCTTAAGGTAATGTATATGGGGGGGGGACAGGCGGCAGGAGCAGCTCAACAGATTGTGATCGGTTTCAGGCTGAAACTGATTCACAATCTGTTTGCAGTAAAGGCAGCCATACGATCCCTCTCTGATCAGATTCGATCAGATAGGGATCTGTCAGCTGGTTGATCTAATGGCAAATCGACCAGTGTATGGCTACCCTAAGGCTACTTTAACACCAAGACGTTGCGTTAGGTGCTACGTGCACCTAACGCAAGGCCTGGTGCTCTCTGATGTGGACGTCAGAGTGAGCCGCGTTGTGCAGCTCACTTTGGCGTCCGTGATGCCGTGATGCGTATTCTTGGACGCATGCGGCATCACGTGGTCCCGCCGGCCAATCGCCGCACAGAGCGGCCGCACCAGGAAGTAAACACTGCACGCTCTAACACCGTAGCATGCTGCACTTTCCCTACAACGTGCAGCGTTACATGTAACGCAACGTGGGCAGTGTGAACAGCCCACTTGTGTTACATTGCTGTGCGTTGGGGGACGTTACAGGCTGCACTAACGTGCGCCTGTAACGTCCCTGTGTGTCAGCAGCCTAAAGAAATAGAACATTTAAGGTAGCCATACACTGTTCGATTTGCCATCAGATTCGACCAACAGATCGAATCTGATCAGAGAGGGATCGTATGGCTGCCTTTACTGCAAACAGATGGTTTGAAAAGAAGCTGCGGGGACAGAGGGGGAGTCGTGCCGGCCGGAGCAGGTAATGTATTGCCGCTAGCGTCGGTCGTCGGGCATTCGAACGCCGCTATCGACACACTACCGACCCGCCGGCGATCAAGGGAAATCTTCTGCACGGACGGATCGACGGGAACGATTGAATTTGGACGGAAATTGATAATTCTGTCAGCGTTTGCGCAACGATTTCACAGCAGATTCGATCACAGTGATCGAATCTGCTGTATATCGGCGGCAAAATTGTTAGGTGTATGGGCACCTTAACACTATTAAGCAAAGCAAAAAATAAAAAAATGACCCTTTGAACTTTCCTGCAGTAAAACCTTATCTCAAGCTGTCATCAAAGAAACAGTGAGAGACAGCTTTTGATAATGTTTTACTGCAGGAAAGTTTAAAGGGTCATTTGTTTTGCTTTATTTAATAGTTTAAAATACAGAGTGTGGTTTGTAAACTGCAACTATGAGAGAATGATGCAATGTTATAAAAAAAAATCAATAGAACAAGTTTTTTTTTTCGTATATTTAGTATATAAAGTAATTTTTTAAATATAAAGTAGTTTTTGTGGTTTTTTTTCGCTTCGGTTTAGCTTTAAGTAAATTATTCAGGATGCCCACTTTTACAGTCATTTTCCTACATATTGCTGTATATTGGTATATGGCCCCACCCTCCCAGTGATGCTTAGCCTAGGCTACTTGGATGTGTCAAATGCCCCACCCCTTCCCCCGGCAATCTGGGAGGCCAGGTATATATTGTACTGGCATTACAGCTCTCAGTGAACAAAAATTCCTCACAGGTCACCTGACAGGACTAAGGATGTTTCCACCTGTGATAAATTACAATACAAACTGGGGTGAGGAAAGATTTTACAATGGAGGATCACTGACTAAATCAATTATAAATGAATATTGTAAAACGGGCGGTCAGAGCGGACAAGAATCTAGCGTGTATACAGCGCTAGCCCTACCTTGGCTAGCGAAACGCGGTCCTAGGACGCTGCTCTGAACACTCATCCCATTCCCTCCTACTCAGGGGCGTAACTAGAAATCACTGGACCCCCCTGCAAAACTGTGATTGCCCAAATTCATCCCCCCAACACCCCAGCCCCCCCCCCCCCCCCCAGGCTTTCTGCACAGGTAAACTGAGAACCAATGCTATTCAATTGGCCACTGCACACTTGAATGTGTTTACCCCATGCAGATAGAAACAGACAGCAGTGAAGCACTGGGAGCATTTTCTCTGTCAATTACATTAGCTTCTGTGATAAAACGTGCATGTTTTCACACATATACAAATGGGGCTCGATTCAATATAGCGTGATAACTGATATCACAGCAGTTATCACGCAATCTGCCGCGCGCAAAGGTTTTCACGAGACTAGCGTTACTTTGTGCGATAAGCGAAGGTTTGCGCAACATCACGTGCGCGCAAACCTTTGCTTATCACGCAGAGTAATGCTGTTCACGTGAAAACCTTTGCGCGCGGCAGATCACATGACAACTGCTGTGATAGCAGTTATCACGCTATAGTGAATCGAGCCCATGGTGTGCAGAAAACGCATACATAAAACTGACAGACAAGTGTGCTCCCAGCCTCAGCTTATTACACTTACTCTTTCCTCCTCTGATGGAGCAGAACTGGCTCTGCAGACTTCTCCATTGCTACAGTACCCAGCACTTGGGGAGTGGGTGGAGTGGCCGGGGCGGGGCGTTGTACACAAGAGCCTGCTGCACACTGAATAGGGACTGTCTAAAAAAACCTTTGTCTACAAAACCTTGTATGATTCCTTATCAGTAGGTGAGCAGATGCAGTTATTAAAACAATTGTGAAGAGAGCAGAAAGCTTTTCCTCTCAGTGCCCTTGGTTGCCTGTCTCTCAAGACAGGGAAAATAACCCCCCCCCCCCTGTTGCCCCTATGGCTTCTGGGCCCCCCCTGCAGTTGCATCCTTTGCAGGGTCTATTGTTATGCCCCTGCTCCTGCTCTGTCCAACTCCGTTGTATCCCGCTTCACCAACCAGCCCTCCAGCCCGTTGCAATAACCGGGACAATTCAGCAAATAAAATGTGTGACTTTTATCTACAGTCACATATTTTATTTTATAATTATGATGGCTGAATACTGAGAAATAATGATTTTTTAAATGTTTCTTCTTTTTATTCCTGTTAAAATTCATATAAAATAAAACCATTCTTAGCAAAAAGTACCACCCAGAGAAAGCCCAATTTGTGGCAAAAAAAACAATGTATACATCATTTGGTGTTATAAGAAGTAATAAAGTTGTTGGTGAATGAATGGAAGGAGCGCTGAAATTCAAAAATTGCTCTAGTCCGTAAGGGGAAAAACCCCTTAGTGGTAAAGTAGTTAAAGGACACCTTAAAGTGGAACTTACCGTAACTCAGAACTTCCTTTCTGCTCTAAAAGATTAGGCACAGCATGATCAACTTTATGGAAATAAAATGTCTGCTTTACAATTAATGGAAATCCTAGAGAACCCTGAAGTTTTAACTTAGTTTCACTTTTGCAGGGAGTACTGAAAGGGTTAAGGCCTCAGTGTTTACTGTATGGAGAGCTGCCTTGACAGAGCTCCTGCAATCCATTCACAGTTTTACAGTGGGCAGCACGGTGGCATAGTGGTTAGCGCTCTTGCCTTGCATCGCTGGGTCCCCGGTTTGAATCCCAGCCAGGTCAACATCTGCAAGGAGTTTGTAAGGTCAACCTGTGTCTGCGTGGGTTTACTCCAGGTATTCCGGTTTCCTCCCACATCCCAAAAACATACAGATAAGTTAATTGGCTTCAACCTAAATTGGCCTTAGACTAAAATATACATGTGCTACAGTGTTTCTCAACATTTTATTGGCATGTACCCCTTTTAAAACCCTGTACTCACCAAGTACCCCCTAGCATAGTAAACATTATCACAGGTACCCCTTGACAAATATATATTTAATTGTAGTACGTGATAATTGGTTCTAAACAAAGTCCAAGCATTTACTATTGCTTTTAATTATCTAAAATACTAATATGGTGTTGTTTAAATAAGATTTATAATTTTCTAAAACTCTGCATTTGTTATTCTTGGTTAAATATAATCAAGCCTGGGTACCCCCTGGAACTATCAGGAGTACCCCCTGGGGTACACGTACCACACGTTGAGAACCTAGGTGCTACACAATACATACATAGACATATGACAATGGTAGGGACTAGATTGTGAGCTCCTTTGAGGGACAATTAGTGACAAGACTATATACTCTGTACAGCACTGCGGAAGATGTCGGCGCTATATAAATAATAAAAATAAGTTGCTGATAAGAACTAATTAGACACATTGATCTGACTAAACAAACACAGAACACAGAGCACTGAATTTCTTCAGCAACTATATGTGAATTGAAAACTTTTCATTGTGTGCTGTGTAAAAGTTCAGGTCTGCTTTAAACGAGAAGGATATGGAGTTTTCCACACATTCAACTGCTGCAGTGCTGAACTAGCGAGTACTTTTCCTGCTGAGGCAAGATCACAATTTGTATTCTCCACTGCTAAATGAAGGCTTCCGCAAATAAGTTTATATAATTTCCCTCCATTGTTTGCAAAGACGCTCTCCTCAGTTCGACAAACGTGTTAATTAATGTCCACAGGATCACACAGGGAGAAGTCTCCTTCCTTTCTCGGGCCGCTCAATGACTTTCAGAAAATCCATATTGCCGTTAACCAGTTCATACCGCATTGATTTGCGGTCACAAAGCTAGGATTACACCTCTCTGGGGCATATTCAACAAATTGCTGGTTCTGCAGCTCCATACTGTACAGCGGCAATATGGACATCAGTGGAATTCCATTCAGGGCAACGGCGGGAGAGTGTCACACCACGGCGTACAGCGTGAAAATAGTCCCCCGGATATCCCCCCCGAGTGCTGGAACCTTAATTGGGAAGGCTGCAGAGGTCCAACAAGCTCTCTCTTGTTTGCTGACACAGCAGAAATACCCCCACATCACCTGTCACACACTCCGGGCAGCATACTCCCAGCTCTACTCATGTTAGAAAAGCAGACATGACCGGGGAAAGGACAACTCTCTGTTGTGCACATTCTTGGTATCAGCTATACAGCGGGGCTAAACATAAACACAAAAAAAAGAAAACATCGAACCAAACGGCTGACAACTCCTCATTTGAGGATGACCTATTTCAGTGATCTGCAAACTTGGCTCTCCAGCTGTTAAGGAACTACAAGTCCCACAATTCATTGCGGGAGTCTGATAGCCACAGTCATCATTCATAAAGGCAAATGCATTGTGCATGGGCGGCGCCAGGGGGGTGCTTGGGGGTGCTCAAGCACCCCCTAGAATTGTCCAAGCACCCCAAAAGCACCCCCTGGCGTGAACTGACTTCAGGCGTCTAAGAGACGCCGAGTCAGTTCACAGCGGCAGCCCGAAGCAGCAGAGCAGGGCTACGGTAAGATGGCTTCCGAAAGCCCTGCTCTGCAGACTTGAGGTCTGCAGTGCAGGGCTTCGGGCGGCCATTTTCCCATAGCCCTGCTCGCTGGGTAATGCAGGCTGCAGGCAGGAAGTCACGTGAAGTAAGAGGATCGTGGGAGCTGCGTGCCACAAGGAGGTCGGGACAGGAGGTCTTCTGACTGTAGGTGAGTAAATGGGTTTTTCTTTTTCTTTTCTTTTTCAGGTGGTGCTGCTGATTGTGGTCAGAACTGCTAAAGGGTTGTGCATATTGTGGTCAGATCTGCTGAGGATTGTGCATACTGGGGTCATATCTGCTGAGGATTGTGCATATTGGGGTCATATCTGCTGAGGATTGTGCATATTGGGGTCATATCTGATAATGATTGTGCATATTGGGGTCATATCTGATAACGATTGTGCATATTAGGGTCATATCTGATAACGATTGTGCATATTGGGGTCATATCTGATAACGATTGTGCATATTGGGGTTATTGAACGTGTTTTTTGTTCAAATCTGCTCACATTACGTGTATCTTTTTGAATAAACCTGCACAATTATGTGAATTTTCTGGGGAAAGGGTCACCAAAACTTGGGCCCTGCACTTTTAAAGGCAACCCGAGGTGAGAATAATATTGAGGCTGCCATATTTATCTCCTTTTAAGCAATACCAGTTGCCTGGCTGCCGTGCTGGTCCTCTGCCTCTAATTCTTTCAACCATAGACCCTGAACAAGCATGCAGCAGGTCAGTGGTTTCTGACAATATTGTTAGAACTGACAAGATTAGCTGCATGCTTGTTTCTGGTGTAATTCAGTTCACTACTGCAGCCAAATAGATCAGCAGGGCTGTCAGGCAACTAGACTTGTTTAAAAGGAAATAAATTTGGCAGCCTCCATATCACTCTCACCCCGGGTTCACTTTAAATTACAGTTAGCCCCGCCCTCATCCGGTCATGACCACGCCCATTTTTGGCGTGCCACCGGTTGTAGCCACACCCATTTTTCGACGCAGCGCGCTTCGCGAGCCGCAGGTCATCAGCTACCTCGGAAATTGGTCCAGCACCTGCATAGCACCCCCTAAAAAAAATTCCTGGAGCCCCAATGGCATTGTGGGACTTGTAGTTCCTTAACAGCTGGAGAGCCAAGTTTGCAGATTACTGACCTATTTTGATACTGTTACTGTATTGTTTTTTTTTTAATAGCACCAGCATCTTCTGCAGCACTAATATTAATATCCTAAATAGTTTATCTAACCTGTCTTTGTGTAAAGCCTGCTACACACTTTCCATTTTGTTTGGCCAATGACTGACCACTTTTGCCACCTCCATGCAGTATGAGGACCAACAAATTCTGAATATTAATATTGAGAAAATACTGTATTTTTCACCCATGTGTCGTCCTGTGTCCCAGATGTGTCCTCCTCTGCCCCCATGTCTCCTCTTTTGTCCCCCATGTGTCATCTGTCTTCCTTTGTCCTCCTCTGCTCCCCCCCCCCCCCCCGTCTTCCTGCACTCCCCCTGAATAGATGAAGGCAGCGGCAGCATGTCTCACCAGATCCATCGGCGGTCAGAGACCTCTCCTCTCCCTCACTGCTCCCCTAGTGCCCGCTTCTGCTGATTGTGTCATCACTAGGGGAACAGTGAGGGAGAGGAGAGGTCTCTGATCGCTATGAGTTCTGGTGGATGAGGTGAGATGTGCTGCCCCTGCTTTCATCTATTCAGAGGGAGCAGAGGACTGGGGGGACAGTACAGGGAGTCCCCGACATTGTGGCAGGTCAGCAGTTCATATCGGCGAGCGTTTGTATATCAGGGACTCCTTGTATTTGGCATATAAGATGCAGTGACTTTTTCTTCCCATTTTTGAGGCATAAAAAGTGTGTCTAAGGCGTGGTGCACACCAAAACCCGCTAGCAGATCCACAAAATGCTAGCAGATTTTGAAACGCTTTTTCTTATTTTTCTGTAGCGTTTCACCTAGCATTCTGCGGTTTTGGGTAGCGGTTTTTGTGTAGCAGAATTCATATATTGTTACAGTAAAGCTGTTACTGAACAGCTTCTGTAACAAAAACATCTGCAAAACCGCTCTGAACTGGCGTGTTTCAGAGCGGTTTGCGTATTTCCTATACTGTAATTGGAGGCAGAAACGCCTCCGCAATACAAAATCTGCAGCAGCCCGGGAGTATGCGTTTCTGCAAAACGCCTCCCGCTCTGGTGTGCACCAGCCCATTGAAATACATTACCCTAGCATATCCTCAGCCCCAAGCGGCTTCAAAAACGCCTGAAAACCCGCTCGGTGTGCCCCAGCCCTTAGAGTCTGAAAAATATCGTAAGTAAGCTCTCATATTACATGGAAGTGATAAAATTATCCAATCAAAATTGAAAGTTTGTACCAGGCTTTATTTTCTAGAGCCTGGAACACACATCCAACTTTAATTGGCCAATTTTACTACCACCATGTAGTATGAGGGCCCACAGATGTGAATACTATGAACAGATCAAGTAGGTGAGCTCTCATACTACATGGAAGTAGCAAAATTGGACAGTTATAATTGGAGGTGTGTACCAGGCTTAAAGAAAATGTCAGCCAAATTAAAGCTTAAAGGGAACATCAGCCAAATTAAGCTATGCAAGCTCTATTTACCGGGGGCTTCCTCCAGCCCCTAGCAGCCGCTATGTCCGTCGCTGCAGCTCTGCTCTCAGCCGCTGGCTCCCGGTCCCCGCAGGCGCAGAGGCTAACCTCGCGAGGTTGTCCTCTACTGCGCCTGCGTGAGCACCGCTGTCAATCACTCGCACGTGCGCTGGAGTGTTCTGCACAGGCCCAGAACTATTACGCCTGTGTAGAGCACTCCAGCCCATGTGCCAGTGATTGACAGCGGTGCTCGCGCAGGCGCAGTAGAGGACAACCTTGCGGGACCCCGGGCTGGCGGCAGAGCGCAGAGCTGCGTCGAGGGACATGTCGGCTACAAGGGGCTGCAGATAGCCCTGGGTAAGTAGAACTTGCATAGCTTAATTTGACATTTCCTTTAAGTTTGTAGCTCCTATTGTCACCCTATATTTGGTGCCCCACCTTGGCGAACACCTTCTAGGCTGGACCAGGTTTTCCCACCCACACCAGGGCTTAAGCCTGGTACACACTTCTGACTATAATTGGCCAATCGCTGACCAATTTTACCACTTGCATGTAGTATGATGACTTACTTACACAACTTGCTCATAGTATTCAATATCTGTTTACCCTCATACTACATGGTGGTGGTAAAATTGGCCAATCCTTGGTCAATCAAAATTAAAGATATGTACCAGGGTTTAGGCTGTGTACACACATTTAGTCTTCAATGGCCAATTTTACCACTTCAATGTAGTACAAGGGCCAGTAGATTTTGAATACTTTGAGCAGATCATATAGGTAAGTTTTCAAACTCCATGGAAGTGGTAACATTGGCCAATCAAGACGGGATGTGTGTACAATGCTTGAAGTAAACCAGAGATCATAAAACACACAGGACCGATACTTACCCGGGGCTTCCTTAAGCCCCATAAACATGTGTGAGTCCTCCAGCGGTCTGCTGCTCAGCCGGGATCAGCCGCGGTAATTGCTCGTTACGTCAGTCTGGGTCTTCTGCGTATGCGCGGGTGGTCTGTGCATGCGCAGAAGACCAAGACTGGACCCGACTGAAGCTGCTACCGGGGATGATCACGGCTGAAAGGCAGACCGCGAGAGGAAGGTGAGGGACTCACACGTGTTTAAGGGGCTGGAGGAAGCCCGGGTAAGTATCGGTTCTTTGTATCTTATGATCTCTGGTACACTTTAAAGTAGTCTGAAACTCAACATTTCCTCTTTGTTCTAAAGGATTTATTTACAGCCTTAAACCTACTATCGCAAAAAAAAAAATGTTGCAGTAGAGCATTCAAACAGTTAAACATAACACCTTCTTCTGCAGTGGAAAGCTTCTTCAGCTTATGATCTGCATCCGAAGAGAGAAGAGGTGATAACATTATTTTGTTTACATTCCTCTGTTGCTACAATTAGTTACAACCAGCCACCTGCTGAAACAGAACTGTACTGAGCTGAGAAGCGGAGACATATGAGAAATTATCACTAGAGAACTGCTGTATTTATATATTAAAATCTATGAATACAATGCAATGACAGCTTTCTGAGCAGATAAACTGTACTTTGGAAACTTGTAATTTGTAGACAGACAATATTACTTGTGCACAAATATGATAACTGTATGGGTAAGAAAAAGTAGGAAAACATATATTTATTGAATGTTATAATTCAGGTTGGAGTGAGCTTGAGATGTCTCCCAGAGCAACACTGCTGAATATATGCAAATTAACCATTGTCCCTTACACACTCCAATGAGTTCTGGTTTACCATGAGCTTGCTGGTTAGTCTGTGCCTCTCGGATTTACAAGCCCTACTCCATAGAGCCACATTAATCCATGCCATGCACTGATGAGGATCAAACAATCCGAAACAGTCTGTATGCATGTTGGATTATTATGGCTCTGTACAAATTAACAAGCTGACACATCATTGCATTCCAGCGGTTCTGGAGGTGTGTTTAGCTTCTAAGGGTACAATGGTTAATTTGCATATATCCAGCAGTGATGCACTGGGAGACATCTCAAGCTCACTCCAACCTGAATTATCGCAAATTCTTTCTGTTTTAGGAAAGCAAACTTTTGTTTTTCTTAACATCTTAGTAAGGGGGCTTTTAGGACCATTGTAGTCCCTTACACACTCCAATGAGTTCTGGGTCACCATGAGCTTGCTGGTTAGTCTGTGCCTATTGAATGTTATGTCAGAGTTTTATCCCACTTTAAACAGTAGAGCAGACTGAAAGAAGGATATGGCTGGTTTTTGTGGGCATCACAGGTCGTTTGAGTAGTTTTGATTCCTTCAGACACATCGATAAATGAGAGCCAGACTCTCACATGATTAGATGACATTTTCATAGTCATATGAAGGAACATTCACTTTGTCCACTCCAGTCATGTATGTGCAGCAATTTTAAGCCTCATCAATAGGCCTTTTCCTAAGAGACATCACAGAGCTGATTGGCAATCACTACCATTCCTCCCCTCTGAGGAGACCAGTAAGAAGAAGATTAATGACTATGACATGAAGTTCTTCTTGCACATCTGCTATGACAGCCCCAAACTCAGGGGACAACAAGGTGGCATCAATGGGATGAAGGTACACATCACTCAGTAAAGGTAGGATTTTTCTACTTCTTAAAAGGAATTTTAACCCAAAGTAAAATAAAGGTATGACATATAAAAGAAACTTAAAGAGAACCCGAAGTGGATCTTCGGGGGGCATGTGGGACACAGAGCCATGTTCTCTGCCTAATGACATGTTTCTGCGTCCCCCAACTGCCGCTCTCTGCACCTCCCTACCACCACGATTTAGCCCCCCGAGTTTAGTGACAAGATTTGTCGATATCTCGGAGGTAAACACAGGGGAGAGGAATTCCCTGTTTAAAACGCCCGCCAGGGGCGTTCCTGCAGGGTTTCCCCTTAGCCGCACCCGCTGCCGCTCCCCCGCCTCCCTGCATGCTGTAAGAGATACACAGCCTCTCAGTGCAGCGTGGTGACCCAGGGGCGTTCCTGCAGGATTTCTAGAGCTGCCACTGGGCAGCTCTCTCCCCTTGGCCGCACCCACTGCCACTCCCCCGCCTCCCTGCATGCTGTAAGTGATACACAGCCTCTCAGTGCAGCGTGGTGACCCAGGGGCGTTCCTGCAGGATTTCTAGAGCTGCCATTGGGCAGCTCTCTCCCCTTGGCCGCACCCACTGCCACTCCCCCGCCTCCCTGCATGCTGTAAGTGATACACAGCCTCTCAGTGCAGCGTGGTGACCCAGGGGCGTTCCTGTAGGATTTCTAGAGCTGCCACTGGGCAGCTCTCTCCCCTTGGCCGCACCCGCTGCCACTCCCCCGCCTCCCTGCATGCTGTAAGAGATACACAGCCTCTCAGTGCAGCTTGGTGACCCAGGGGCGTTCCTGCAGGATTTCTAGAGCTGCCACTGGGCAGCTCTCTCCCCTTGGCCGCACCCACTGCCACTCCCCCGCCTCCCTGCATGCTGTAAGTGATACACAGCCTCTCAGTGCAGCGTGGTGACCCAGGGGCGTTCCTGCAGGATTTCTAGAGCTGCCATTGGGCAGCTCTCTCCCCTTGGCCGCACCCACTGCCACTCCCCCGCCTCCCTGCATGCTGTAAGTGATACACAGCCTCTCAGTGCAGCGTGGTGACCCAGGGGCGTTCCTGTAGGATTTCTAGAGCTGCCACTGGGCAGCTCTCTCCCCTTGGCCGCACCCGCTGCCACTCCCCCGCCTCCCTGCATGCTGTAAGAGATACACAGCCTCTCAGTGCAGCTTGGTGACCCAGGGGCGTTCCTGCAGGATTTCTAGAGCTGCCACTGGGCAGCTCTCTCCCCTTGGCCGCACCCACTGCCACTCCCCCGCCTCCCTGCATGCTGTAAGTGATACACAGCCTCTCAGTGCAGCGTGGTGACCCAGGGGCGTTCCTGTAGGATTTCTAGAGCTGCCACTGGGCAGCTCTCTCCCCTTGGCCGCACCCGCTGCCACTCCCCCGCCTCCCTGCATGCTGTAAGAGATACACAGCCTCTCAGTGCAGCTTGGTGACCCAGGAGCGTTCCTGCAGGATTTCTAGAGCTGCCACTGGGCAGCTCTCTCCCCTTGGCCGCACCCGCTGCCGCTCCCCCGCCTCCCTGCATGCTGTAAGTGATACACAGCCTCTCAGTGCAGCGCAGTGACCCAGGGGTCAGGCAAGTGAAAGTGCGGTCCACAGGAGCAGCGTTTTTTGCGGCTACCTGATCTGCTCAGCCCTGCAGATCAGGAAGCCTACTTTTTCTTTAGCCCAACTTGACTTTCTTTAAAACTGGGAGTAGGCACCCCCAAAAATATAAAATAGTAAAAAAAACATTTAAAAGGCGTTGACTTCCATTAAAGCGGATCTCAAGCCCGCAGGTTAAAATGCAGCAGGCTTCCTGTAAAATAAAGTTATGGCTACCTGCGCTATCGTCTCCCTCGCAGCCGTCCCCAAGACCCCAAATCACTCGACTTCTTTTGCATGGCTCCGCCTCGTTCTGGCACGTGGCTCCGCCTTTGTACCCCTATACTCCTTTCACCTGGGGAAGGGGCTGACATCTGGGGGTTCCCTTCTCAAAGAGGACTCCCAGATGCCACCATGAACCCCCCCCCCCCCCGGGTGGGGTCGGCCCCCACCTCCTCCATGGATTGGACGAAGGCTCTGGGGGAGAAAGGGAGGCTTGGCTGCCCCTATCGTCCAAACCTCCCCACACCATGGAGCATGCGGGCTGTTATAGCTCAGGGTGTTAAGTACCACACGGCCGTAGCTCCGTATTCTGGCTATCCCAGCGTGCATGGGGTGACACAGAGTTGAAGAGGCTTGGGAGGGGGGACCCCACGTCAATTTTTTTTTGTTATTTCCCACACTCTGAACATTTTTAACTACCTGCGGACCGCCGCAGTATAAATCTACGGCGGGCAGGGGACGCTGCGGTTCTGACCTGACGTAAACTCTACGTCCCATTCACCGCACGCCCCCGCCGTTGTTGCCGCTCGATCTCCGCCGCAATGTGCTGCCCTGCCGCCTCTATGACGGCAGAGCACTGTGAGCCGGGCAGGAGCCGTTTTCATTGGCTCCTGGCCCTGTCATTCATGTAAGCCGTTCCCATTGGCTTACATGGAGTGACAGGGTCAGGAGCCAATGAAAGCGGTCTGCTGTCATACCGACGGCAGAGAGAGCAGCCTGCGGCGGGGACAGAGCGGCGTGTCCGGCGGGAGCGGCGGATTTTAGCGGCGATTTGCCGGGAAGCGGCGGTTTACTGGACCAGCACCCTCTGGTCCTTAAGGGGGCAGAGGGTACTGGTCCCGAAGTGGTTATAAAGATACATTTATATACACATAGATACATTATCTGTTATTTTACGGCATTTAAATATAGACTTTTTTCCTGTAAATTTATTATCAATTTTCTCAAACACTACAAGGTCTTTGTGAATTTTTTTCCCCTCTTGTTTCCCTGTCCTCCTTAACATACCCTGCAAATGTGGTGGCACATACAGGAGTCTTGCTATTAACCGCTAATTATAATATATATACACATGAGTGCTGCAACAGATGTCAGTGTCATATAAATACATAGTTACAATATGACAGGACATTAGACTATGTTAGGATTAGATTGTGAGCTCCTCTGGGGACAGTCACTGACATGACTATGTACTCTGTAAAGTGCTGCAGAAGATGTCAGTGCCATATAAATACATAGTTACAATATGCCAGGACATTAGACTATGACGAGGGTAGGATAGAGTGTGAGCTCCTCTGAGGACAGCCAGTGACATGACTATGTACTCTGTAAAGTGCTGCAGGAGATGTCAGTGCCATATAAATACATAGTTACAATATGACAGGACATTAGACTATGACTAGGGTAGGATAGAGTGTGAGCTCCTCTGAGGACAGCCAGTGACATGACTATGTACTCTGTAAAGTGCTGCAGAAGATGTCAGTGCTATATAAACACATAGCAATAAGGCTTGCCGTTACTGAAGGGAGTGATCATTCCTTGGCAATGTTGGAATTTCACTGTAACCTCTGGCTTTGATCATATGCTTGGTTTCTGCTGTACAGCCACCAGCTCTCAGCTAATGAGGACAGAACCTTTGTGTAATTGGTTGTGAAGGCAATGATAAAAGGCATTGCTGCACTTTACAACAATAACACAGTGGAAGGAGCAGGGCTGAGCGGAGGGGAACGGTGACATCAGAGAGCTCTTGATGCTGCATAATTGCCTCTTAATAAACATGAACACTCCTCCGTCATTGACAGCCGTTAACATCTGAATAATGCAGTCAGCATTTACCACAATAACGTTTCCTACATGCTGGAGAACTCCATCCATCACAGAGATGTCTCACGCACACACATGTAACACGCAGAAGCTATTCCAGCACACTGAAATATGCATGAGGGCGTCACACGTGTAGATGAATGCTCATGTAGTAATGGTGGGCCGCATTTATCAGGGTGAGTCACACTCTGCATTCTAAACAGATGAACCAATCGCTTCAAGAGGCCCTGTCACTACAGTGCTACTTCAATCAAGGCCGAATTTTGACTTTTTCCGCCCCTTGGCCAACTTTCTTGCAGCTCCCCTTCCATGTGCAGCACCCCCCGCCTATTACTTGTGCAGCCCATCTTACAGTATCCGGCGAACTTCCGCTGTTCGCGTTCTTCGCGAGCTGCGAACATTTGGCGTGTTTGATTCGCCCCCTATACATCATCATGGAGCAAACTTTGACCCCTTACCTCACAGTCAGCAGACACATGGCAGCCAATCAGCTAGCACCCCCTCCTGGATCCCCACTTCCCTATCAAAAAGAAGTTGCGATGGCCATATTGGATTCATTCTCTGCTGGCTGCTGACTGTTAGTGAGAGCAGGGACAGAGTTGCTGCAGATAGGTAGGGAAAGCATTAGCTAGGCCTGCGTCCTTGTTCCTCACTTGCTCTGAGGGCAAACATGCCTTTTGAGGGCTAGCACATCGGTCTCCTGTGGTTTTGTTTTTGTATGTGTAACACTCCACTGAAACCCAGAGCTGTGTGCTCACTACTACTGTTGCCTCATTAAGTTGCAGGCACAGAACCACTCCAGTGCATTATTATTTCACTGTATTTTGATAGTACTCTTGCATTTCTCTGTGTGAGACGCTGCACAGCCCACTGACACCCAGAGCTGTGCATAATATGATTTCTGCCCTTTAGGGATTAAAACCCAACTTTGCGTCAACTCCATAATTTTTGGTGGGACTTTTGGCATTGACCCCCTCTGGCATGCGCCTGTCCAGTTGTTAGACCCCTTGAAACAACTTTTCCATTACATTTGTGGCCATAAAGAGTCCCTGTAGGTTTTAAATGTTAAAATTTGGACAGAGGCGCCAGGCACTCTGTAACTGTTACAGTGGCGCATTGCCACTATTGGACCTTTTTGAGCTTGCACGCCTTGCCTGATGAAGCGAGTTATACCTGCGAAACGCGTTGCTGAGTGCCAAAATAATTTGTTATTTGCGATTTGAACAATCTCGATTGTCCATCATTTCAGGAGGTAAGTCTACCTGTACTTCTCCTTTTTAGTTGTTTTTAGATCATTTTAACCTGCCTGGCGCCTCTGTCCAAATTTGCACAGTATATAGTCCACCTTGGGTGGAGGGGACTCTCCCCTTTCTAACTACAGAGAGTGACTTCTTAAATCTGAGTGGGGTCAGGTTCTAATGCTTCCCACCTGCATTTCGAGTGGTTGCCTATGTGGTAACCAGTGTTTGTGAGTATATCCACATCTGTTAATTATTTTGCCAACAATTGTTAGACTTACTGCACTATATTGGGCTCTCGATTTTTCTTTCTTTTTTTGTTTCAAGTGCTGTAGGTTTTAAAGTTCGCCTGCCCATTGAAGTCTATGGCGGTTCGCATGTTCGCAAACATTTGCAGAAGTTCACGTTCACTGCTCGCAAATGGAAAATTCTATGTTTGCGACATCTCGACCCATCTACCATGTCTAACATTCATGTACAGCAGCCTCCTTTATTTCAATACCGGTCCCTTGGGCAGCAGCTCCCTATTTCCATGTGTTGCTCTTTATTTGCAACCTTTGTATTCCATTTGCAGCCTCTTCTTCCATATGCAGCTTCCATGTCCAGCCACCCCTTGGCCAGCTGCCACCCAACGCCGGGCCTTGGTGGCCTTTCCAGAAATCCGGCTTGGCTTCAATAGAGATCTACTTTAGTAGGACACATAAGAAGGGGTGCTAATAAGTTCCTGCAGTGGAGTAGCAGTAGGGGATGCAAAAGTTGTGACCGCACATGGCTCAATCATTACAGTGGAGTCATTATAGCAGAGCCAGAAGGGGGCAGGCTTGGGCTTGAAAAGACAACAGAGAAGACAGACTCAGCTATAAAGATTCCTGAGCAAAGCCAGACTGAATGCTCAGTCGGGGATTTTATCAGGGCTGATAACAAGCAGGCTGAGCAGTGAAGGATGAAGTAGAGAGCAGGCTAGGTGTTTATCCCACTGATATACTGTACTGTATATGGTAAAATACATGAGGGTGCTTCGTCTCTGGTTCACTTTAAGCTCCAAAGTACAATACAAAGGTAAAAGAACCATAAATTATTATATAAAAATAAAAGCTATAATTATATATACAGGATAAGGAAACTCTTTGTTATAAAAGCAAAGGTCACACATTTCTTGCATTGCCACTGCGGATAGTATTTTGTGTCTATGAATAAACATGTCACATTGCGGCACTGTGAAGAATAAGTGACATCGGGCCAGCACTGTCACAATCATTTCTGCTGCAGATATACTATTTTATTTTTAGGATTAATGCTCCAGTACCCTTGACCAGAACTAGTGACACTTTCAAACTGAATAAGGCTGCCATACATCACCGAGATGTCACAGCCAATATGCTGAATATCACATTTCAAATACAGAGGTTATAGGATGAAATGTAGTACAAAAACTCAACAGCTAATGATGCGGAGGCTGAGATTCTCTGTACAAGACAAGGTCTGTAATGTGCCCAGCTGGCAGTGAACTAGTAAAGGGGTCCTTAAGGTGCTGTCAGGGCAGTTTCTAAGGCTACATTGCACTCAGGGTGAGGGTGTAAAAATTGACACCCCTTACCCTCCCACTCCGCCCGCAATAGACCTCCCCCCTCCCACCCCGTCCCGTCCCGTAGACTTACAAGCCTTTACTCTTTAGGGACAATCACACAGCCACAGGTCACAAGGAGATCTGCCTACTTACTAGTAACTAGCCACTCATCCAGGAGGAAGCAGGGACAAGGAAAACACAGGTGAATAGAGCCCCGGCAAGCCGACTCCCACATGGGCGCCGCGTACAGACAGCCTGCAGTACTGCTACAGGACATCAGGTGTCATCATGCCGTGGTGACGTGATGATGACTTGAAGTCAAGGAAGGTGATCGTGCTGGTAATCTTCTCTCTTCTTCCATTTAGCTGACCCTCGCGTCACCAGCTCCCTAGCGGTTATGTCCTTCTGCCTGTGCCCCCCTTCTTCTACTTGCAGGTCTGCGCTCAGGGCGGTTGCGCTGCCTGCACTGCCCAAGAAACGGCCCTGGGTGCTGTTCTGAACCACCTTTTATTTATAAAGTGCCAATATACAGCATCCCGCAGTGTTGTACAATAGATGGGAAAGACATTACAACAGCCGGTTTTATACCTGGTCAGTGCATTTGCAGTGCTATGCTCCAGCATCACTGCAACACACAAATCATCACTCATATGACCCTGATGCAGAGGGCCCCGACAGGGTCATAGGCAGAGTATCGCAAGGCCTCATTCACATATCACACGCAGATGGCTGTGCTATCGGTACGCAACACGTATGATCACATGCCATCTGCGTTTGCATGGGTTGCATGGCTGATCCCATTCACTTTTTTGGCGTTTTGGCAAAAAATGCGTACAGAATGCGTTTGCGCACTGCACTGGTATGCAATGCATGCACTGTGAACATCAGACAGTGCGGTCTTTGCACTTCTAATGTTCGTGAGTGTCTGCCTCCTGCACGCATTGCCGTCCGAATTTTGTAATGTGAACGAGGCATCACGCAACGCAATGAAATAGGCCTAGTGTAAAGGGGCCTCAGGGATCCCCGAGGTGAACATCTTAAACAAATGAAGGCTCCTTTATTCCATTCCCCCCTCCACCCCCCTCTGTTCCTCGTAAGTGTGCCAAGTTGGCCAGGTCGTGCACTACTGCCCAAGCACTGGCCCAGCTGGGTGTGTCCATGATCATACCCCCTTGGCCGCGAGGGCCCTGCACATGCGCACGAGTCATTACATAGTGCAAATTTATATAGCGCTCCTGTCCATAGGAGTGCAATCAGGGACTCGCACCGCCGGTGCAGTCGGTGACAGCCAGTTAAGCGGTTTGTCCTGGTTTCTAATATCTATAGGAGCTGCAATGTTCCCCCCTCCCTTTCCCCTTCTAGCTGCCCATTATTTAACCAAGGGATGGTGTGAAGATAGCCTCTGTGGCTTCACTAAATTATTTGGAGCACAGTGTCCTATTTCCCCACACCCCTAACTGATGAAAGCTTGTGTTTGTTCTCTGCCAATGTGTGCAATAAAATAATTACATCAGTCCTCATCTACCTGAAGTTTCTGTGCTCGGACAGGCCTCGGAAGCAGAGTGATAAAGGCCTCTTCTAAATGTTTAAAAGTAAAAAGAGGTGACATTGAAGTTTTTTTTAGTAATGAGCCACATTGTTGACATGCATTTTAATGTGCTATTGAGATTATCTGGATGCTAAAAATGGTGCTTGGTTGACTTTAAATCACTGCCTAGTTTCTCTCTTTCTTCTTCGGAGACCACTTCCTGGATTCCTCTGTTCCTAGTGCATAAGCAGCTTCATTCTACTGGGCACGCTCCGACCTTACTTGTACATGCCCAGTACAGAGAAGCTTGTACACGGACGGGAGTGTGGCCATGAAGAAGAAGAAGGTCGTGGGCAGGGTGGTGGACTGAAGGAGAATCTGGGAAGCCTTCCGACCATCCAGAGGCTTTCCACTGATTGGGTAAGCATTTAACTTTTAACATTTTGTTCCTCACAGGTTTGCTTTTAAAGAGGGACAACTGGGAAGCAAAGAGGGACTTGGGTGAAAAACAGGGACAAAAACAAGAAGAATCACATGCAGACCCTGAGAATTTCCAGGCTGGAGATACAGTGCAGTTAAACAAAATAATGGACAACAGATGCGTGGACTTAACTGAGGATTACATGTGTCACCACTGTCAGCCGGATTCTTGGCCAGCTGCTCCTGATGTTAGGTGTCAGATCGTGTGCTGACTCACTCCAGTCCCCCGGGGGTTGCTCTGGATACCAGACAGACTTACAGCCCCAGGTCTAACGATTTCACCACAGGCCTGACATCATTGTCTATCTACTTCTCTGCTAACAGGAAATAGGAAGCAGGAAGCGATGCTTGTAAGAATATGTTACAGGCTTTTTAACCTCTGTTTAAAGTGTTATTCCCGTGACCATAATCCCCATAAGCCATTCTACGCCTACGTAAAAAGCCACACAATGACAGATGTGTGTGTATGTTATTCTTGTCTGGCAGGGCCAATCTTACCATTAGGCATAGGGATGGTCGATCTAGGCTAGGGGTGGGCTTCCGAATTCCACGGAATTTCGATTTGTTGGTTTCTGACAAGAAATAATTTTTCCGAAGTGGAAATAGATATGATGAATTCATATTTATTTGGGTTAAAAAAAGACATATGTCCATCGAGTTCAACCAGAAAACAAAGTACAACACCAGCCTGCTCCCTCACATATCTCCGTTGATCCAGAGAAAGGCGAAAAACCCTTACAAGGAATGGTCCAATTAGGCCCAAAAGGGAAAAAAATTCCTTCCCGACAGAGTGCAGAAATCAGAATTCCACAGAATACTGTAGAGTACCCAGATTCAGAATTGTATAGGGCAATCACAAGTCTCAGTGTTGTTCGCATTGTGGCGTACACATAATAGAGCGTACGTCCACAAAATTGGATTCCGCCAATTTATTCAGAGGCGTGCAAGTGCTCCAGGCCAATTTATTTTAGAACATACTTTTTTTGTATTTCTTACTTGTTACATATCCTTGCTTCTTATTAGTACTGCTATTTATGGCCACTTGTCACTAGGGGGCAATGTGAGACAATAACAAAGGACTTATGTTTTCAGTTTCTATATTTTCTACTGCTAGAGAGAGCTCAAAGCATTCCTTTCAATTGTAAGCTCACAATGGCAGGGCTCTCTAAGCCTTTTCTGTTTTGGATTTTGTTACACAAATAGTCATTCATATTCATTCTGCCACTGTTATTACCGATTCTGTACTTTGTACTGATTCTGTATCTGTACCTTTGAGTCATCAAAGGTCATGGGACTGGAGGAAGCCTCAAGTTATTTTATGTATGCCATCTCAGGTACACTTTAAAGTGTAAGTTTAAAGGCTGTTTAACTTGCTTTATTTTTCGGCCTGAATTCTAGGCATGGAAGTGACAGCTTCTGTCTTGTCTGTACCTTGCTGGGAATATAGTAACCTCAATGATAAGCAAATTACAGCCATAAGGGCCCATTCACACTATGAATCGCAAAACCGCGGGTGATTTTACAGCGATTAGCGAGGTGAAATCACTGCTCACACTACTGCGATTCAGAGTGATCTCAGTCAGCGCTTTATAAGCACTGTACCCCGATAGCTCCAGATTTGCGGCAAAATGCTGCATGCAACACGTTTTGAGATTGGCGCTAATCGCAAAGCGCCTACGATCAGCACCAATCGCAGCAGTGAAATCTCTGCCACAGGTTAGAATAGCACTAGCGCTTTAATCGCCGGCTTGTAGACCTAGTGCAGTGATCTGCAAACTTGGCTCTCCAGCTGTTAAGGGACTACAAGTCCCACAATGCATTGCAGGATTCGCAGCCACAGTCATGATTCATAAAGGCAAATGCATTGTGGGACTTGTAGTTCCTTAACAGCTGGAGAGACAAGTTTGCAGATCACTGCCCTAGTGTGAATGGGCCCTAAAGGTTTTCCTGGCAGAATACAACTTCTAAGAGCAGAGGGAGATAAAAAAAAAGTCATTTTTAGGAGTAAGAGGATAAATACAATTGTTTATCCCATCAGATTTTTTTTCACACCATGTTCATTTTAAAGCGGGATTGTCACCATAAAAATCTAATTTCAACAGCAACTGGTCTGATTGTATTAAGTGATAAAGATGCTAATACTGCATTCAAAACTTTCAAAACTTTTTCTGCTGTTATAGTTTGAAGTTATCACATACCTTACAGGCATGGGCAAACTTGGCCCTCCAGCTGTTAAGGAACTGCAAGTCCCACAATGCATTACAGGAGTCTGACAGCCACAGTCATCACTCATAAAGGCAAATGCATTGTGGGACTTGTAGTTCCGTAACAGCTGGAGGGCCGAGTTTGCCCATGCCTGCCTTAGGAGCACTGGCCTTTTAATAGCCATTGCCAAACAGTTGCATGCTGGGGGTTCTTTTTATCTATAATATATTCCTCCTCTTCACTTTATTTCCCTGCCTAGCTGAAACATGATCCTCTGCTCACTTGTGTTTGCAAGCAAGGCTGAGGTGACTCAGCGATTGGAGGAGAAAAGAAAAAAGTTAAGGGAAGAGTGACATCAGTATTTAGCCTCAAACTGTGGGCAAAAGACATGGTTCCCACCAGGAACAGAATTCTCTTTATTTACTATATAAAATTCACTGAAATCAAAACGTGGACAGTACAATACATGTGTTATGTAAGTAGATCAAGTATTTATCTACTTATATATGTGTTTTTTCCCTGGCATAGTATGGCTAATCCTACTGCTTTAAACAATGTTATTTAGGTGAGTAGAATGAGGAACAGCTGGAGGAGAGTTAAGATCAGTTTTTGTTTTTTTCTTTTTAAATAATAGACTTTACATCAATAAATGGAAGCACATTAGTCTGGACAGGACGGCCAGATTTCCCACAGAAGAGACGCGTTCGCTCGCTGACCTTTCCAAGCCTGTCCTAAGTGGAATGTCATCTGCGGATCCGTTCTACCTGCCTGGAGACTAATTGAAAGCCCACGGTTTCCTGGCTCCACCAGCTGAGAGCGGTGCTGCTCCGAGGAGCCCCCGGCTACAGCAAAGAGGCGTGCCATCTGTCACTTCATTCATTCCCTGCCAGCGGCCGCCACAGCTCGCCCAGCGACAGCTTCTGTCCAGAGCCTGTCAGTGTTTCCACTGCGGCACCATCCCGCCAGGCCTGTATTGTAGTGTTGTCCGGATCATGAACGATTCGGATCTTTGATCCGAATCTATTTTATGAGTCGATCATCCGAATCATCAAAATGAACGATTCGGATCGCAAAAGGGGCGGGGCCAGGAGCGACACGCCCCCTCTCAGCGGGCAGCGGGGTCCTGGAAGCAGGGATCGCTCTGTTGGAGGGGAGGCAGCCTTGCAGGGAGACAGGTAGATGAGAGAGAGGGGACATGGGTGCCACTGCCAGATATGTGTAGAGCACACATACTGGCTATAACGTGCTGCCCATTATAGGCTGTCTGTTCCGTAGTGCTGCACAGTGAACACATGGGAAGCTTTTGGCTCAGCTCAGCACAGCTCAGTAACTTTGCAGACAGTGTGATTGAAAGGCAATATAATCCTCCTGCACTCGGCACTAAAAAGCTGCACTTATCTTCTGGGAATGCTTTCTTTCACTGTGCGACCTTTTCTTTCAAAGTGTACAGATGAACATATAGGTGAAATATATGTAAAGCATATGACTTCAGCATGTGGGTATTACGTGCAAACATTTCTGCTCTCTGCTCGTCCCTCCTCCCTTCTCTGTCCACTCCCTGCCCTCTGTCCATCTTCTCCCCTTCTCTGTGTGTCCACCCCCCTCTCCTTCTCTTGTCCACAGACCTGTCCTGCTGTTCATTTCACCCCCGAATGCTTCCGGTAGTAAAATGATCCGAGATTCGGATCAAAGATCCGGATCTCTTCAATGATCCGATTCGAATCATCCGGATCATTGAAAAGATCCGAACTTCCCATCTCTACTGTATTGTAGGACGCCCGGGGAGGGCTCAGATTCATGTCACATGACCTCCCTCCCCTGTGAGGAAATCTATAAACACCTTCCCTATGAGGACTTACCCCCAGCATCTGGTGCAGGTAATAGTACTGCGGGCCGCTGTAGTACTGAAGGAAAGTTTTCCAAAACAGCCAGACGTTCAGAGCGAGCCAGGAAAACTGTGTAAGAGGAAAGAAAACAGCCGTCAGATTAAGCTGGAGAACAATTGGGGCTCATTACAGCTGAACTGAATGAAACGCGCTGATGTAGTGCAGATCATGGGGAATATTTCACCTGTCAAGAAGATTTTCTGTTTTTAGCTAAGGGGCTGGCACTGCTCCAGTCCCTACTGATCTCTTACTTTTTCCGCCCCTAGGCCAACTTTCTTGCAGCTCCCCTGCCATGTACAGCACCCCCTCCTATTCCATGTGCAGCCCCCTCTTCCAATGTCTAACATTCATGTACAGCATCCCCTCCTATTCCTTGTGCAGCCCCTCTTCCAATGTCTAACATTCATGTGCAGCATCCCCTCCTATTCCTTGTGCAGCCCCTCTTCCAATGTCTAACATTCATGTACAGCATCCCCTCCTATTCCTTGTGCAGCCCCCTCTTCCAATGTCTAACATTCATGTGCAGCATCCCCTCCTATTCCTTGTGCAGCCCCTCTTCCAATGTCTAACATTCATGTGCAGCATCCCCTCCTATTCCTTGTGCAGCCCCCTCTTCCAATGTCTAACATTCATGTACAGCATCCCCTCCTATTCCTTGTGCAGCCCCTCTTCCAATGTCTAACATTCATGTGCAGCATCCCCTCCTATTCCTTGTGCAGCCCCTCTTCCAATGTCTAACATTCATGTACAGCATCCCCTCCTATTCCTTCTGCAGCCCCTCTTCCAATGTCTAACATTCATGTACAGCACCCCTCTCCTATTCCTTGTGCAGCCCCTCTTCCAATGTCTAACATTAATGTACAGCACCCCCTCCTATTCCTTGTGCAGCCCCTCTTCCAATGTCTAACATTCATGTACAGCATCCCCTCCCTATTCCTTGTGCAGCCCCTCTTCCAATGTCTAACATTCATGTACAGCATCCCCTCCTATTCCTTGTGCAGCCCCTCTTCCAATGTCTAACATTCATGTACAGCATCCCCTCCTATTCCTTGTGCAGCCCCTCTTCCAATGTCTAACATTCATGTGCAGCATCCCCTCCTATTCTTTGTGCAGCCCCTCTTCCAATGTCTAACATTCATGTACAGCATCCCCTCCTATTCCTTGTGCAGCCCCTCTTCCAATGTCTAACATTCATGTGCAGCATCCCCTCCTATTCCTTGTGCAGCCCCTCTTCCAATGTCTAACATTCATGTACAGCATCCCCTCCTATTCCTTGTGCAGCCCCTCTTCCAATGTCTAACATTCATGTACAGCATCCCCTCCTATTCCTTGTGCAGCCCCTCTTCCAATGTCTAACATTCATGTACAGCATCCCCTCCTATTCCTTGTGCAGCCCCTCTTCCAATGTCTAACATTAATGTACAGCACCCCCTCCTATTCCTTGTGCAGCCCCTCTTCCAATGTCTAACATTCATGTACAGCACCCCCTCCTATTCCTTGTGCAGCCCCTCTTCCAACGTCTAACATCCATGTGCAGCATACCCTCCTATTCCTTGTGCAGCCCCTCTTCCAACGTCTAACATCCATGTACAGCATCCCCTCCTATTCCTTGTGCAGCCCCTCTTCCAATGTCTAAAATTCATGTGCAGCATCCCCTCCTATTCCTTGTGCAGCCCCCTCTTCCAATGTATAACATTCATGTACAGCAGCCTCCTTCAGTTCTATATAGGTCCTTTGGGCAGCAGCTCCCTATCTCCATGTGTTACTCCTTATTTGCAACCTTTGTATGCCATTTGCACCAATCCCTCTTCTATGTCTAAATGGCCTTTCCTGACCCCAGACACTACTAAACTCCTTGTCCATGTTCTCATCATCTCCCGCCTGGACTACTGCAGCATCCTCCTGTCAAAACTTCCTTAAAACTGCATTGCCCCCCCCCCCCCCCCCTCTACAATCCATCATGAACGCAGCAGCCAGACTAATCTACTCCTCCCACCTCTCTGTTTCCACAGCTCCCCTATGCACATCCCTTCACTGGCTTCCAATTCTCTTCAGAATCAGCTACAAGGTCCTATGTTTGGCCTACAAATCTATGCACAAGTCTTGCCCAACCTACATCTCTGACCTGGTCAGCAGATACGCACCTGGCCGCCCACTTCGCTCCTCCAACAACCTCCTCCTAACCATCTCACGCATCTCGCACTCCCATGCACGACTACAGAACTTCACTAGAGCTGCCCCCATCCTGTGGAACTCTCTCCCACTGCCCATCAGGCTTGCCCCCTCCTTCAACACCTTCAAAAAGCACAAAAACTCACTTCTTCAAGGGGGCCTACGTCACCTCGACGCTGCCCTAACTCTCTCTGCCATAAACCTCCCCCCCTTTCGTGTCACCAGCCCTCCCTCTAGATTGTAAGCCTTTGGCAGGGCCCTCTGCCCTTGTGTATCATACTTGATTGTACACTCTACCGAGAATATGTGAGCTTGTATTATTTGCACTACCACTCCAGTGTATGATCTGGCATTGTAATACTACCTATATTGTGTTGTGTATCTTATATCTTATTACCTGTATTGTTGCACCTATTGTCTATTACCTGTATTGTGCTGTCGGTCACCTCTGTTATCATTGTCTGTGATCCTATGTATTGTACAGCGCTGCGTAATATGTTGTAAAATCCAATAAATGATAATAAATAAAATCAAATAAAAAACAATAAATAAATATGTTAGAAATCCAATAAATAATAATAATTTTATGTCTAGCCGCCCCTCGGCCAGCTGCCGCCCAAGGCCTGGGCCCTAGTGGCTTTTCCAGAAATCTGTCCCTTCCATCTCTCCTCCCGCTCCTCTGATGCAGCCCCTCTCTGACCATTCTTCCACTGGCTGCCAATTACCAACAGAATCCACACAGTAAAAGGACAACTGACCTGAGAAGGATATGGAGGCGGCCATATTTATTTCCTTTTAGGCCCGTTTACAGCTGAGTCATTATAGCAGAGCCACAAGGGGGCAGGCTTAGGCTTAAAAATACATCAGAGAAGACAGACTCAGCTATAACGATTCCTGAGCAAAGCCAGACTGAATGCTCAGTCAGGGATTTTATCAGGGCTGTTAACAAGCAGGCTGAGCAGTGCAGAATGAAACAGAGAGCAGGGTTGGTGTTTTCTCTAATGTTTCCACTGATATATATGGTGAAATACATGAGGGTGCTTCGTCTCTGGTTCACCCTGAACAAGCATGCAGCAGATCAGGTGTTTCTGACATTTTTGTCAGATCTGACAAGATTAGCTGCATGCTTGTTTCTAGTCTGATTCAGATACTTCTGCAGCCAAATAGATCAGCAGGGCTGCCAGGCAACTGGTATTGTTTAACAGGAAATACACATGGCAGCCTCCATATTCTTCTCACTACAGTTGTCCTTTAAGTTAAAAAAAATGTTTTGGCACAGATCCTCTGGAAGCAGGCACAGCCATTCTGGCTCTGTACAGGCAAGGAGGGTCAGATGAAGGAACAGGGGATGCTGTGATGATCAGTCTGTGTGCACAGCAACACCTGGACAAACACAGCCGCCTGCCTGCCTGGCACTACACACATCCCCACAGATCCTAATTAGTTAATTAGTTCACACACAAAACATCCTGCCATATATTTAGGAAGAACAAAGCTCTAATAGCAAAGAGCAGAGCTGCCCCAACATTCAAACCCAACTCCACCAACAGCCGGCCTTATCCAACACTTCTGTCTGCAGTGCTGACAACTGTCCATCTGCTAGTTTTGGATTGTTTTGAACCTTTTTTTTGTCATTTTTAATTTTGAATTATTATTAATTATTATTTAGTATTTATATAGCGCCAACATATTACGCAGCGCTGTACAGTGTATATATATATATATATCTTGTCACTAACTGTCCCTCAAGGAGCTCACAATCTAATCCCTACCATTGCCATATGTCTATATTATGTAGTGTAAGTACTGTAGTCTAGGGCCAATTTTGGGGGGAGCCAATCAACTTATCCGTGTGTTTTTGGAATGTGGGAGAAAACCAGAGAGCCCAGAGGAAACCCACGCAGACACGGAGAGAACATACAAACTCTTTGCAGATAGTGCCCTGGCTGGGATTCGAACCAGGGACCCAGCGCTGCAAGGCGAGAGAGCTAACCACTACGCCACCGTGCTGTCCACACGAATAGTTGAATAGTTAAAAGTAATTAAAGCAATACTGAAGTGACCCTGAAAAGAAAAAGGTAGCTACTCACTTATGTAGAGGGAAGGGATTTAGATCCCATAGAGCCTTACTTACAGTACTGCTTTAGACCCTCAGGTTAAAGGACCACTTTCGTGAAAAAAGTAGGCAGTTAAAATCTGACAGAACCAACAGGTTTTGGGCTAGTCCATCTCCTCATGAGGATTCTCAGGGTTTTCTTTGTTTTCAACAGCATTTCTTGAACAGCAGTTGCAAAGTCTAACTGATGAAATAGTGTGCAGGTGAGTAGAGTGGATGGCTGGTATCTTACTAGTTTGGCAGTTAAACTGCTGTTCAGGAAATGCTGTTGAAAATGAAGAAAACCCTGAGAATCCCCCATGAGGAGATGGACTGGCCCAAAAACCTGTCGGTTCTGTCAGATTTTAGCTGACTACTTTTTTCGCGACAGTGGTCCTTTAAAAACCACATACTTACCTAACAAAAGAGAAGCCTATAGATCCTATAGAGGCTTCCCATGCAATCCTCCAGTCCTCCGTAGCCGATAAGCAGGGAGTGAAAGGGGTGTAAAACAGAATGGTTCAGGGGCACTTTAACGGGAACTTGAACAGACCTAAAAAATAGAATACTGAACTTACCTGGGGCTTCCTCCAGCCCCCCGTAACCAGGCGTCCTCTGGGTCCCCTCCATTCTCCCGCTGATGGCTCCGTTAGCTGCGCAATTTGGCCAGGAGTCTTGCACACCTGCGCATGCGCAGCCCATCCATGCACCGCTCTCGATCACGCACCTGTTGCCGTGAACGTTCTGCACTTGCGGGGGTTCTCATAAGATTGAACTGCACATGCTCAGAATGCAATCATGGCAACAGGCAGTTGTGTACGACTTCCGGCAGGGGTGCCCAGCTAGTGGATCAACCAGCGTGAGAACGAAGGGGACTCCGAGGACACCAAGGGACCTAACGGGTTACAGGGGGCTAGAGAAAGCCCCAGGTAAGTTCAAGTGCTCCATTTTTTAGGTTTGTTCAGGCAGGGACGGATCTAGGGGGGGGGGCAGGCAAGCGGGTATCTTGCCCCAGGCGCAGTTTGTTGAATTCTTAAAAAGGCAGCAAAATGAATGGCAGTTTAGGCGCCAAAACCTGACCTTTAGGCGCCAAAACCTGACCTTGCCCCAGGCGCAACTTGGTCTTGATCCGTCCCTGTGTTCAGGTTCCCTTTAAGCCAGAACCTCCAGAAATGTCCAATCCATCATAGAGTGCAGCTGCCATCCCTATTGGCTACCAGCTCCCTACAGAAAATGTTACACTGTCTGGAAGTAGTGATGGTAATGTTTATGTATAACGGGCCACAAAGTGCTGCAGCAGCTGTCACTGAGGAATGAGGGAAATGGATGAAGCCATCAAAAGACCTGTCAAAGTTCACATGGCCATGGAAAAGGTAAGTATACCTCTCTTGACTACTTCACATGGACATCTACCAGCAATGGAATCTCCAAAACCTCCCAAAGTCCTGCAACTCCCACCTTCGTAACATCTGCAAGATCCGCCCTTTCCTGAGCTCTGTCACCACCAAACTCCTCATCCATGCCCTCATAATTTCCCGCCTTTACTACTGCAATGCCCTTCTGTCTGGTCTCCCTATGACCCGAATTGCCCCGTTGCAGTCCATCATGAATGTGGCAGCCAGAATTATCCACTCCTCCCATCGCTCCACCATGGCGGCTCCTCTCTGTGAATCCCTCCACTGACTTCCTATCCAGTCCAGAATCAGATTCAAGATATTGTGTCTGGCCTACAAATCTGTCCACAAAACCTGCCCAACCTACATTTCCAATCTTACCCAGAGGTACACACCTAGCCGCTCACTCCGCTCCTCCAATAAACTTTGCCTGACCGCTCCCCCGCATAACCCAGTCCCATGCATGCATCCAGGACTTCTCAAGAGCTGCTCCAACACTATAGAACTCCCTACCTGCCCTCCATTAGGGTTTTCAACATCTTCAAAAAGGCCCTCAAAATGCATCTTTTCACTCTGGCCTATATAATGCTATACCTCTATGTCACCATTGACATGCATTAGGTACGTTTATGATGCGTTTCTGAAAAATATGCATCACGTTCAGAGCTTTAAAAAAAGCAAATTGCAGAACGCAAACATATACGTTTTTTCATGCGTCCCATTGACTTGCATTGTGTGCGCTAACGCTAGCGCTTTACGCAACGCTAGTGTTTCTGCTTGGTGTGTGTTCCTACCCTGAACGACAACTGAAGTGAGAGGAATATGGAGGCTGCCATATTTATTTCCTTTTAAATGATTCCAGTTGCCTGGCAGCCCTGCTGATCTATTTGGCTGCAGTAGTGTCTGAATATAAGGGCATTTGGTCCTTATCCGTTAGCCGGGCGCATCCGGCAGGTGGCGCTAAATACTATTCCCCCTCCAGGCCGCCATGGATAGTAGGGAAAGATGTAACTTTGGTGGAGTTTTGTCGCCACCTGCCGGTTGCGCCCGGCTAACGGATAAGTACCGGGCATTTTTCCACGAACAGTTGATAGGCAGTGAAAAGACCGTTGAACTATCACAACTGCTTGCTGATGCCTGGTAACTGCTCACTGCTGCTACGTAACTGCTCACTGACCGCACAGTTCAGCCGCCTGTGAAAAAGGGCCCTCACACCAGAAACAAGCATGCAGCTAATCTTGTCAGATCTGACAATAATGTCAGAAACACCTGATCTGCTGCATGCTTGTTCAGGGTCTATGGCTAAATGTATTAGTGGCAGAGGATCAGCAGGACAGCCAGGCAACTGGTATTGCTTAAAGAGGAACTGTCGCAAAAATCTTAAAATTTAAAACACATACAAATAAGAAGTACATTTCTCCCAGAGTAAAATGAGCCATTAATTATTTTTCTCCTATATTGCTGTCACAGTAAGTAGTAGAAATCTGACATTACCGACAGGTTTAGGGCTAGTCCATCTCTTCATGGGGGATTCTCAGCATGGCCTTTATGCTTTATAAAGACACTCCCTGAAAAAGATTTATACAGTGATGCTGGCCAGCCTCCCTGCTCGCTACACACTATTTTGGCAGTTGGACGGAGCAACTGCCATTCACTAAGTGCTTTTAAACATAATAAAAACCCTGAGAGCCCCCCTATGAGAAGATGGGCTAGTCCAAAATTGGTAATGTCAGATTTCTACTACTTACTGTAAGTGACAGCAACATAGGAGAAAAGTAATGTATGGCTCATTTACTCTGCAAGAAACGTTCTTCTTATTTGTATATGCTTTAAAATGTAAGATTTTCGTGAAAGTTCCTCTTTAAAAGTAAATAAATATGGTAGCCTCCTTATACCTCTCAGTTCAGTTGTCCTTTAAAGAGAACCTGTAACAGAAAAACCCCTCTGGGGGATACTTGCCTTGGGAGGGGGAAGCATCAGAGTCCCAATGATGCTTTCCCCTCCTCCGCAGCTTGGGGGAATTCAGCGCTGGCTCCCCCAAAAGCTCCTCGACAAAGGCTGACAAGACAGCGCAGGTGTGGGCAATATTTACCTACCTGCCATCCTGCGCAGTTCGCCGCGGCCCACGTGGCCATGATTGACAGCGGCGCTTTGCACAGCCGCAATAAGGCCGATCCCACGTTCGGCCTGAAGACCGAGAACACAGACCGGGACAGCGGCGCGGAGCGGTCGGCGTGGTGGGACAGTCGGCTGCAAGGGGCTGGAGAAAGCCCCAGGTGAGTAAAGCTCATTTTGAGAGATTAGCCTGATAACTCCTTTAAAGATTTCATAAGAAAAATATGTTGTTTTATAATTCAAACCACACTAGTCCTTTCTATCCTGGTTCATTTTCCTTCATATTAACATTTTTAAATTAGTAATATATTAATTTAAAGGATGGGAATAAAGTTTAGAGTCAATCAAATACATTTTTAGTAGAGAAATATATATATTTACATAGAAAGAGGGACAAAGTCCTGAAAGAGGGACAAATAAGGAGGAAAGAAGGACAGAGGGACAGGGCTCCTAAAGAGGGACTGTCCTTTCAAAAGAGGGACAGTTGGGAGCTATGTTACATTACACTTTCATTGATTTCAAATCCAAACACACTTCTCAGCCTCATGGCATGGGACTATCCCTGGTAAATCAGAAACAGCAGACAACTTGCAGTAAGTAAGTAAGAGTTTGAATGATGGACAAAGCATTGTTTACAAAGCACAGATTTTAAATATAGAACAGGATATTATCTTACCAGAAAAAGATGCTTCAGCCCCTCATTGGACAGCCAGTTAGTACAAGGTGAAGCCATCCTGCTGCTTAGCAGATGTAGAACCCTCCACAAAGGTCACAGAAGTGTCCCCAACAGTCCAGAGATCCCTGCCCTGTCTCCTCTGTGCTATTCATATCTATAGTCTTGCATTATAATAACCCTCCATCCTAAGGTCTGCTTGTGGTTAATGAGCTGGGACGGGCTGCCCAGTGTCAGGACATGGTAACTGTAAACAGATCCAAGCCACAAGCCTTCATCAGAAGTCCTCTGAACAGGAGCTACAAACTTCCTGCAAACTTTGACAAAACTTTCCTCCCCCTGCTGACACACAATTACCAAGAGGCAAAGTGGAAAAACAACTGTTCCCCTGCTGTGCCCAGCACATGCTAACACACACATCAGCCATCAGCCCATTCCATATCTGTAAATTCCTGTCTACTCTTTCCTTTCACAGATTTCTCTAACAAAGGGGAATTAGATGAGGAGGGGGGTCCCTGCTACAGTGGCCCTGAGGGTTCATTTTTTGCAGATGTTTGCTTTCTTTCCCAAGCCTAAAAAAATCCCACTCTTGTCTTGACATCTGATAAAAAAAAAGAAAAGAAAAGAAAAAAATAGGCAAGAAAACACAAAAATGCCTTTGTATTCTCTTGTTACTCTCCCTATTGCCTAGGTTCTCAACAAGTACAGTACATGCTGAAATAATGCTGAGATACACTGGCCTGTTGCCATTTGTCAGCAATTCTTTTAGTTATTATTATTATTTATTGGATTTATATTGCGCCAACATATAACGCAGCGCTGGACAATAAATAGAGTGACCAGATTTTTGTGGATCCAACCTGGGACGGGGAGGGGGGGGGGCGCGGGGGGGGGGGGGGCGCGCGGCGCGGTGAAAAGTGGGGAGGACTGAGGAGCGCGCAGCGGCGAAGAGGGGGGGGGGGCGCCGCGCCGAAAAAAAATGGGCGTGGCCATGACATTGTATGGGCGGAGCTAACGTAATGATGTAACAGTGAGGCATAAGAAAGCAGTGTTTACGCCATGATGTGGACAAACGAGACTTTGCATCATGGGTGTGCAGAAACTGTGTGATGCTAATAGTATACCGTAAGCCACAAAGCAGCAAACATAGCCATCTATAACCATTAAATAATAAATGCAGTAACAGTTACCCCGGACACCAGAAAATAAACGCAATAGGCAACATGTCAGCACAAAATAACCGCAATGCGGGCAACATGTCAGTATAAAATAAATGCAATGCGGGCAAACATGTCAGTACAAAATAAACGCAATGCGGGCAAACATTTCACCAGAAAAGAAATGCAATGCGGGCAAACATTTCACCAGAAAAGAAACGCAATGCGGGCAAACATGTCAGTACAAAATAAACGCAATGCGGGCAACATGTCGGTACAAAATAAACGCAATGCGGGCAAACATTTCACCAGAAAAGAAACGCAATGCGGGCAAACATTTCACCAGAAAAGAAACGCAATGCGGGCAAACATTTCACCAGAAAAGAAACGCACTGCGGGCAAACATTTCACCAGAAAAGAAACGCACTGCGGGCAAACATTTCGCTAGAAAAGAAACAATGCGGGCAAACATTTCACCAGAAAAGAAACGCACTGCGGGCAAACATTTCACCAGAAAAGAAACGCACTGCGGGCAAACATTTCGCTAGAAAAGAAACAATGCGGGCAAACATTTCACCAGAAATGAAACGCACTGCGGGCAAACATTTCGCTAGAAAAGAAACAATGCGAGCAAACATTTCACCAGAAAAGAAACAATGCAGGCAAACATTTCACCAGAAAAGAAACCTAATGCGGGCAAACATTTCACCTGGAAAAGAAAGCATTTACTCACCTGGCAGAAGTCTCCGGCCTCTGGCGCGCTGCTCCTGGGACCGTCTTACTTCTCCTGCAGTCTCCCGCGCTGACAGCCTGGCAGAGCAGGGCTACAGCAAGATGGTGCCCGAAGCCCTGTACTAGAGACACAAAAAGGTCTCCAGTACAGGGCTTCGGCAGCCATCTTGCCGTAGCCCTGCTCGCCTGCCGGTGTCGGAAACAGACACCGGAAGAGGAGGCTGGAGCGGGGCTGCGGGCAATGAACTGGCACGGCGTCTATAGACGCCGCTGCCAGTTCATGAGGAGAGAGTGGCCAGAGTCCCGAGACCGGGACGACCCGCTGCTGAAAGCGGGACGTTTCCCGGGACCTCATTAAGCCTGGGACAGCGGACCCCGAATCCGGGACGCGTCCCGGGCAATCCGGGACGTCTGGTCACTCTACAATAAATAATGTTGCCGACAATGATTACAGGGGTGACCGACAGTAATAAGCAATAATGCCAGATGACCATACATCCCAACTGTCACTCTTTCCCTATTTGGGAACCTTGTACCTCTGTCTTCCTCATTAATTTGTCCTTCTTTCAGGACTGATGTACAGATCAACTTTTTGAGATAACAAAAGTGGGATGCTCAAGCCACCCCCCTGCCACACCCCTGATCACGCCCCCAATCACGCATACCATAAGGATTTCATTAGAAAAATATGTTTTGTTGTATGTTTTATAATCCAAACCGCACTGGTCCTTTCTATCCTGGCTATTGGAGTTCCAGGAAATTTTGTAGGGGGTGCTATACAGGTGCTAGATCTTTTGTAGGGGTAGCTGTGAATTTGTGGTACACGAAGCCCGCCGCCGCAAAAAAATCAGGGGGCATAGCCAAAATGGGGGCGTGGCCAAAAGGGGTATGTCTATGCATTGGTAAGTGAGCGTGTATAGTTAATAAAGTTGCCCCAGTATAGGTAGTATAGTTGCCCCAGTATAGGTAGTATAGCTGCCCCAGTATAGGTAGTATAGCTGCCCCAGTATGGGTAGTATAGCTGCCCCAGTATGGTTAGTATAGCTGCCCCAGTGTAGGTAGTTTAGCTACCCCAGTGTAGGTAGTATAGCTGCCCCAGTATGGGTAGTATAGCTGCCCCAGTATGGTTAGTATAGCTGCCCCAGTGTAGGTAATGTAGCTGCCCCAGTGTAGGTAGTAGATCTGCCCCAGTGTAGGTAATGTAGCAGCCCCAGTGTAGGTAATGTAGCTGCCCCGGTGTAGGTAGTAGATCTGCCCCAGTATGGGTAGTATAGCTGCCCCAGCATAGGTTTTATAGCTACCCCAGTGTAGGTAGTAGATCTGCCCCAGTATGGTTAGTATAGCTGCCCCAGTGTAGGTAGTATAGCTACCCCAGTATAGGTAGTGTAGCTGCCCCAGAATGGGTAGTATAGCTGCCCCAGCATAGTTAGTATAGATGCCCCAGTGTAGGTAGTAGATCTGCCCCAGTATGGTTAGTATAGCTGCCCCAGTGTAAGTAGTTTAGCTGCCTCAGTGTAGGTAATGTAGCTGCCCCAGTGTAGGTAAAAGATCTGCCCCAGTGTAGGTAATGTAGCAGCCCCAGTGTAGGTAATGTAGCTGCCCCGGTGTAGGTAGTAGACCTGCCCCAGTATGGGTAGTATAGCTGCCCCAGTGTAGGTAGTATAGCTAACCCAGTATAGGTAGTGTAGCTGCCCTAGTATGGGTAGTATAGCTGCCCAAGCATAGGTAGTATAGTTGCCCCAGTATGGGTAGCATAGCTGCCTCAGTGTAGGTAGTAGATCTGCCCCAGTATGGGTAGTATAGCTGCCCCAGCATAGTTAGTATAGATGCCCCAGTGTAGGTAGTAGATCTGCCCCAGTATGGTTAGTATAGCTGCCCCAGTGTAGGTAGTTTAGCTGCCCCAGTGTAGGTAATGTAGCTGCCCCAGTGTAGGTAGTAGATCTGCCCCAGTGTAGGTAATGTATCAGCCCCAGTGTAGGTAATGTAGCTGCCCCGGTGTAGGTAGTAGATCTGCCCCAGTATGGTTAGTATAGCTGCCCCAGTGTAGGTAGTATAGCTACCCCAGTATAGGTAGTGTAGCTGCCCCATTATGGGTAGTATAGCTGCCCAAGCATAGGTAGTATAGTTGCCCCAGTATGGGTAGCATAGCTGCCTCAGTGCAGGTAGTAGATCTGCCCCAGTATGGGTAGTATAACTGCCCCAGCATAGTTAGTATAGATGCCCCAGTGTAGGTAGTAGATCTGCCCCAGTATGGTTAGTATAGCTGCCCCAGTGTAGGTAGTTTAGCTGCCCCAGTGTAGGTAATGTAGCTGCCCCAGTGTAGTTAGTAGATCTGCCCCAGTGTAGGTAATGTAGCAGCCCCAGTGTAGGTAATGTAGCTGCCCCGGTGTAGGTAGTAGATCTGCCCCAGTATGGGTAGTATAGCTGCCCCAGTGTAGGTAGTATAGCTAACCCAGTATAGGTAGTGTAGCTGCCCCAGTATGGGTAGTATAGCTGCCCAAGCATAGGTAGTATAGTTGCCCCAGTATGGGTAGCATAGCTGCCTCAGTGTAGGTAGTAGATCTGCCCCAGTATGGGTAGCATAGCTGCCTCAGTGTAGGTAGTAGATCTGCCCCAGTATGGGTAGTATAGCTGCCCCAGCATAGTTAGTATAGATGCCTCAGTGTAGGTAGTAGATCTGCCCCAGTATGGTTAGTATAGCTGCCCCAGTGTAGGTAGTTTAGCTGCCCCAGTGTAGGTAATGTAGCTGCCCCAGTGTAGGTAGTAGATCTGCCCCAGTGTAGGTAATGTAGCAGCCCCAGTGTAGGTAATGTAGCTGCCCCGGTGTAGGTAGTAGATCTGCCCCAGTATGGGTAGTATAGCTGCCCCAGCATAGGTAGTATAGCTGCCCCAGTGTAGGTAGTAGATCTGCCCCAGTATGGTTAGTATAGCTGCCCCAGTGTAGGTAGTATAGCTACCCCAGTATAGGTAGTGTAGCTGCCCCAGTATGGGTAGTATAGATTGGATCAGTGAATAATGGCGCACAGCGCCTATGCATAAAAATGGCGCCGCATTAAAAAGATATGCTTATTATTTATCGTTAGTACTGCATGATAATGGCGCACAGGGAAAAAAGAAGAAAAATAGCACACAGTAACGTTATTTATCAATAGTGCCGTTCATTTGCCAAACAGCAGACGTTATTGCCCACAGTAACGTTATTTATCAATAGCGCCCTACATAAGCCAAACTGCAGAAGCTATTTAACGGCAAAACAGTGAATGGATTTAATGTAACATTGTCAAGGTTAGGGTTAGGCACCACCAGGGGAGATTTAGGGTTAGGCACCACCAGGGAGGTCTTAGGGTTAGGCACCACCAGGGGGGTGGTTAGGGTTAGGCACCACCAGGGGGGTAGTTAGGGTTAGGCACCACCAGGGGGGTGGTTAGGGTTAGGCACCACCAGGGGGGTGGTTAGGGTTAGGCACCACCAGGGGGGTGGTTAGGGTTAGGCACCACCAGGGGGGTAGTTAGGGTTAGGCACCACCAGGGGGGTGGTTAGGGTTAGGCACCACCAGGGGAGTGGTTAGGGTTAGGCACCACCATGGGGGTAGTTAGGGTTAGGCACCACCAGGGGGGAAGTTAGGGTTAGGCACCACCAGGGGGGTGGTTAGGGTTAGGCACCACCAGGGGGTCTTAGGGTTAGGGATAGGTACAGAGAGGGTTCTGTGTGTTAACGCTAAATAACAATAAGGCTTTAACATTAAATAGCGATTAGGCTTTAACGTTAAATAGCGATAAGCATCAAACGGATTAGCGGCAACACCGTGCGCCATTATTCGCAGGCGCCATTTTCAGATGGACCCAGTATAGATGCCCCAGTATGGTTAGTATAGCTGCCCCAGCATAGGTGTAATGATCCGCTCAGCTGGCTGCGCAGGCAGACAGCTGTTTGACCATTCCTCTAGTCTGTGGGCTGCAGGTCTCTGGAAGAGAGACCTGTCTTTCCTTTGCAAGTTTCTGATCTGCTCTGCTGCTGAGGAATTTGCATACATTGGTTATGCAAATCACCTAGCTGCCTCCTTTGAAGGCTGGCAGTATAAAAACCCATGTTTTCCCAGAGTCCTTTGCTGGTCATCCCTTCATGGTTTGTTGAAACACTCCTAGAGTGTCAGCCGTGCAATTGTTTGTTAAAGTTATCTTAGAGTAATTCTTGGGACTGCACTAGGCAGCTTCCCTAGTGCAGTTAGGTTACTATCTGTTTTGTCTGTATTGCCTCTCTGTTGCGATTGTCCTGTCACCAATGGTGGTTGTCAGGAGATCGATCTGTCTGTCTGGGGTGCTAACCAGAGCAGCGGTCGCTACTAGTAGCGCCTTCTGTTCATCTGTCTTGTTTGGATCTTCTAGCGGTAGCGGCTGTGGATCCTTCTGATCTATATTCTTGGAGTGTAAGCTGGAGCAGTGGTTGCTACCGGTTACCTCATCTGTCTGTCGTGTTTGGATCGCACTAGCCTCTAGCGGCAGTGGCTGTGGATCCTTCTGATCTGCTTTCTTGGGAGTATAGCTGGAGCAGCAGTTGCTACCGGCTATCTCATCTGCCTGTGTTGCTTGGATCGCACTAGCCCCTGGCGGCAGCGGCTGTGGATCCTTCTGATCTGTGTTCCTGTTCCTGTACCCGGATCGCACTCGCTCTGGCGGAAAGAGCAGTGTATCTTTCCTCTCTTATTCCTGTTTTCCGTTTGTCTGTCTTGTCTGATACGAACGCTTGCTGTAGGCTCGGTGAGGTAATCGTTAAGCAAGCGCTCACGTCCTCTGTTTTGTGTTTGTCTGTCGGTGGTTAGTTAGGCGAGCTTATCTCTGTTGCGCTTAACGTGTGGAGATCACGCTGTAAACGCGTTCGCTGTTGCGAATTAGTGCGGTGTTCGCGTTTAGTTAGCGTTTGTTACATAGTTACATAGTTATTTTGGTTGAAAAAAGACATACGTCCATCAAGTTCAACCAGTATAAAGTACAACACCAGCCTGCTCCCTCACATATCCCTGTTGATCCAGAGGAAGGCGAAAAAACCCTTACAAGACATGGTCCAATTAGCCCCTAAAGGGAAAAATCCCTTCCCGACTCCAGATGGCAATCAGATAAAATCCCTGGATCAACATCATTAGGCATTACCTAGCAATTGTAGCCATGGATGTCTTTCAACGCAAGGAAAGCATCTAAGCCCCCTTTAAATGCAGGTATAGAGTTTGCCATAACGACTTCCTGTGGCAATGCATTCCACATCTTAATCACTCTGTTATTTTCGTTATTTTCTCATTGTCGTTTGCTGTGCCTTTGCTACTCTTGAGTTCTGTTCTGATCAGTCTTGTGTCACTTCTGGCGATTGCCTTTCTTACGATCGCGTTCTTGCTTTTGTTTCTGCTGATGTGTGTTCACTGTCGCAGGGTCGCGACTAGATTGGTGAACACACATTTATCCTGTATCTGTGCTCTTTCTCTTTAAGGGCTGTTCAGCCCCCATTGTCTTAGATCTATACAAATCCCATCTGGCATTTGTGGCCGTGCAGAGGCTGTGCTCGTCTGCACTCCACAGCGCCATCTGCCGGTGGGAATTTCCCTCTGCTGGTGCATTGCACCTAGCCTGGGTTCACCTAATTATACGCTTGTGGAGGGTTTTCGCTGTGTCAGTGCGCATCTTGTGCGCTGACCGCGAAAACGATTCCGCAAACGTTACAATAGGTAGTATAGCTGCCCAGTGTAGGTAGTATAGCTGCCCCAGTATAGGTAGTGTAGCTGCCCCAGTATGGGTAGTATGGATACTCCAGTATGGCTAGTATAGCTGCCCCAGCAGCATAGGTAGTATAGCTGCCCCAGCAGCATAGGTAGTATAGCTGCCCCAATGTAGGTAGTAGATCTACCCCAGTGTAGGTAATGTAGCTGCCCCAGTGTAGGTAGTAGATCTGCCCCAGTGTAGGTTGTAGAGCTGCCCCAGCCTGCTCCCCCCCCCCCCTCCGTATCCTTCTGAGCAGGCGATCGTTACCTCTATGCCCGTTCCCGCCGCCGCCCTCCTCTCCTACGTCATTCTCCTGCTTCTCCCCGCCTCCTCTCCCTCTGTAGTTAGATAGCTACAAGAAAATGGCCTCCGATGTCCGCATTTGTGGACATCGGCGGCCATTTTCTTTTAGCACTACAGGAGCAGGGAGAGAGACCGGGACGGCGAGCGGCTGCTGCTGCGGGTGCTCATGGCATGCTTGGAGTTTTTTAGGGGGTGTTTCAGCACCCCCCTGGCGCTGCCCATGATCCTGGTTCATTTTTCTTCCTATTAACATTTGTTTGAATATAAGAAATTAATCAATTTAAAGGATGGGAATAAAGTTTAGAGTCAATTTAACACATTTTCAGAAGAAAAATGCATATATTTACATAGATCTGTACATCAGTCCTGTAAGAGGGACAAATGAGGTAGAAAGAGGGAAAGAGGGATTGAGTTCCCAAAGAGGGACTGTCCCTCCAAAAGAGGGAAAGTTGGGGGTTATGTGTGGTTAGTGTGCACAATCAAGCATGATACACAAGGAGGGAGGGCCCTGCCAAGGTTTACAATCTAGAGGGATGGGTTGGTGACATGAAAGAAGCGTCTGCATAGAGAGGTTTTCGGCAGAGAGTGTTAGAGCAGCAGTGAGGTGGGGTATGCCTTCTTGAAGAGGTGAGTTTCGAGGGCTTGTCTGAAGGTGTTGAAGGAGGGGCAAGCTTAATGGGTAGTGGGAGAGAGTTTCACAGGACGGGGGCAGCTCTAGTGAAGTCCTGTAGTCGTGCATGGGAGTGTGAGATGTGTGGGGTGATTAGGAGGAGGTTGCTGGAGGAGCAAAGGTGTGTATTTGCTGACCAGGTCAGCAATGTAGGTCGGGCAGGATTTGTGTAGAAATTTGTAAACCAAAGATAGGATCTTGAAGCTGCTTCTGAAGCGGATCGGGAGCCAGTGAAGGGATTTGCATAGAGGAGTCATGGAGACAGAATGGTGGGAGAAGTAGGTTAGTCTGCTTTCTGCGTTCATGATGGATCGTAGGGGGGGGGGCAATGCAAATCAGAGAGAGGCCTGACAGGAAGGTGTTGCAGTAGTCCCGGCGGGAGATGATGAGGGCATGTACAAGGAGTTTGGCAGTGTCTGGGGCGAGGAAGGGGCGGATCTTAGAAATGTTGCGTAAATGGAGATTGACAATTAGTTGACAATTTAAAATGTCTAAGGTCATAGAGACAGCAGATTGGGTGGCCTTAGGCGACGGGTGTGCAGCCTGAACGGCGGTAGCGGTGATTCAGTGTGATTCATCACAATGCTCCAGTTTTTGGTACCAGCAGTCTCTGGTCCTTAAAGGGAATATCCAAGCAAAATAAAAAAATGAGTTTCACTTACCTGGGGCTTCTACCAGCCCCATGCAGCCATCCTGTGCCCTCGTAGTCACTCACTGCTGCTCCAGTCCCCCACTGGCAGCTTACCGACCTCCCGCTAGTGCATGAACATTAACAAATACATTTTTACACATTACTGGTTCAATGTGTAAAAATGTACGCATTGAACCAGTAATGCGTAAAAATGTATGTGTTAATGTGCCTGCACTAGCGGGAATGCGTAAAAATGTATGCTATGCGTCCCGCCGACCTCCGAGGTCGGCAAGCTGCCAGCGGGGGACTGGAGCAGCAGTGAGTGACTACGAGGGCACAGGATGGCTGCATGGGGCCGGTAGAAGCCCCAGGTAAGTGAAACTCATTTTTTTTATTTTGCTTGAACCTTCCCTTTAAAGGGATTCTGAAGGGGCTTCCTGTGGATAAAAACTGCCACTTACCTGGGGCTTCTATCAGTCCCCTGTAGCAGTAATGTCCCACGCCGTCCTCTTCCGATCACCCGTTCCTCGCCCCCGGCCCCGGTCTAGCGCAGCACCCAGTCCAACTGCGGCTGCGCGACCGTGCTCGCTCCCGCCCGCGTCATCAGAAGCTTACTGCGCAGGCGCAGTACAAGAAACCTTCATACTGTGCCTGCGCAGTAAGCTTCCAATAACGCGAATGGCAGCGCGCATTATTCGGCTATGACAGACGAATAATGCCCGGTGACGGCGGCAGGGAACGGGTGATCAGAGGAGGATAGCGTGGGACATAACAACTACAGGGGGCTAATAGAAGCCCCAGGTAAGTGGCGGTTTTTATCCACAGGTAGCCCCTACAGAACCCCTTTAAGGGGCCAAAGACAGCTGGTATTGAAGGGTTTAATCATTGTTTGCCCATTCTAAAACCATTTCTTTCCTTGATTTACATTATAGAAAACAGGAAGACCGGCACCATCCATTCAGTATGCAATAAAGCTCTTTTATTAGCTCTTCAAAGGCATAACAGCAGTAAAAGCGACGTTTCAGGGCAACCGCCCCTTTATCAAGCTATGCTGTACAAGAGACAATCTATCAGTGGATTTCATCATCCTTATATACCCCAGCAGCCCACCAGAACAGCCAATCAATAAATCCCACTATCAAACTAACCAATCATTGTAGTCTCACCTTATGCGGACCTGATGGGTGACTGTGTTTCTGGTTCTGCTATTGGAGGATTCAAACTGTGTTTTCCCCACCTCACCCATCTCACCAACGGACGCCTCACTACCGACGCACGCCCTATGCTGGAAGCCGCTCCCACCAGGCCGCCGATCCGGCGGACCTGATGGGGAACCGGCTGACGTGACGCGGAATGCGGAGAAGACCCCGCCCTCCGCGTCACCCAGCAACAGCAGACGCAGGCGGTGTTGCCAACACCGCTCTGCGCTGTAGATGTAACAGGGGAGGGCGCTGGCCGAGGCAACCAATGGAAGGGGACTCCCAGATGCTAAACATAGGTGCATAAAGAAGGACCCTGCAGCATACAATATCGCTTTACAATATTTTGTGGACGCGGCGCAGATAATAGCCAAAAGAGCTAAGGAGGGGGCATAATATAACATTCCATATCTCATCACCACCTTCAGAGGCTAGCGCTGGATGCATATATCACGCAGGCAGCGTCAGCCAAAGACGGTCAACATATATCATATAAGAAAGGGGCACTGTCAGGAGTCAGTACAATAATTCTTGCCATCTCATATAGCATATTATATAATGAATGAACAAAATGTTGGGCAAACATACCCCACATCAAGCTCAAAGCTGGACACAGTGGGACAGAGGTCAAATAATCAAATAAAAGGTAATAAATCAAATTCTCTTGATTTACATTATGAAATTTATCACAGGCGGCAACATCTTTAGTACCTGCTGGTGAACCTTGTGGATTGTTCTAAAGCCAGTAGAAAATGAGCCGTGCATGGACGCAGGAAAGCCACTGGGAGCTGCAGGATGCGTAGAACATGGTGCCCGGAGGATCGGTAAGTAGTAGCCCTGCTATGACCTGCAAACCCCAAACGTTCCGTCCCTGTTATCCCCCTCAGGCATGCCAGTAAGAGACTTGCCTGACAAGGACATAACTAGATTTAATAGGGACCCCGTGCAAAAATCATGGGGCCGCTTGGTCCCCAAACCACATGAGAGACACATGATCAGGAGACGGCGAATGGCAGCAGGGAGTGTTCTGCATCTGAAAGCAGGAAAAAATTACAGATGCTCCCAGCCTCCCACTACTCACTGCTCTGCATGACTGGAGGTGGTGCTAGGTAGGGATAGCCCAGCCTTGGGGAACTCATGGAGAAGCACATGATCAGTTTGATCAGCTGATAGATTTGTAAGGCTCTGATTTGCTGGTCATGATCATGTGTTAAACCAGACAGTCATCATAGCAAATCAGAGGCTTACAAATCTATCAGCTGATCAAATTGATCATGTGCTTCTTCATGAGTTCTCCAAGGCTGGGCCATCTCTAGTGCTAGGGATGGTTTTCGTGAGGTGTTTTTGCTAACTGGCTGCACTTGCGGTTGGCAAGAGAGAGGATGATGGTCCCCTAAAGCCTCCGGGCCCCCTGCGATAGAAGGGTCGCAGAGGTGATTGTTACGCCCAAGTTTCCTCAGTTGTGGATAACGAGGACTTTGCTGTATATTTCAGCCTGGCCACATAGAAAGCAACGCCATCTTGTTCTGTGACCGCAGATACTCTTCAATTAAATCTATAGGCGTACAAAATAACCAGCTGGGCCGATCGCTGCACTCATTAAATTATTTCTGGGTTACCGACTGCATTTATTCCGCAGAATTAAAGAGGAGAGAAAGAAATGAAAGCGCACTGAGGGCTTACGGGAGACTTTGAATGCGCTTCTGCACTTGCCTCCTCATTAGAGCCGCGATATTGTCAGTCAGGCCTCAGGCTAAAGTCCCCTAATTGGAGGCTCCCAGCGTCTGAAGATAATGATGACTATTTAGAGGTCTTTACTTGCTGCCTCGCATTCTATTGATGGCGGAATAGTTATGGCTGCAGCCTCCAGCGTGACAAAACATCCTCCTTTCATGGCACGCAGGAAGTCTGGTCACATGACCCGTGATCTGAGGGTCCCTTTGAAAGAGAACCTGGTTCTGACACTTGTTAGACAACATCACACCTCCTACACTCAGACCTCGGTGTGAGTCACAGGACTATGTGTGTCTACTCTACACAATAACGAGAGGTTTGTCATGAAATAAAACACGTACACATAGCACATCACCATCTACTGATTGATTGTGCGCCAAACTGTTATTTCAATTTAAAGAGGAACTGTAGTGAAAATAATCGAATGAATACCAATTGTTTTTTGTTGTTTTTTTTACAATGTTACGTTTATAAGTAAACTGGAGGCACACCCTCCCCTACCACCACCCCCCCCCCCCCCCCAAAAAAAGATTCAAATGACTATGAAATAGTACTTCTGTACACTGGCGTAATAATAGGCCCTGCAGCCCCTGCTCCCGCAGGGGGGCCCAGGCCCCCCGCCTGGGGCCCACTCGGGGCCGTTTTGTGGGGGCTGGAGTGGTGGCAGCATGAGGGGAAAGCCTTGGCCACAGTCAGCGGGGTGAGGGGAAGTTCCTTGCCCTCTCCCTCACCTCAGGGTTCTCCCCTCTGCGCTCCCCTCCTGCTAGTTACTGTGTGGGCAGCGGCAGGCAGAATCATACCTTCCGTGCGTTCCACCGCATACTTCTCGCTCTAGCGGCTGACGTCACTTCCGGAAGTGACATCAGCCGCTAGAGCGAGGAGTATGCGGTGGAACGCACGGAAGATATGTATCTGCCCGCCGCTGCCCGCTGCCCACACTGTAACTAGCTGGAGGGGAGAGCCCTGAGGTGAGGGAGAGGGGGGGAACTTCCCCTCTCCCCACCGACTGTGGCCAAGGCTTTCCCCTCATGCTGCCACCCCTCCAGCCCCCACAAAAGGCGCTCTGAAATTTTGCAGGGGGGCCAGGTGGGGCCTAGTTTCGCCCGTGCTTCTGTATATAATATATTCCAAAAGTACTACCGTAAAGTGTAACTGTCGGGCATAAAATCAAAAATAAATTATTTATTTTTATCTGGTAAACAAGTAATAAGGATGCTAATCAGGCAATCCAAAAGTTAAAATCTCTATTACTTTTCTTGTTGATAAATGATCATTCCCCAGTTTACCTGACTTATTTGGTACACACAAAATTTGGTACACAAAAAAGGAAGTTGCAGGGCATGCTGGGTTGTTCTTTTTTGCTTCTGTACATTAGTTAAGTCCGATGGGAAATAAAGAAGCAAAAAAAAAGACAAGCAAAAAAAAAAGACAACCCAGCATGCCCTGCAACTTCCTTTTTGTGTACCAAATTTTGTGTGTACCAAAATGATCATTGATCAACAAGAAAAGTAATAGAGATTTTAACTTTTGGATTGGTGGTGCCTAACCCTAATGCTGCATACACACTTGAGATAAAAGTCTTTGGAAAAGGCAAGATCACAGACCAATTTTACCCCATTCCATGTAGTATGAGAGCCATACTCTACACAGTCTATTCTATGGAGCTGCACTCCCCATCAGATAAAATCTTTGCAAGATGCTGCACACAAAGATGCCCGTACACACTCAAAAGATCATTATCTGCAAAAGATCTCTTCCTGCAATAGATCCATTCCTGCAAAATGCCTTCATAGTCTATGAGATCTGCAGATCCTCATACACACCTTGTTTAACAGACTTCATCTGCATATCTGGCAATCATCTGCAGATCTGAAAATCCATCCTGGTGGATCCAGTGGCGTAGCTACAAACCTCTGGGCCCCGATGCGGAATCTGGATGTGGGCCCCCCCCCCCACGGCAACAACAGCCCCCCCTCCCCCGGCAACACCCGACGCACACACATATCCGAATCCCTATAGCCAGCTATAGGTCCCCCCAGTATAGGTAGCCAGGCATAGGTACGCCAGTATAGTTGCCCCCGGTATAGGTTAGCCAGGTAGATGCCTCCAGCATAGGTAGCCAGTATAGTTGCCCCCAGTATAGGTTAGATAGGCAGGCGCCGCCAGTACAGGTTAGCTAGGTGGGTGCCTCTAATATAGGTAGCCAGAATAGTTGCCCCCAGCATAGGTTAGATAGGTAGGTGCCCCCAGTATAGGTTAGTTAGGTAGGTGCCTCCAATATAGGTAGCCAGTATAGTTGCCACCTGTATAGGCTAGCTAGGTGCCCCGAATACAGGTTAGACAATTAAGTGCCCCCAGGTTAGATAGGTAGGTGCCCCCCAGTATAGGTTAGATTAGGTAGCTGCCCCCCAGTATAGGTTAGATGAGGTAGGTGCCCCCCAGGATAGGTTAGGTAGCTGCCCCCCAGGATAGATTAGGTAGCTTTCCCCCAGGATAGGTTAGAGTAGGTAGCTGCCCCCCCGGATAGGTTAGAGTAGGTAGCTGCCCCCCAGGATAGGTTAGGTAGGTAGCTGGCCCCCCAGGATAGGTTAGGTAGGTAGCTGGCCCCCCCAGGATAGGTTAGGTAGGTAGCTGGCCCCCCAGGATAGGTTAAGTAGGTAGCTGCCCCCCCAGGATAGGTTAGGTAGCTGCCCCCCCAGGATAGGTTAGGTAGCTGCCCCCCCAGGATAGCTTAGGTAGGTAGCTGCCCCCCAGGATAGGTTAGGTAGGTAGCTGCCCCCCAGGATAGGTTAGGTAGGTAGCTGGCCCCCCAGGATAGGTTAGGTAGGTAGCTGGCCCCCCAGGATAGGTTAGGTAGGTAGCTGGCCCCCCAGGATAGGTTAGGTAGGTAGCTGGCCCCCCAGGATAGGTTAGGTAGGTAGCTGGCCCCCCAGGATAGGTTAGGTAGGTAGCTGGCCCCCCAGGATAGGTTAGGTAGGTAGCTGGCCCCCCAGGATAGGTTAGGTAGGTAGCTGGCCCCCAGGATAGGTTAGGTAGGTAGCTGGCCCCCAGGATAGGTTAGGTAGGTAGCTGGCCCCCCAGGATAGGTTAGGTAGGTAGCTGTCCCCCCAGGATAGGTTAGGTAGGTAGCTGGCCCCCCAGGATAGGTTAGGTAGGTAGCTGGCCCCCCAGGATAGGTTAGGTAGGTAGCTGGCCCCCCAGGATAGGTTAGGTAGGTAGCTGGCCCCCAGGATAGGTTAGGTAGGTAGCTGGCCCCCCAGGATAGGTTAGGTAGGTAGCTGGCCCCCCAGGATAGGTTAGGTAGGTAGCTGGCCCCCCAGGATAGGTTAGGTAGGTAGCTGGCCCCCCAGGATAGGTTAGGTAGGTAGCTGGCCCCCCAGGATAGGTTAGGTAGGTAGCTGGCCCCCCAGGATAGGTTAGGTAGGTAGCTGGCCCCCCAGGGTAGGTTAGGTAGGTAGCTGGCCCCCAGGATAGGTTAGGTAGGTAGCTGGCCCCCCAGGATAGGTTAGGTAGGTAGCTGGCCCCCCAGGATAGGTTAGGTAGGTAGCTGGCCCCCCAGGATAGGTTAGGTAGGTAGCTGGCCCCCAGGATAGGTTAGGTAGGTAGCTGGCCCCCCAGGATAGGTTAGGTAGGTAGCTGGCCCCCAGGATAGGTTAGGTAGGTAGCTGGCCCCCCAGGATAGGTTAGGTAGGTAGCTGGCCCCCCAGGATAGGTTAGGTAGGTAGCTGGCCCCTCAGGATAGGTTAGGTAGGTAGCTGGCCCCCCAGGGTAGGTTAGGTAGGTAGCTGGCCCCCCAGGGTAGGTTAGGTAGGTAGCTGGCCCCCAGGATAGGTTAGGTAGGTAGCTGGCCCCCCAGGGTAGGTTAGATAGGTAGGTAGGTCGCTAGCTGCCCTCTCCCTCCCTTCCTCTCCCCCTCAGATGCAGAGTGCGCAGCGCACGGAAGCGCTGTAGGCGGAACTCACCTCCGTCCCTGCGCCGCTGGTCTCCTCCCGCTCTGTATAGATGTTGTTACACACTGCTTCCTGTTTAGCCGGAAGCAGTGTGTAACAGCAGATCTATGCAGAGCGGGAGGAGACCAGCGGCGCTTGGAACGCAGGCAGGTGAGTTCTGCCTACAGCGCTTCCGTGCGCCGCGCACTCTGCATCTGAGGGGGGGGGGCCGGGGAGAGGTCGGGCTGCCCTCCGCACGGCTGCAGCTCCCCCCTCCCAATAACGCACGCAGGGATCTCCGAGTCCAAACGGACATGGGCCCCCCGGGCCCCTCCCCCGCCTCTTCAGGAGCCGGGCCCGGTCGCCGAGGCGACCGTTGCGACCACAGGCCCTACGCCCCTGGGTGGATCTGATCTGCAGATGATCTGCAGATGATTGCCTGTTAAACAAGGTGTGTACGATGATCTGCAGATCTCATAGACTATGAATGCATTTTGCAGGAATGGATCTATTGCAGGAAGAGATCTTTTGCAGATAATGATCTTTTGAGTGTGTACGGGCATCTGTGTGTGCAGCATCTTGCAAAGATTTTATCTGATGAGGAGTGCAGCTCCATAGAATAGACTGTGTAGAGTATGGCTCTCATACTACAAGGATTGGGGTATAATTGGTCTGTGATCTTGCCTTCTCCAAAGACTTTTATCTCAAGTGTGTATGCAGCATAAGACAGTCCCTGGTGATTCATATGACCTAACTTCTCCCTACTCTCCCACAGAACAATCCCCTGGTGGTGCCTAACCCTAATACCTCCTTGGTGGTGCCTAACCCTAACCCCCTAGTGGTGCCTAATCCTAACCTTTCCCTGGTGGTGCCTAACACTAGGACCACCCATAACACCCCCCCCCCCCCCCGGTGATGCCTATGCCTAACTCTAAGACCGCCCTGGTGGTGCCTAACCCTAAGCCCTGCCTGCTTGTGATGCCTTATCCTAACATCCCCCACCCCCCCTATTTGCAGAAATAACATTGAAGTCTATGGAGGAGCCCTCTTAATACAGATGGCTTTTCAACTGATTCCGCGGTACTCTCCCCCGCTGCTCTATGAGACAGGCCACAGTACCTGCGATGCAACTTAGCGCTGTACAGAGTATATTGTCACTCAACTGTCCCTAAGATGGGCGCACAATCTAATCGCTATGATAGTTATATGTCTATGTATGGACTGCAGGAAAGGATTAAGATGACATGGGGCCCTAGCCAAGTTAGTAGTTTTTGCCCACTGCCGATGATCACCTGGCTTTTTATGTAACATTTGGTGGTGGCTAGCATCCGCCAGGCCCCTACACTCTCTCCAGGCCCTAGGCAATTGCCTAGGTTTGCTTTATGGATTACCCAGCTCATATCTACTTTATGTATTGTGTAGTGTATGTTTTGTAGTCTAGGACCTATTTAGGGAGAAGCCAATTAACTTAGCTGTATGTTTTTGGGATGTGGGATGGAAACAGAGAGCCCAGAGGAAACCCACGCAGACATGGTGAGAAACTACAGACACTCTGCAGATAGTGCCCTGGCTGGGATTCAAACCGAGAACCTATCACTGCAAGGCGAGAACACGAACCACTACGCCGCTGTGCTGCCCACCGTGCTGTACTGTATAGGTAGTCTCTGGGAATATAGAAGCTGGTGGGTGAGTGCAGCACACACACATTGTGATTGTCAGTGAGGAATGTGTCAGATGATGTACCCAGGACAAGCACTAACACGCTGAATGAGGAGCGATCGGAGAGAGATACGAGCGCAGCAATCAGCAGCTGTTACTGCTTTACCCAAAAGGAACATTGCCAATTGGAAATAAGGAATCCTACAGAGAGGACATGGAGGGATTGTGATTGGGTATTAGTGTTGCTCTTTAATACATTACATAGTTACATAGTTAGTTTGGTTGAAAAAAAATATATTCGTCCATCAAGTCCATACTGAAAAAAAATAAAAAAATAAAATAAAATGCCATCCTGAACCTGCACATATCCCAGTTGATCCATGGAAAGGCGAAAACCCTTACAAGGTCTGGGCCTTAAAGAGAACCAGAGACCACAAGTAAAAGATGTTATACATACCCAGGGCTTCCTCCAGCCCCATCAGCCTGGATCGCTCCCATGCCACCTTTCTCCGCTGCCTCTGTCCGCCGGTACCGGGTCCCGTCATTTCGTCCAGTCGAGCCAGTCAACGCAAGCGCAGTGCACTCCCTCCGTACTGCGCAGGCACATGCGTACAGAGCCGGAGGGAGCCCCGGTGCATGCAGAAGACTGGTCGCGTCCGGCGGAAGTGACGGGACCCGGTACCGGCGATAGAGGCAGAGGAGGACGACAGCATGGGAGCGATCCAGGCTTATGGGGCTGGAGGAAGCCCCAGGTATGTATAACATCTTTTTTCATTTTTTAGAGATCGTTCGTCTCTGGTTTCCATTAAAAAGCCTTAAAAGGGAAAAATTCTTGCCCGACTCCGGATGGCAGTCAGATAAATCCCTGGATGAACTCTTTCGGAAATTACCTAAAAAGTATAGCCATGGATGCCCTTCAATGCAAGGAAAGCATCCAAGCCCTTTTTATATTTTAGGTAATTCCCAGAAGAGTTCATCCAGGCAATTATCTGACTGCCATCCAGAGTCGAGAAGGAATTTTTCCCTTTTAAAGCTAATGGGAACCAGTTTAAAAAAAAAAGTCAGATACTCACCTAAGGAGAGGGAGGCTCTTGGTCCCATAGAGCAATCCCTCTCCTCTCCCGGGGCCCACTGCTGTCCTGGCTTCCCCGTAGCGGTATTCAACCGTTTCGGTCAAATACCGCTGTCTCCCGGCCGAATGGAGGCTTCGGAAATGCTTCGGGAGCCCAAGTGCTCCCGAAGACGGGCCACTCTACATTGCACACGCGCGCGTCCTCTATGACACACTCGCGTGTGCGCCACCTGTCTTCAGGAGGACTCAGCTCCCGAAGACTTCCGAAGTCCCCTCGGCGGGGGATACGAACGGAGGAGCCAGCGCAGCACCGGGGGCACCGGGAGAGGAGGCGGAAGGCTCATTAGGACCGAGCCTTCCCTCTCCTTAGGTATCTGTCTTTTTTTTTTTTTTTAAACGGGGTTACATTAGCTTTAAGGCTAATTGGCCCAGGCCTTGTAAGGTTTTTCGCCTTCCCTTGGCTCAACTGGGATATGTGCAGGTTCAGGATGGTGTTGTATTTTTTTTTATTATTTTTTTTTTATTTTTTTTAGGTTGGACTTGATGGGCAAATATCATTTTTTCAACCAAGCTAACTATGTAATTTATTAAAATATACTCTAAATGACATAGAGTTTGCTATAGCCCTTGGGACAGAGAGGCCCAGAGGGGCCCACTCCTCAACCACAGTATTAGCTCTTTATTGGTCCTGTGCTGATAATCACTTCTATAGATGCCTTGAATAGTAGTGATCATGAACACACTGTTTCCCATCCCCTTCTTGCACCTCTGACACTGTGGTTTTCCTTCATTGGTTTCGGTGTGGCGTATCAATTGTTATGTATAGAGAGCTTTGGGGGCTCCAATGTAAAACTTGCACTGGGGCCCACAGCTTCTTAGCTACGCCACTGGCTATAACTACTTCCCAGGGGCGAAACAATAGACCCTGCAAGGAATGCAGCCGCAGGGGGGCCCAGAAGCTGTAGGGGGACCCGTGGAGAGAAAAGTGTTTCCTTGTCCTGAGAGGCTAACAACTAAAGGCACAGAGAAAAAAGCTTTCTGCTCTCTGCACAATTGTTCTAATGACTGCATCTACTCAGCTACTGATAAGGAAGCATACAAAGTTTTGCAGACAGTCCTCATTCAGTGTGCAACAGGGTCTTGTGTACAGAGCCCTGCCCCCAACCTCTCTACCCCTCCCCAAGTGCTGTGTACTGTAGTGATGCTGGAGGAGTCTGCAGAGCCAGTTCTTCTCAATTAAAGATGGACAGAGTGAGTGTAATAAGCTGAGGCTGGGAGCACACACGTCTGTCATTTTTTTTTGTATGTATGTTCTGCATTCCACGTGTGTTTGTATGTGTGAAAACATGCATTTTTCACATTTTATCACAGAAGCGAATGTAATTGATAGAGAAATGCTTGCAGTGCTTGACTGCTGCCTCTTTTTATCTGCATGGGGAAGACACATTGAAGTGTGCACTAGCCAATTGATTGAAATTGGTTCTCTACCTGTGCAGAAAGCGAGGGGAGGGGGCCCGATTCAAAGTTTTTCAGGGGGCCCAGTGATTTCTAGTTATGCCCCTGCTACTTCCATATTCCAGATTTTAACAACTCTCAGTGTGAGGACCCCTTTCTAAACAGATGGCAAAAAAAAAATTCTCCACATGCAGATCATGTCCCCTTGTCCATTGTACAACCCTAAGGGCAAAAAGCTCCTCTGCCAAGCTTTTGTATTGCCCTCTTATGTACACTACTTATACATGTTAATCAGGTCACCTCTCAGTTGCCCTTTTTTCCAAGCTAAATAAGCCCAGTTTGTCCTTTCTTGGTAAGTGAGCTCTTCCATCCCTTTGATTAATTTGTCATAGAAGAATCAGAGAAGAATCTGTAAAACTGAAAGCACTTTGGGAAAACTATGGATTAACCCTCCTGGCGGTTTGCTAAAAATCCGCCAGGGGGCAGCAAATGCGGTTTAAAAAAAAAATAAATTATTTTTCCTGTAGTGAGACAAAGTCTCGCTACATGATAGCCGCTGCTCAGCGGCACCCCCCCCCCCCCAGCCTCCGGCGATCGGAGATCAGGAGATCCGGGATCTCCTGGAGGGCTTCCCCCGTCACCATGGCGACGGGGCGGGATGACGTCACCGACGTCTTCGACATCGTGACGTCAAGGGGGACTCCGATCCACCCCACAGCGCTGCCTGGCACTGATTGGCCAGGCAGCGCACGGGGTTTGGGGGGGGGGTGGCTGCGGCGCGATGGATAGCGGCGAATCGGCGGGTAGCGGCGGCGATCGGGCACTGCACGCAGCTAGCAAAGTGCTAGCTGCGTGCAGCAAAAAAAAAAATTATGCAAATCGGCCCAGCGGGGCCTGAGCGGTGCCTCCCGGCGGCATAGCCCGTGCTCACGGGCTTACCGCCAGGAAGGTTACAGAATGAATAAACTACTGACATGACATTCAGTAAAAAACGTGTTTTAGGCCTGGAACCCACTACAAATCGCAAATCGCTAGTACAATCGCTAGCGTTTTTAATAAGCCATTTGTAAGCCATTTCAGGAACGTTTTCCGGCGCTTTTGGGATCGATTTTAAAAAGTGTAAGCTTTTTGCCAGCGATTGTGTAGCGATTTGCGATTAGTGATTATCATTCTGATTGGTCCTTTCAATGTATCTTAATTTTATTTACAGTTTTCAATCGCACTCAAATCGCTATGTGTAGCGATGCATGAGCGATTTGCCAGCGCTTCAGTACATTACATTGAAGTGCAAACATTCCCAAAATGCTGCATGTCCTGCGATTGTGATTTTGCTCATCGCAATCGCTAATGTGGAATTTGTTACATTTATTTGTATTGGCAGAGCGTTTAGGGAAAGCGCTAGCGATTCAAAGTGCTCCCCAAACGCTCAAAAAATCACTCTAGTGGGTTCCAGGCCTGACTACTACTTTTGAATACCCATATAGTTATTATATTTTCAGCTGAGAAACCAATCACTATTCCCTCTGGCAGGCCCATATGACTAAAGAGGGCGTGTTTTAGAGTTGACTGGGGGTGATCAAGCTGGCTGTAGGTCTCTGAAGTGGAGATGAGGATCTATGAATTATTCGGGGTTTTTTTGTTTGTTTTTTAATATTTAAAAATAAAAATTGGTTTCAGGGGCGTAACTAGAAATCACTGCCCCCCCCATCCTGTGAAACTGTGGATGAGGCCCCCATAACACCCACACAGCTTTCTGCACAGGTAAACTGAGAATCCATGTTATTCAATTGGCCAGTGCACACTTGAATGTGTTTTCCATATGCAGATAAAACCAGACAGCAGTGAAGCACTGGGAGCATTTTCTCTATCAATTACGTTAGATTCAGTGATAAACCTGCATGTTTTCACACATACAGACACACACGGGGCCTGATTCACTAAACCGTGAAAACTCATATCACGGCCCCACTAGCGTTTTCGTGCGCAATATCACGTTTTGCACACGCGATTATGCTCTTGGTGTGCAGAAAACGCATACAGAAAACCGACAGACGAGCAGAATTGGCTCGGCAGACTTCTCCAGCATCACTACAATACAGAGCGCTTGGGGAGGGGTGAAGAGGCTGGGGGCAGGTGGTTGTACACAATAGCCTGCTGTACACTAAATAGGGACTTTCTACAAATATTTGTCGACAAAACTTTGTATGATTCGTTATCAGTAGCTGAGCAGATTGAGTCATTAGAACAAGTTAGGCCCAGTGCAAACTGAGCGGTTTTAGGTGCGATCCGCCGGCCGCATCCGCCTGTAAAAACGCTTGGCTAATGTATCTCAATGGGATGGTGCACACCAGCGGTTTGAGGTCTTTTCCAAACCGCAAACGCGCCTCCTGCTGCACATTTGCAGTTTCTGAAGCGTTTCGTCCTCAATGTAAAGTATAGGAAAAACGCAAATCGCTCTGAAAAACGCCAGATCAGAGCGGTTTGCCAGGTGTTTTTGTTACAGAAGCTGTTCAGTAACAGCTTTTACTGTAACAATATTTGTAATCTGCTACACAAAAACGCACCCAAAACGGCTAGGTATGTTTAGAAAACGTCTCTAAACATGCCTAGAATCGCTCTGAAATCAGCCACAAAATCACTGGCGTTTTGTGGATCTGCTAGCGGTTTTGGTGTGCACTGGGCCTGAGATCAGAAAGTTTTTTTCTCTCTGTGCCCTTAGTTGTCAGTCTCTCAGGATGGCGAAAAGAAGCTTATCCCTCCATAGGGCTCCTCGCCAGTGTCGGAATGCGAGGTGGAAAAACTGAGGAAATCCACCTGCTGGCCAAGCAGCAGTAAACCCTGTGTTATCACTCCCAATAGAAACCTGCAGCAAGTCTTCACTGTGAGCAACAACACCTGAGTACTGCTGCTTGGCCAGCAAGTGGATTTCCTCAGCTTTTCCAGCTCCCACTGTCCCCTGCAAATTTTGGACCCCCCTGCAGCTGCATCCCTTGCAGGGTGTATTGTTACGCCACTGATTGGTTTGTAAAACCTTTTATGCATAATTCATTTCAAATAATGTTGTATTATAAAAAGTGCCTAAAATGGGAAGTTAAACGGCTCACCATGTACTACAGGAGCTTTGAAATGGTTACTAAAATAACTTTTTTTATTACAGCATTCATTTCTAAATTATTTAGTCAGTATTTGCCCGTTGTAAAATCTTTCCTCTCCCTGATTTACATTCTGACATTTATCTCAGGTGAGGACAGCTTTATTCCTGTCAAGTGCAGCTCTCCAGAATGTTTGCTTACTCTTTGTCTGAAAGCCAGTAGAAATAACACCTGGTCTCCCAGAATGCTCTGTAAGAAGAATTCCGCATAGTTAATCAGCCTAGGCTAGACATCACTAGGTGGGCGGAGCTACCTACCAATATACAGCAATATATAGATATAGGAAGTGTTTCTGATGCTGAAACCCGGATAAATGCCATAAAGTGGGTATCCTGAATAATATACTGACATGCATGAAAAAAGGGCCGGCTGGATAACAAAATCTCTATAACGATAAACATCGTTAATGAAATTGGTTAATGATTGGTTTTAAAACAGACGGGAGTTGATAACGAAAATATATTAACGTTAAAAATCGTAATATAATTCAACAATACAGCTTAAACTAACCCTACTCTCAGGCCTAGTGCACACCAGAGCGGTTCTGCTGCGGTTTGCGATCCGCTTGCGGCTGCGGATCCACTAGGGTAATGTATTTCAATGGGCTGGAGCACACCAGAGCGGGAGGCGTTTTGCAGAAACGCATACTTCCGGGCTGCTGCAGATTTTGGATTGCGGATGCGTTTCTGCCTCAATGTTAAGTATAGGAAAAACGCAAACTGCTCTGAAAAACGGCACTTCAGAGTGGTTTGCCGGCGTTTTTTGTTACAGTAGCTGTTCAGTAACAGCTTTACTGTAACAATACATGAAATCTACTACACCAAAAACGCTTCACAAAACCGCAAAATGCTAGCTGAAACGCTGCAGAAAAAGAAGACAAAGCGTTTCAAAATCTGCTAGCATTTTGCGGATCTGCTAGCGTTTTTTGGTGTGCACCACGCCTCATACAGAACGCTCCCCTGGTGGTGCCTAACCCTAACCCCCTCTGGTGGTGCCAAACCCTAACACCCTCCTAGTGGTGCCTAACCCTGACCACCTCCTGGTGTGGTGCCTAACCCTAACCACCCCCGGGCGGTGCCTAACCTGGTGGTGCCTAACCCTAACACCCCCCTAGTGGTGCCTAACCCTAACCACCTCCTGGTGTGGTGCCTAACCCTAACCACCCCCTGGGTGGTGCCTTACCCTAACCACCCACCTGGTGGTGCCTAACCCTAACCACCTCCTGGTGTGGTGCTTAACCCTAACCACCCCCCTGGTGGTGCCTAACCCTAACCACCCCCAGGGTGGTGCCTTACCCTAACCAACCCCCTGGTGGTGCCTAACCCTAACACCCATCTAGTGGTGCCTAACCCTAACCACCTCCTGGTGTGGTGCCTAACCCTAACCACCCCCCTGGTGGTGTCTAACCCTAACCACTCCCCCTGCAGAAACACCCTTTCACACATCGAAACGATAATATCTTTTATAACATTTGAGGCTAATTGGACCATGTCTTCTAAGGGTTTTTCGCCTTCCTCTGGATCAACAGGGATATGTGAGGGAGCAGGCTGGTGTTGTACATTATTTTCTGGTTGAACTCCATGGATGGATGTCGTTTTTCAACCCAAATAACTATGTAACTGTGTAACGTAAAATCTGTACATACAAACGAAATAATATGACGAAAACTATAACTTTGCAAGCTTCTAAAACGATAACATACTTCAAAAACTTTAATGTTCCAATGTTGTTAACAATATGTATCGGACGCCCTTTTTTCTGCTTTTTTCGCCGTAGTAACGATAATTGCATTAGAGTCTTGGCGGCGCCATTTTCCTCCACTAGCCGTTGGCGCCCTTTTTTTTCCTGCTTCCATTTACTGCATTCTATACTATATGTCAATACAGGGTCTCTTTAATAGTTACATGACCTCACTAGGCCTGGGCGCTCCTCAGCCTTGTGGTTACACTTATTCAGGCATAAGATATATACAGTAAATTCCAGACATGATAATGGAATAACTCCCCCACCTGGCCTGCTGAGGAATGCATGGCTCTGTAGCCGGGACACCAGTTCAATGCGGCGTGTAAGCAGCGCTGAGCATGTCCGTTCATGCTTGATTAGACCAATAATATCTGATGTGCATTTTCTACCCGGCTGGATAGAACCGCACCTGTCCAGCTGGCACATGCCTGTGGAGCTTCTGATCGCATTAAATCCTCTTTAACAACTGGAATGAGGTCTTCATTCCGCAGAATTCCATTTCAGCACATTCTTTTTTATTTATTTTTTAATCAGTCAATGAAGTCATCACATCAGTAGAGCTGAGAGGAACGTGAACGTTCTGGCAGGAGAGAGTGTAATATGGTGCCCAAGGCAAAGTCAACATGGTGTTTGTCTCTGATCCGCAGTGCTTCACACCACCATAGGCAGCTATCTCCGCACTCACTGTATCCGGTGTCGGACTGGGAGGCGGAAAAGCGTCAAGCCAAATATCAAGCCATAAAATGTGCGCACCTCCAAGTGTGTGCAGGGATCCCTCAACCTTTGCTGACATGTCTTAAAGGGAACCTGAGACAAGAAACATAGCAGGTGCCATACTTACCTGGGGCTTCCTTAAAGTAAAACTTAAGTCAAATATAAAAAATGATTTTTACTCACCCGGGGCATCCCTCAGCCCCCCGAAGCTAGATGGTGCCCTCGCAGCCCCGTTCCGATCGTCCTGTCCCGGCCGGCGGCTACTTCCGGGTTCGGCGACAGCCGCCGACAGGCTGGGAACGCGGCTGATTTTCCGCGTTCCCAGCCACTATATCACCCTCTATGCTGCTATAGCGTATAATATATACACCAGGCCTTACAGTAGGTAGTAGAGATCTGACAGAAGTGACAGGTTTTGGACTAGTCCATCTCTTCATAGGGGATTCTCAGCAAGGCTTTTATTCTTTATAAAGATATTCCCTAAAAAGGATTTAAACAATGATGCTGGCCAGCTTCCCTGTTTGCTACAGAGCAACTGCCATTCACTAAGTGCTTTTTAAAATAAATAAATCCCTTAGAATCCCCCATTAAGAGATGGACTAGTCCAAAACCTGTCGCTTCTGTCAGATTTCTACTACCTACTGTAAGTGACAGAAACATAGGAGAAAGGTAATTTATGGCTCATTTTATTCTGGAAAAAACATACCTCTTATTTGTTCATGTTTGCACATATTTTAAATTTTACAATTTTTCGCCATAGTGCCCCTTTAAGCCTCCTTGAGGCCGCTAGTCCCTAACCGTCATCCATGGTGACTTTTGTCCCCTTCAATTCAGCCTGAAGGCCTGGCAAAGTCACGCTTCATCGCGCATGCGCAGCCCAGCCAGGCGCTGTCCCCCATCGTGCTCCTGACCCTGGAAGCACAGTAATACTGCTCAAGTACAGAACGCTCCCAGCTGCAGGAGCACGAAGGGGGAATGCCCCTGGCCACGCACGCACGACGAAGCGGGTCTCAGCTAGGATTTCGGGCTGAATTGCGGGGGTCAGGAGCCACCCGGGGAAACGGCGAGGGAAGAGCGCCCTAAAGGGGGCTTAAAGGGAACCAGAGACGAAGCACCCTCATGTATTTTACCATATATATCAGTGGGAACATTAGAGAAAACACCTACCTTGCTCTCTGCTTCATCCTTTACTGTTCAGCCTGCTTCTTATCAGCCCTGATAAAATCCCTGACTGAGCATTCAGTCTGGCTTTGCTCAGGAATATTTATAGCTCAGTCTGTGTTCTCTCATGTCTTTTCAAGTCCAAGCCTGCCCCCTTGTGGCTCTGCTCAGGAATCATTATAGCGGAGTCATTATAGCAAAGCCAGACTGAGTGCTCAGTCGGGGATTTTATCAGGTCTGATAGGAAACAAGCTGTACAGTGCAGAATGAAACAGAAAGCATGGTAAGTGGTTTCTCTAATGTTCCCACTGATCTATATAGTAAAATACATGAGGGTGCTTCGTCTCTGGTTCACTTTAAGGAAGCCCCAGGTAAGTATGGCACCTGAGACGCTTCTTGTTTCAGGTACACTTTAAAGGGGAACTGAAGAGAGAGGTATATGGAGGCTGTCCAAATTAATACTGGAGTTTCCACAGTAGCAGTGCCAGGTATTGATTGTCCTGGATTTTGCCGGTGCCAAGCCTCGACCAGACTGCTCACACGGTCTCCTAGTTACACTCAAGTAAATTACGAGGCGGCACACCACTGGCTGCAAAGATGCATGTATTTGAAACGGAAGCACTACATGTTACGGAAAATCCTTCATCAGGTGCATAAGGTATATGGAGGCTGTCATGTTTTTTTTCTTTTTAAGCAATACCAGTTGCCTGGCAGCCCTGCTGGTCTATTTCTCTGCAGTAGTATCTGAATAACACCAGAAACAAGCATGCAGCTAGTCTTGTCAGATCTGACTTTAAAGTCTGAAACACCTGATCTGCTGCATGCTTGTTCAGGGGCTATTGGCTAATAGTATTAGAGGCAGAGGATCAGCAGGGCTGCCAGGCAACTGGTATTGATTTAAAGGAAATAAATATGGCAGCCTCCATATACCTCTCTCTTCAGTTCCCCTTTAAGCATTTGTGTACACTAGAAAACCATGGACTGGCCAATTTTATTACCTGCATGTTGTATGAGGCCCAACATATATTGAATACTAACAGATTGTGTCGGAAAGTTCTCATACTACTTAGAAGGGGTAAAATTGGCTAATCATTGGACAATCAATATTTGATGTGTGTGCCAGGCTTGGCTTAAGTCTGGTACACACTTTCAATTTTGATTGGCCAATCATTGACCATCTCCATGTAGTATGAGGGTCAACAGATTTTTGTATACTATGAGCAGATTGCGCAGGTAAGCTCTCATACTACATGGAGGTGGTATAAATGGTCAGTGATTGGCCAATCAAAGTTGAAGAAGTGTACCAGGCTTTATTCACTGACCAATTTTATAACCTCCATAAAGAAAAAAACTTACCTACACAATCTGCTCATAATATTCAATATCTGTTGACTCTCATACTACATGGAGGTGATAAAATTGGTCAGGGATTGGCCAATCATAATTGAAAATGTGTACCAGGGTTATGGTGTGTACACACTTGAAAGATAAATGAAAGATCTTAGACCAATTTTACCCCCTTCCATGTAGTATGAGAGCCATACACTACACAGTCTATTCTATGGAGCTGAACTCCCCATCATAAAAAAAATCTTTGCAGGATGCTGCACACAAAGATGCTGTACAGACACAAAAGATCAGTATCTGCAAAAGATCTGTTCCTGCCAAATATTCGTTCCTGCAAATTGCATTCATAGTCTATGAGATCTGCAGATCATCATACACACCTTGTTTAACCACCTGAGCGGTCTGGACGAGCTGAGCTCGTCCAACACCGCCGGAGGTCGGCGCTCAGGCCCTGCTGGGCCGATTTTAATCAAATAAAAAGCAGCACACGCAGCCGGCACTTTGCCAGCCGCGTGTGCTGCCTGATCGCCGCCGCTCTGCGGCGATTCGCCGCGAGCAGCGGCGAAAGAGGGCCCCCCTAGCCGCCTGAGCCCTGCGCAGCCGGAACAAAAAGTTCCGGCCAGCGCTAAGGGCTGGATCGGAGGCGGCTGACGTCAGGACGTCGGCTGACGTCGATGACGTCACTCCGCTCGTCGCTATGGCGACGATATAAGCAAAACAAGGAAGGCCGCTCATTGCGGCCTTCCTTGTTTATTCTGGGCGCCGGAGGCGATCGGAAGATCACCTCCGGAGCGCCCTCTAGTGGGCTTTCATGCAGCCAACTTTCAGTTGGCTGCATGAAATAGTTTTTTTTTTATTTGAAAAAAACCCTCCCGCAGCCACCCTGGCGATTTAATCAGAACGCCAGGGTGGTTAACTGACATTCATCTGCAGATCAGACAATCATCTGCAGATCTGAAAATCCATCCTGGTGGATCTGATCTGCAGATGAATGTTTGTTAAACAAGGAGTGTATGAGGATCTGCAGATCTCATAGACTATGAATGCATTTTGCAGGAACGGATCTTTGGCAGGAACAGATCTTTTGCAGATAATGATCTTTTGAATGTCTACAGCAGCTTTGTGTCCAGCATCTTGCAAAGAGTTTTTATCTGATGGGGAGTTCAGCTCCATAGGCCACATACACACATCAGACCATAGTCTTTTGAAAATGAAAGATCACAGACCAATTTTACCCCCTTCCATGTAGTATTAGAGCCATACCTACACAGTCTATTCTATGGAGCTGAACTCCCCATCAGACAGAAATCATTGCAAGATGCTGCACACAAAGATGCTGTAGACATTCAAAAGCTCAGTATCTGCAAAAGATCTGTTCCTGCAAAAGATCCGTTCCTGCAAAATGCATTCATAGTCTATGAGATCTGCAGATCATCATACACACCTTGTTTAACAGACATTCATCTGCAGATCAGATCCACCAGGATGAATTTTCAGATCTGCAGAGGATTGTCTGATCTGCAGATGAATGTCAGTTAAACAAGGTGTGTATGATGATCTGCAGATCTCATAGGGCTCGTTTCCACTATAGCGAATCCGCATGCGGGCACTGCATGCGGATTCGCATACTCAATGTTAGTGGATGGGGCTGTTTCCACGTGTGCGGCGGCGGCGGCGTTTTTCGGTGCGGGAAAAATCTGCACGACAGGCTCGTCAGATTTCGCGTGCGGCAGGAATGCGGGCGAATCGCCGCTAATGCATTCAATAGGGAAATCGCATGCAGCTTTGTCATGCGGATTTCCCCGCGATTTCGCATGAAAGGCAATGGAACTTTACACAGGCAGTGACATGGTTAAATTCGCCTGGCTCCTTGCCATGCGAAATCGCATGCGAAATCCGGGGAAATCCGCATGGGGAAACGCAGCCGCATGCGATTTCTTCAGCGGTGGAATCCAGGCGATTCCGCACCGCTACAGTGGAAACGAGCCCATAGACTATGAATGCAATTTTGCAGGAACGGATCTTTGGCAGGAACAGATCTTTTGCAGATACAGATCTTTTGTGTCTGTACAGCATCTGTGTGTGCAGCATCTTACAAAGATTTCTGTCTGATGGGGAGTTCAGCTCCATAGAATAGACTGTGGAGGTATGGCTCTCATACTACATGGAAGGGGGTAAAATTGGTCTGTGATCTTTCATTTTCAAAAGACTATGGTCTGGTGTGTGTATGTGGCCATAGAATAGACTGTGTAGTGTATGGCTCTCATACTACATGGAATGGGGTAAAATTGGTCTGATATCTTTCATTTATCTTTAAAGTGTGTACACACCATTAAGGCAGCAATGGGAGGCTCCTGAGGAGTGTTTCTTGCAACATAAATTATTCATAAACATAGCCGGCCTTTGATATGAGCGACCGGAGCGGTCGCTCAGGGCGCCAGCTTACAAGGGGGCGCCTATAGCTGGTTGCCTATACTGAGGGCTCCAACACCTGACTTCCTATACTGGGGACACCTATAGCTGGTTGCCTATACTGAGGGCACCAACACCTGACTTCCTATACTGGGGACACCTATAGCTGGCTACCTATACTGTGGGAGGGCACCAACACCTGGCTACCTATACTGGAGGCACCTACACCTGGCTACCTATGGGGGGGGATGGAGACCTTCAACTGACTTCCACCTATGGGGGGGGATGGAGACCTTCAACTGACTTCCTATACTGGGGGCACCTATGCTTGGCAACCTATATTGAAGGGCACCTACACATGAGATCCTATACTGGGGGCTACCTACCGATACTGAGTCTGAGGGCGTTTTGGAGGAGGGGGCACACTGCAGCTATAATGTGTGGTGCAAATTGTCAGTGCTGTGCTATCATTCTAAATGGGGGGGGGGGGGGGCGGATAACTGTCCCACTGATTGTTTTTATTAATATTCCTGAAAGGTTCTAGCCTTCATTTTTAAGTGTATTCATGATAATGTACCCTTTCCATCCATTCGTGGTTATTAACCCTCCTGGCGGTTAATTTTTTTTTGCCAAATTGGCAAAAATCCTTTTTTTTTAAAAAAAATTTTTTGTGTTTCATGTAAAGCTACCAGAGTGGTAGCTACATGAAACACCACTAGAGGGCGCATGTGTCCCTCTAGTGCGATCGTCGCCGGCATCAATAGCAAACAGGGGAACGTGTATATAACGCGCTCCCCTGTGTGGCTTCTTTTGTCGCCATGGCGACGATCGGAATGACGTCATGGACGTCAGCCGACGTCCTGACGTCAGACACCTCCGATCCAGCCCATAGCGCTGCCCGGAACTCATTGGTCCGGGCAGCGCAGGGCTCTGGCGGGGGGGGGGGGGCCTCTTGCGCCGCTGCGTACGGGCGATCGCCGCAGAGCGGCGGCGATCAAGCTGTACGCGCGGCTAGCAAAGTGCTAGCTGCGCGTACAGCATTTTGAATGGAGGAAATCGCCCCACCAGGAGCTGAGATCTCCTCCTGCGCGGCATAGCCCGAGCTCAGCTCGGGCTTACCGCCAGGAAGGTTAATAGTATTTTTCTATTATACATATGTGACGTGTCACAGAGATCTGAGCATTTGGCATGATGTGTCAGGACATCAAAAAGGTTGGGAACCACTGTTCTAGGAGATATCTCAGGATAAAAGGAGAATTGCATATGGGCCTGTGTGTGTATACGTGCGTGCGTGCGTGCGTGCGTGTATATGCACGTGGGAAAAGGATGAAGGGGGGGGCACAAAAATCAGGTTTCGCTCAGGGCGCTGTGAAACCTAAGGCCGGCCCTGTTCATAAATGTCAATTTCGGTTGTAGTTATGGGGCTAGGAGAAACCCAGCTGAATCCCCGGAGGTCTTCTTTAACAATGTTTCTGTAATAACTCTCTGTAATAACTCTCTGCTCCTGTAGTCAGTGTTTCCCTGCCCTTCTATAACCGCAGTTTCTCCTTCTGCAATCACTCTGAATTTCATGCATTTGTATTTGGCTGTCTACCTGCAGCCTGGGAGGGTGGCGGTGTGCTCAGAATACACAATGCCACTCTCAGCCTGGCATAAGGTGCTGCATTCCGAGAGTGTCTCGCGTGTGATTGCAGCCGCAGCGCTGAAGTGAGGGAATCACCAGAGCGGCTGAGCTCTTATAGGGCTGGAGAAATTCTGCACTGTGCTGCCATTTACCACATTACTGACAGCTACAGAAGGGATAAAGTGATTCTCAAAATCTGAATGAGGCCTGGATCCCACTACAAGTTGCAAAGCGCTATTGCAATCGCTAGCCTTTTTAATTAGCGATTTGTAAGGCTTTGTTCCCATCTAAAATCAAAATTGCTGATGCCTGCGTTTCGTCGTTTTTTTGCGCAATTATTTTCCCTCCTGGCGCTTAACCACTTGAGGACCGCAGTGTTAAACCGCCCTAAAGACCAGCCTGTTTTTTCACTAATTGGCCACTGCAGCTTTAAGGCCAAGCTGCAGGGCTGCACAACACAGCACACGAGTGATCCCCTCCCCCTTTTCCCCCCACCAACAGAGCTCTCTGTTGGTGGGGTCTGATCGCTCCACATTTTTTTATATAAATATATATTTTTATTTTTTTTTTTAAATAAAAATAGCCCTTTTTATTTCTGCTCCCCTGCTCCCTCCCTCCCACTGCCAGCCAATCAGGGCGATCAGCTGTCATATGCTGCGTACACACTGGCGACTATGGTCGTTTGAAACAGCTCATTAACGATCGTTCCGCCGACAATCGGGGAAAGAACTTTACCCAACGATCATTAACACGAACGACAAAAGAACGACATCGGAAAGATGGGAATATCCAACCTGACGATCATATCTACCGACAATCGTTACAAAACTATAGTGTATACAGACATCGGCCGAGAACGATCGTTACAAGGGCCAATGCGCCTGCGTTGAATTCTGCCCAGCTTCAGTACTTCCTGTGTAGCGCGGCCGTAAAGATTGTTACATTGCTCATTTCAATTAAACTTTGTTTTCAAGTTAACAATCATATATTTGTATCTATTGTAACTCCATGTCAGTGGTTTTTTTTTATTTTATATAAATATGTACGCAACATTTCCTTCTGATCGTTCTTTTCTGCGAGAACTATCGTTAAAATGTGTATGATGATCGCTGCATCCCATCGTTGCATACCAATCTTTCCAATATCGTTTGTCTGGTAACTATCGTTCTTTCCAAACGATAGTTATCGCAAGTGTGTACGAAGCAATAGGCTTCATCAATATTGGTAGCGTTTTTAAAAAGTGTAAGCTTTTTGCCAACGATTGTAATTGCGATTAGTGATTTTAATTCTTATTGGTTGTTTCAAATTGTTATTTTTTTTAAGTTTGCAGTCATTAAAAATCACGCACAAATTGCTATGTGTAGCGATTCATCAGTGATTTGCCAGCGCTTCAATACTTTACATTGAAGGGCAAACGCTCCTAAAATGCGGCACGTCCTGCAATTGCAATTTTACTAATCGCAATCGTTATTGTGGAATTCGTTACAAATATTTACAATGGCAGAGCGTTAAGGGAAATTGCTGGCCACTCCAGCTATACCCAGATCCAAATTTGTAAAGCTTAAAAGAAGCCAGAGCTCCAGAAATGAAACAGTGTTATACATGTCTTGGGCTTCCTCCGGCGCACTTCTCTTGCGCAGACTTGCTGCGACTGACAGAATTGGCGGGACCCGGTACCGGAGCTGCGGGCAGCGGAGGACGGCGGCGTGGGAGCAATCTGAGCTTATGGGGCAGGAGGAAGCCCCAAATATGTATAAAACTTTTACTTTCTGGAGCTCTGGTACTACGTGCTACGTTAAGGTCGCATAACGTGCACCTAACACAACGTATGGTGCTGCAAGAGAGGACGGTAGAGTGAGCCGCGTTAGGCGGCTCTATCCCTATAAGGTCTCCCAGAGTGGCGCTGATTGGCCGGCGGGACCACGTGATGCGGAGCGAGACACTCCGCATCATGTGGTCCCGCCGGCCAATCAGCTGCCGCCAGTGCAGTGAATATTAAGTAGCCATGTGCGCGACTCCTGTAGCTGGCTCTCCCCGCCTCCTCTCCGCCCCCCACTGAGCATGTGCAAACAGTCTAACGCGGCTATAGCCGCTCCAACGCCGTAGCATGCTGCACTTTCCGGACAACGTGCAGAGTTACATGTAACGCAACGTGGGCTGTGTGAACAGCCCATTGCAGTTACATTGCTGTGCGTTGGGGGAGCGTTACAGGCGCACTAACGTGCGCCTGTAACGTCTTGGTGTGTAAGCAGCCTTAAAGAATAACAATTGAAAGGTGGCCACACATGATACATTTGACTGGAAAATCCAATCGGATTTCCTGTTTTTTTCTGATTGAATAGATCTGGAATGCCAGATATTTTTCTTAATTTTTTTTTAAAGATTGTATGGTGTGTGTTAGTTCGTCAGTTTATTAATATACACACCCTAGCAATTTTCTCAGAGTTTCCAATTTATTTTATCATAATTGGGGAAAAATGGAACATAGGTGTGTGGTACATTGGTCATATTTTTGAAATGTTACAATCAGTCAGAAAAATTGATTGCAATTATTAAATTGAACAGATATTTAAAAAAATTGTATGGTGTGTGGCCACCTGTAGACAGTTCATGATCAATCAGTAGTACATAACACCAGGTGTCTAAAAACTTCAGTGACCAATACCTGTAGCAGGTAAATTAAAGGCTTACCAGCCCACAATAGCCCGAACTACAAGGCCAAAGACAGCTCTGCGGTCAATTCCTAGAATCTCCAACTGTCTGGCATAGATGGTCCTCAATCCAATCTTCACAGGATAACACAAGTAACCAATGGATGGTGCTGAAACCAGAGTGTCAGTATAAAATAGGCTCAGGTCCGGATTTCCCTTATAGGAGCCTATAGGCACAGATGTCCTGGCACCACAGACTTCACCCTCCATGAATCTACAACCCCCCAAACTGCACCGCAAGTGTTCTGGCTGTCCCAGCTGTCACTTCTCCCTTACTTTCCATGCCCGTCATATGTAGCTACAGGTGTCCCTTAGTATGAAGTAGCTAGAGGTGCCCCCAAGACAAGTCCTAAGATTAGGTAGCTAGAGGTGCCCTCGACTGAAGTGAGATCTCATCAGTGGAATGCCAAGAGCAGGGCGAGTAACCTCTCATTTACATTCTCATCTGGACTCTGCATAGAGAAGGAGGGAGGGAGGCACTTCGGGAGGGTAGCGAGCCGCCTTTCCATCATCAGGCGCCTGTAGGCATGTGCCTACAGTGCCTTTATGGTAAATCCGGCCCCGAATAGGCTAAACTGGTCGTAGGTGTAGGCTGTTTTTATATATAAAAAGTGTAGGCTGGTTTAATATACTTTTGATAACATGCAAATATAAAGTAAATAAAACTTGCATACAGTGGTGTAGCAATAGGGAGTGCAGAGGTTGCGACCGCCCCGGGTCCCTTGAGCTAGAGGGGCCCTCCCTCAACCACACTATTAGCTCTGTATTGGTCCTGTGCTGGTAATGATAACTTCTATAGATGCTTTGAATAGTGGTAATCACTAACACACTGTTCCCCATCCCCTTCTTGCACCTCTGACACTGTAGTTGCCATTAGCAGGTTTTAGTGCACCGGATTAATTGTTACATATAGAGTGCTTGGGGGGGGGGGCATTGTAAAACTTGCACTGGGGCCCATAGCTCTTTAACTACGCCACTGCTCACATATGGGGCCCTATAGTCTAGGGAACCCCAGAAGTAAGATGCGCTCTGTAACTCTGGTGAGAGGTGGCGTCTCCAGGTGGAACGCATCGCTATGTCTTCTGCCGTGTCGTCAGCTGGAGCGCAATGCGATATGCAGATTACTATCATCCCTTCTTACAGCGTGTCATCCAAGAGACATCGCTATTAATTAGGACACATCGCTCTAGTGTGGGGATATGCCAGTATATAGGCGGTTTTGGAAGTCCTCATCTAGGAAATCTAGGTCCACCCTAGGTTGAACGCATGACACGTGTTACATGTCTACTCTTCACCTACCCTATCCATTACATTTTAAAGTTATATACGAACTCTCTGTCTCAAAAACACAGGAGTTTACAGTCTCACACCAAGTTTCCAATAAAGTCCTCAGACTGGTTCCTCAGGGTTCACCGTATTCCAGAAAACTGGCTCCTTAGTCCAGGACAATCATCCCAACATATAAATAGAAGAAATAAAGAACATAGCGTAATACTGCTTTCCTCCAATGACTCCTTCACCAGAGGAACTTAACACCATGTGCCTTTAAGGATCACCTTCCCATCACCTGTGTCGGGACACAGCCCCCCAATGTGCCCGCACTCACCCTAGATATCCTCCACAATCTCCGGAGGCAAGATTGATCATATATGGGGGTATGCACCAGGGAACAATCCGTTTCAAACACTGGCAAGGCTTCCAATTTTACTGCAACTTAAGGAACACTAACATAGTGTAATACCGTAAATTTATTAAAAAGGTTAAAAGGTTAAAAGCCCCTGATGAGTCACTTGTGACGAAATGCATAGGGCGGAGCAGTAGTACACGAGACCGGAAGCCGAGCTGGAGACGCTGGAAGTGCAGCTTTGATCGGGCAGAGGGGAATCTGATGCGGCATCTGCAGAGTGGTCACCCGGGGACCAGCGCTGTCAGCATTACATGCTTTCATTCACCTTACGCTTGTGAGTACACTACCTTTTAACCTTTTTAATAAATTTACGGTATTACACTATGTTAGTGTTCCTTAAGTTGCAGTAAAATTGGAAGCCTTGCCAGTGTTTGAAACGGATTGTTCCCTGGTGCATACCCCCATATATGATCAATCTTGCCTTTCGGAGATTGTGGAGGATATCTAGGGTGAGTGCGGGCACATTGGGGGGCTGTGTCCCGGCACAGGTGATGGGAAGGTGATCCTTAAAGGCACATGGTGTTAAGTTCCTCTGGTGAAGGAGTCATTGGAGGAAAGCAGTATTACGCTATGTTCTTTATTTCTTCTATTTATATGTTGGGATGATTGTCCTGGACTAAGGAGCCAGTTTTCTGGAATACGGTGAACCCTGAGGAACCAGTCTGAGGACTTTATTGGAAACTTGGTGTGAGACTGTAAACTACTGTGTTTTTGAGACAGAGAGCGCGTATATAACTTTAAATTGTATTGCATTGTATCACACTACTGTATTACGCGAACCATCTAGTGTTATTTTATATCCTGAAGCGCATACTCTATTTAGGTTTTACTATCCATTACATTACCCTCCTTAGTGGTAATCCCAATTCAGACTCAGGGCTTGAAATCCGCAGCTCACAGCGGTAACCCCGAGCCTAACTCCTGGTAGCCATCTGGAGGTTAATGTAGAGCATAGCGCACAGTGGACGTTTCAACTACCTCCCGGGGATCCAATCGTCGGCAGCCATTGTTCTTCCTGTCCTCAGAGGCTCTGGATTCCTCACGATGACAGCCGGTGATGTGACTACTACAGTGCCACCCGGAGGACAGAGGGAGAACTGCAGCACTGAATCCCAGGTAGGTAGGTGAGTAAGTGCAGGGGCTGCTGCAGGCTCTCTAGCAGCATGATTATTTCATGGTTTTAGCAGGCAAAATTGGTCTAAAACCAGGCTAATGGTCTAAAAGCAGGCAATCCTAGAAATAATCACACCGCCTGGGATAAGGAACTACCCCACCCACAATCCTAAACACTATTAGGACAAAAATCCTCAAATAACGTAATCATAAAGGGTTCCTCCACACACTATATGAAATACCATATTGTAAGTAATGCTGCAATACTTTAATACGCTTTATGTATTATACACTTGCAGACTGTATTGTACCATGGTACGCTATCCCACCGCTTCCCCGCCTCAACGGCCAGGCAAGTCTACGGAGATGTGCACAGTTTGCGCGATGCGACACGGATTATGCTGTAATGCAGTCAATGAGCGACGGGAGAGTACTGCGTTGCATATGCGAGGACCGAAGGGAATTCCAGTGAAGTACTTCCTGCCCAGTAGGGAGTACATCACAAGCCAGGGGGCAGGCCTATGCATATGACCTTGTCACCGGACCGTGGTGCATGCTCCTTTGAACCATCATATCTGCTGTGCGATGCAAAGCTCAAGTTCAAAACCTTTAACCATTAATCTTTAAAGTGAACCAGAGATCAAAAGTAGTAAACATTTGATACTTACCCGGGGCTTTCTCCAGCCCCATAAGCTCGTCTGAGTCCCACACCGTCCTCCCGCGGTCTGCCATTCAGCCCCGATCAGCCCCGGTAACAGGCTCAATCGCGGCTGTCTTGTTTTCTGCGCATGCATCGCACAAGACCCAGACTGGACGCGACTTAGCTGTTACCAAGGTTGATTGCGGCTGTGTAGCCTGTCTAATTCTCCCTCACCTGTGCCTAATCACAACTGTAATTTGATCTCTCAGCTGTGTCAGCTCAGGAATCTTCTTTGCAATGGCAGAGCAGCTAATATGTAAACACATGATGTTAACAATACGTCTGCTTCCATGAAAGCAGGAAGTAGACACACTGCAGATTTATTGCAGGAGTTGTATCAGCTGTAACTAAGAAATGTTTTTCTTTAAAGAGGAACTCCAGTGAAAATAATATAATAAAAAAGTACTTCATTTTTACAATAATTATTTATAAATGATTTAGTCATTGTTTGCCCATTGTAAAATCTTTTAAATCCCTGATTTACATTCTGACATAACATGGTGACATTTTTACTGTTGGCAGGTGATGTAGCTGCTGCATGCTTTTTTGGCAGTTGGAAACAGCTGTAAACAGCTATTTCCCAAAATGCAGCAAGGTTCCCAGACAGGAAACTGCCAGGAGTTCCATGGTACTCAGAGTTTCTTGTGGGAGGGGTTTCACCACAATATCAGTCATACAGCGCCCCCTGATTGTCTGTTTGTGAAAAGGAATAGATTTCTCATGTAAAAGGGGGTATCAGCTACTGATTGGAATAAAGTTCAACTCTTGGTTGGAGTTTCTCTTTAACCACTTCACAACGGAGGGGTTTTACCCCTGAAGCACCAGCGCAATTTGTACATTGCAGCGCTGCTTCCATTCATTTTTTACTGTGATATGATTGGTTATTGGGGACTGGGGTCCCCATAACCAATCATTGCACTGCAGAGCGGGGGTGTGTGCGCGCGCGCGCGGGTCGCGGGGGCGCGCGATCGCGCGCTACACGTTTGTTTACATTCATTTGTTATCAATGGAGACTGCTTCTGTTTGAAGCAGCCTCCATTGTGTCCGCAATCGGCGCGTCTAATTGAATTTAGGAACGCTTGTTCCTAACATCCAATTAGTCACCTGCTGTGCTGGCTGGCTGGAGTGTGCGCGCGAGGTCCCCGCCCACTCCCAGCCAGTAAACAAATAAGTGCGCCTTTCTCCGTCCCTGGGGGTGAAGCAGTGCGCAGAGGGACGGAGAAATTTAGCACTGGGGGGTAAAGTGGTTAAGGGCTTATTCACATTGGGACGATGTGTTGTAATGCAACGTTAAAGTCACAATGCAGCATTACATCGCAATGCAAAAAAGTGGTAACTCACATTAACGCTGCGTTACTGTTGCATACAGTAGGTACAGTGAAGCATACAGGCAAAGAAAACTTTAGTTTCCTGTACCTGGTAATGTGTGCGTTTGGAGTAATGCACTGCAAGCAGTGAGTTACTATAACGCTACACGTTACAATGCGACACTAATGACTAGCATTGCAGTGCGGTAAGCTGCGTTATAAGAGTTCATAATGCAGCTCTGCAGCGTCCCACTGTAAATTAGCCCTAAAGGTTATTATGCTGTTGGGTATCTTTTAGAGCAGAGAGGAAGTTCTTATTTCAGGTCCGCTCATATGCAAATGAGGTGTTTCTGACATTATTGTCAGATCTGACAAGATTAGCTGCATGCATGTTTCTGGTGTTATTCAGACCCTACTGCAGCCAAATAGATCAGCAAAGCTACCAGGCAACCATAGTGTTTAACAGGAAATAAATATAGCAGCCTTTATATACGTCTCACTTCAGTAGTCCTTTAACCTTCTGCCGCCCGCGTCACGCCAGTAGGCGTGGCCGCGGCGGCAGCCCCATGACCGCCTAACGCCATTTGGCGTAAAGTCCTGGGGCTCTGTTTTGCATGAGATCGCGCGCATGGTGCGCGCGCATCTCATGCTCGGAGGGCGGAGCTCCGCCCCGCCTTCAGTCTCCGAGCGGCTATTGCTGCTCGGGAGTAAAAAGAGAAAGAAATCCCCCCTTGGGGCCACACTCACCCGACCTGTGTGACCACTGCGAGACTGGTCAGTATGCACACTGTAGTCCTTCTATGGCCGACTGCCCGTCCAGGCTCAGATGATTCCTCTTTTGAGTGATTCCTCTTTCAGGTAGATGCTTTCCCTGCAGTCCTTTCGCCTTGCTTGTTTCTTGTTGTGTGTCAACCTCAAATACAATGAGCCTCACATAGCATAACTCCGTTATGTTTAAAAAAGTTTTATTAAAATTAGGTACTCACAAACATGTGTGTGTATCAGCGCATAGAGTGTTTAAAACGGGCTCTCCCCCGTGCCTCTCCGGATAGGCTCGCCAGGTGCTCCGCTTTACTCTGCTGAGTGGTTCCCAGATCGTCCTGTGGGTTGCTAGCTCCTCCCGACGCGTTTCGTCACGTGCGCGTGACTCATCAGGGGCGTGGCTAGCCCCAGGACGTCTGGCTGTATATATACGTAAGGGCAGACCAGGCTCCCCCTACGCACACTCCCCGCGCTTACTTCCGCGTTGCTAAATAGATTAGTGCATGACACCACCACATATAAAAGATTAAAAGGAAACCAATTTTCCACGGAACTTAGAGAAATACTAAAGACGGGACTTAATGAGGGGATCCTGGATGACAGGGAATATGAATTTCTGATACCAACGGCCCCAAGGACACCTATAATATATCAGGTCCCCAAGGTGCACAAGAGCCAGGACAAACCACCGGGGAGGCCCATCATAAGTGGCATAGGTTCCATCACCCATAGGCTGGGACAGTACCTTGATTTCTTCTTACAACCGCTTGTGATGGGCCTACCCCAAGTAGTAAAAGATACCAAGCACGTATTACAAATATTAGATGGGCTCACAGTGGAGGAGGGAGATGTGCTAGTAACCGCCGATGTAACATCCCTGTATACGAACATTCCGCATGAGGCAGGCCTGGAGGCGGTACAGTACTTCCTTGAGAAAGATCAACAAATGAAAGAGAAACAACGTCAATTCATTATGAAACTACTACAGTTTGCCCTCACACGAAATTACTTCTGGCATGAGGGGGCATACTATCTGCAGATCAGAGGATGTGCTATGGGGGCGGGGTTTGCACCCTCCCTCGCCAACCTATTCATGGGGAAGTGGGAAGAAATGGTACTGGGGAATGGTGATGACAGCAGAATCTATATATGGCGAAGATTTATTGATGATCTACTTATGGTGTGGAGGGGAGAAGAGGAAGATCTACCTATGTTCTTCGAGGGGCTTAATAAAAATAGAATGAATATTGAACTCACTATGGAAAAAAGCAGAACATCAATACATTTCTTAGATTTGAATATTGAAAAAAAGAATGGAAGAATATGCACAACAACATACTTCAAACCCACAGACAGGAATGGATACCTTGATAAAGAAAGCTGCCACCACCTGAGATGGAAAAATGCAATACCTAAGGGACAAATGATCAGAATTCGCAGGAACTGTAGCGACATGAGAGATTATGTGGGGCAGGCACAAGTGTTAGCCAACCAATTTATTGACAAGGGCTACAATGAGGTTGACATCCAGAGACAAATTATGGAAGTAGGTAGAATAGATAGATCGGAACTAATCAAGAAGGGGCCAAGACAGCAAATAAATCAGCAAAAGGAGAACATACCCTTCCTTAGTGATTTCAACATCCAATATAAAAAGGTTGAACAGATCATAAGGAAAGATTGGGCTATACTAAAAGAGGACAATCAGCTCAAGAGGATACTACCTGAACAACCTAAATTTATATATCGCAAAGCAAGAAACCTAAGGAATTATCTAGCGCCAAGCTGCGTCAACCCACCCAGGGAGGTAATACCATTTTGGCAACAACATGGTTTCTTCCCATGTAGAGGATGTACAGGATGCAAGGAGGGAACGCCAGTGAGATGCAACGAAGTAGTTTCAACATCAAAAGGGAACACATTCAAGCTGAAACAAAATATAACGTGCAATACAAAGGGGGTTGTCTACATGGTTTGGTGTCCATGCAACTTACAATATATTGGACGAACGACCAGGAAATTAAGGAAAAGGATAGGGGAACACATTGGAAATATAAGACGAGGACTGGTGGGACATAGCGTGTCAGACCACTACAGAACACACCATCAATCAGATCCCAGCACCCTCAAATTTTGTGGAATAGAAAAAATGGCCTACTCATGGAGGGGCTGTAATAAAATCCGAGAAATACAGAAGGCTGAGACGAAATGGATATATCAAATGGGTACCCTGAACCCAGGAGGGCATAATTAGAGTTGAGCTGAAATTTTCGTAATTTCGCATTACTATAATTACGCATGCGAAATTTGCGATTACGATGCGAAATTAACGTAGCGAAATTGCCATTAAAATCGTAATTGAAAATACCGTAAGGGTAATTTTCAACGTGAAATTTCGCGTTTCGTTCATGCCGTAATTTCGCATTAAACGCTACCGTAATTTCGCGTTAAACCGTAACGCTCCGTATAATATAAAAAAGCCGCCGACTTTAAGGGTTAATAGCAAAGCCCCCTTAAATGCTAAGAGCCTCAAATTTGGAGAATATATTAAGGAGATCAGGAGGAATAAGAGGAAAAAAAATTTTTTCAAAAAGACCTTATAGTTTTTGAGAAAATCGATGTTAAAGTTTCAAAGGAAAAATGTATACATTTAAAAACCCGCCGACTTTAACGGTTAATAGCAAAGCCTGCTTAAAGTTTAGGAACACCAAATTCCTAGGGTATATTAAGGGGATCAGTGGGAATAAGAGGAAAAATTTTTTTTCAAAAAGACCTTATAGTTTTTGAGAAAATCGATTTTTAAGTTTCAAGGGCAAAAATATCTTTTAAATGCGGAAAATGTCAGTTTTTTTTGCACAGGTAACAATAGTGTATTATTTTCATAGATTCCCCCAAGTGGGAAGAGTTTTACTTACTTCGTTCTGAGTGTGGGAAATATAAAAAAAAAACAACGTGGGGTCCCCCCTCCCAGACCTCTTTAACCCCTTGTCCCCCATGCAGGCTGGGATAGCCAGAATGCGGAGCACCGGCCGCGTGGGGCTCCGCACCCTGACTATACCAGCCCGCATGGTCCATGGATTGGGGGGTCTCGGAAGGGGAGGGGCAGCCAAGCTTTCCCCTCCCCCTCCGAGCCCTTGTCCAATCCAAGGACAAGGGGCTCTTCTCCACCTCCGATGGGCGGTGGAGGTGGAGGCCGCGATTTCCTGGGTGGGGGGTTCATGGTGGAATCTGGGAGTCCCCTTTAAAAAGGGGTCCCCCAGATGCCCACCCCCCCTCCCAGGAGAAATGAGTATAGAGGTACTTGTACCCCTTACCCATTTCCTTTAAGAGTTAAAAGTAAATAAACACACAAACACATAGAAAAAGTATTTTAATTGAACAAAAAACATAACCACGAAAAAAGTCCTTTAATATTCTTAATTAACCATTAATACTTACCTGTCCCTTTAAATAAATGATCCCACACAATATCCTCGGAAATGTTCTATCAGTTACAATGTAACAAAGTTATTGCAATGTAACAACTTTGTTACATTGTAACTACGCCGCACCCGACGTCACTCACCGCCGCCGCCGCCACCGCGTCTGCGCTGCAGGACCCGACAGAGCTCTGAGCTACATAGCTCAGAGCTCTCTAAGCATCTTTGTATTTGGGCTCCAAGGAGCCCCATTGGTCCTTAGCAGACCAATGGGGTTCCTTCTGATTTGAAGGAACCCCATTGGTCTGCTAAGGACCAATGGGGCTCCTTGGAGCCCAAATACAAAGATGCTTCTCAGAGCTCTGAGCTATATAGCTCAGAGCTCTGTCGGGTCCGTGCAGGACGCTAAGTCCCCGCCGGCTCCGCTGCCCTCCCCGCCTCTCCCACATGTCACCCACATGTCACCCACATGTGGGTGACATGTGGGTGACAGATGTGGGCGGGGTGGACAGCGGGAGCTGCGGGGACTTAGCGTCCTGCACGGACGCGTATGCGGCGGCTGAGCGGCGAGTGGCGTCGGGTGCGGCGTAGTTACAATGTAACAAAGTTGTTACATTGTAATAACTTTGTTACATTGTAACTGATAGAACATTTCCGAGGATATTGCGAGGGATCATTTATTTAAAGGGACAGGTAAGTATTAATGGTTAATTAAGAATATTAAAGGACTTTTTTCGTGGTTATGTTTTTTGTTCAATTAAAATACTTTTTCTAAGTGTCTGTGTGTTTATTTACTTTAACTCTTAAAGGAAATGGGTATGGGGTACAAGTACCTCTATACTCATTTCTCCTGGGAGGGGGGGTGGGCATCTGGGGGACCCCTTTTTAAAGGGGACTCCCAGATTCCACCATGAACCTCCCCCCCAGGAAATCGCGGCCTCCACCTCCACCGCCCATCGGAGGTGGAGAAGAGCCCCTTGTCCTTGGATTGGACAAGGGCTCGGAGGGGGAGGGGAAAGCTTGGCTGCCCCTCCCCTTCCGAGACCCCCCAATCCATGGACCATGCGGGCTGGTATAGTCAGGGTGCGGAGCCCCACGCGGCCGGTGCTCCGCATTCTGGCTATCCCAGCCTGCATGGGGGACAAGGGGTTAAAGAGGTCTGGGAGGGGGGACCCCACGTCGTTTTTTTTTTATATTTCCCACACTCAGAACAAAGTAAGTAAAACTCTTCCCACTTGGGGGAATCTATGAAAATAATACACTATTGTTACCTGTGCAAAAAAAACTGACATTTTCCGCATTTAAAAGACATTTTCGCCCTTGAAACTTAAAAATCGATTTTCTCAAAAACTATAAGGTCTTTTTGAAAAAAAAATTTTTCCTCTTATTCCCACTGATCCCCTTAATATACCCTGGGAATTTGGTGTTCCTAAACTTTAAGCAGGCTTTGCTATTAACCGTTAAAGTCGGCGGGTTTTTAAATGTTTACATTTTTCCTTTGAAACTTTAACATCGATTTTCTCAAAAACTATAAGGTCTTTTTGAAAAAAAAAATTTTCCTCTTATTCCTCCTGATCTCCTTAATATATTCTCCAAATTTGAGGCTCTTAGCATTTAAGGGGGCTTTGCTATTAACCCTTAAATTCGGCGGCTTTTTTATATTATACGGAGCGTTACGGTTTAAGTTTAACGCGAAATTACGGTAGCGTTTAATGCGAAATTACGGCATGATACGACTGTAATGCGAAAATTACGTGAAAATTACGCTTACGCGAAATTTCGCGAAATCCTTCTTCATTACGATTATGTACTTACGGCCATAATCGTAATTACACTAATTACGCGAAATTTCGCAAAATCGTAATTAGGTCATTACGCTCATCTCTAGGCATAATGTGGAAATAGACCTCAACTGCTTCATAGCCAACAGCTAGGAAATATGACTATACTCAGCCCCCCCTATGTGTATGCTGATGATAGAAAGACATAACTATAATACAGCAAGAATCTTATAACAACCAAGGTCTAATCTATATATAGGCCTCTCCTGTTAAGCAATATAAGAAGGTGTAGGGCTATTAGGAAATTTTACTTTAACTATTTTTATTATTGATTGTATCATTATTTTTATTTTTATGTTTATTTTTATATTTACACAAAAAGCCAAAATAGATTTCTTTCTGGTTGTGCTAATGGAGAGATGGATATTATACTGTATGACCACATGATGGCGACAGAGTGTACAAACTTGAACAACTAAGAAAAAATTAGAAACGCTATAAGATCTTCTGCTAATGAAGATCTTATAGCGTTTCTAATTTTTTCTTAGTTGTTCAAGTTTGTACACTCTGTCGCCATCATGTGGTCATACAGTATAATATCCATCTCTCCATTAGCACAACCAGAAAGAAATCTATTTTGGCTTTTTGTGTAAATATAAAAATAAACATAAAAATAAAAATAATGATACAATCAATGTGCCAATAGGCTCATGATGCATGTATTTTACCATTAACCTCTGGGAAAGATCATCTATAGGAATTATCATGTATTTGCATGTTTTTAAATGTATGGGTCTCCCTCTCGCCTCTGACCTGAGCTATGCGGTCTGCATCACGCATGGGGCGGAGGGTACATGTTGGGCGGGCCTTCCGCGTCATTGCGTACATGCGGACGCGCATGCGTAGGGCGCTTGGAACGCGGAAGTAAGTGCGGGGAGTGTGCGTAGGGGGAGCCTGACTGCCCTTACGTATATATACAGCCAGACGTCCTGGTGCTAGCCACGCCCCTGATGAGTCACGCGCACGTGACGAAACGCGTCGGGAGGAGCTAGCAACCCACAGGACGATCTGGGAACCACTCAGCAGAGTAAAGCGGAGCACCTGGCGAGCCTATCCGGAGAGGCACGGGGGAGAGCCCGTTTTAAACACTCTATGCGCTGATACACACACATGTTTGTGAGTACCTAATTTTAATAAAACTTTTTTAAACATAACGGAGTTATGCTATGTGAGGCTCATTGTATTTGAGGTTGACACACAACAAGAAACAAGCAAGGCGAAAGGACTGCAGGGAAAGCATCTACCTGAAAGAGGAATCACTCAAAAGAGGAATCATCTGAGCCTGGACGGGCAGTCGGCCATAGAAGGACTACAGTGTGCATACTGACCAGTCTCGCAGTGGTCACACAGGTCGGGTGAGTGTGGCCCCAAGGGGGGATTTCTTTCTCTTTTTACTGCCTATTGATGTACCCAAGTAGAAGTGGAGCGCTATCTATCAATATACAATAGACTATGCCAATGGGGATCTGCTGAACCCAAATAGAGCGCATACACAGAGAAGAATCGCTGACAGAGTGGGCACTGGGCCCTTGTGGACTTTATATTTGACTGTATTTGATTATACTTTATCTGATTTGGTTTATGTCATCACTAGTTTTGTAGCGCTGTTCTTTACACTTACAACATTGCTGCTCGGGAGACTGTTAGACGGCGATCACGCCGTCTATTTACTAGGTGCAGCGCTGCACTGGGGACAACAGAGCGATCGGCTCTCATAGGCAGAAGCCTATGACAGCCGATCGCCGTAATTGGCCGGCTGTGGGGTGGGAGGGAGGGAGGGAGGGAGGGAAGGGGTTTAAAGCAACAGTTTGTTTTTTTTAAAAAAAGCAGCAACACAAATATTGATAAAAAATAAAAATAAACATGGGGGGAGCGATCAGACCCCACCAACAGAGAGCTCTGTTGGTGGGGAGAAAAGGGGGGGGGGGATCACTTGTGTGCTGAGTTGTGCGGCCCTGCAGCTTGGCCTTAAAGCTGCAGTGGCCAATTTAGCTAAAAATTGCCTGGTCACTAGGGGGGTTTAGCCCTGCAGTCCTCAAGTGGTTAAAGAGACACTGAAGCGAAAAAAAAATATGATATAGTGAATTGGTTGTGTACTATGAATAATTACTAGAAGATTAGCAGCAAAGAAAATATTCTCATACTTTTATTTTCAGGTATATAGTGTTTTTTCTAACATTGCATCATTCTATAATATGTGCAGATTACACAACACTCAGCATTCAAAATGAGTCTTTCAGAGCAGTCTGTGAAGTAATGACCTCTCCTCTAGCAGAGAAAAAAAAAAATAGTCCAGGAACAGTTGAGATAATAAAAGTCAGATAACAGCCCTCTCCACGACTAACTTAGTCGGAGAGATTAATGGCTTGTTTGCATAGAGATAACAACTGGAGTTTCTCAACTCTTCCTGTACTGGAAACAATTAGACTGATGTATCTGATCTTAATGTTTTATTTCTTAGCTGTGCTACACATACAAATCATAATATCATCTTTTTTTTTTTTGCTTCAGTGTCTCTTTAAGAAGCTATACTCAGTTCTAAATAAATCTGTCTGTTATAAGCTATGGAAAAAGTTTTCAGAGTTGCGCTTTAAACATATTTGCTTTGTTAAAAAAAATCCAAAATGAAATCCGTCCTGTTAATGCGGCTGTGAGTCACTGACAGGCTTTTCAGAGGAGGAATCTTCTTTAGCAAATCTTGTCGACAGACCATTAATTAGGCTTCTCGTTGATGTAGCTTGTCATTGAATGGATTGACTCTTACAGCAGCAGCTGTGTTGTCATTAAAATGCAGAAACCCTGACAAAATCTCTTATCTGTTCCCTCTTTCTGAGCGTAGAGAAGGACGGCTCACCCCTAGCAACGCATCCTGACATGCCGGGGAATCAGCTTTTCATAAATCCTGCAGTCAATGCAAAAGATTTCAGGCAGCAGCAGATTACTCTCTAAATATGAGATATCTTTGAAAAACGATTAACCTCTGATGATCATTATGGAGGGCTTACACGAGACATACAGGAGTGTAATTATACAGGGGGTGGGGGGCCTCCTCCAAGTCACCACCAGCCCCCTGCCTCTGTCAATGCAAGAGAATAGGCTCTGGTTACACTCAAAAATGTCACCTTGGAACTACTGTACATACAGCGTGTCATAAGCCGTGAGCTGAAAGATCATGAAATGAAAGTGTTAGCACAATCATACAAAGGGTGCGTACAGACATCAGACTATAGTCGTTGGAAACGATCGTTACCGACAACATTGCCCGACGATCGTTCGTAAAAAGTGCACGAACAATCATTGAAACGAACGACCAACGAGATATGTCGTTGGTAAAGAACGATCCATTCTGCCAGATCTTTTCCAACGACCATCATTCAAAAAGTAATGTCTGTACAACGATCGGTCGTTGATCGTTCGTTCTCAAAGCTTTGCACATGCTCAAACAGTTCTTTTTGACACTTGTGTTTGAAATCAGATTATACATCATGTTGCGCACGCAACGCTCGTTCCAAGATCGTTCGTACACGAACGATGTTCAAAGTAGCCTTTCTTCAAACGATCATCGGCCGATACCTCCTTTAACATCGTTCGTCGTTCAGAACGAACGATCGATATCGTATGTATGTACGTACCCTTACAAGGAACCAAGCACCACTTTTATTTCCTGGATTCCGAAAGCTATAGGAGCTGCCCTGTTTCCCCCCCCCCCCCCCCTTCCCTCTAGCTGCCCATTATTCATCCAGGGGAAGGTGTGAAGATAGCATCTGTGACTTCTGTGAACTATTTGAAGCACAGTATCCAATCTATACCACCCCCCCCACCCCCGCTGATGAAAGCTTTTTGTTTGCTCTCTGCCAATGTGTCCTATAAAATAGTTACATCAGTCCAAAACCAACCATGTGTGAACAGAATCTGTTCTGCGTGTCCATTGGTCCGCTGCCTTCTTCTCTGGGAAACAGGTGGGTACAATGCAAAAGATGCTTTTATAGGACAGCAAGAGATCGTTTCTCACTACAATGGGCTCAATTCCCTAAGGGCTGTTTGGTAAAAAATAATAGGTTGGTAAAATACCACATTCTGTATTTTTGACCTTTTTTTTTTTCCAAATTTACTAAGAGTTTCCCACATGCAGTAATAGTTCAGTCATTTACTGAAATACATGGCTTCAATTCACTAAGACTTGTTCTGTAAAAAGTAGGAGTCTAACCAGCTGGAGAGTAGGTCTCGGCAGCAAGATGTGTCCTGCTACAGTAATCTTCTCCCACTTCTGACCAGAGCTGTGCCGATTCTTCAGCTGATCTGCCTAAAACTTGTCCTCAAGACTCACCAACAGTGCATGTTTTGTGGAAGTGCACAGAGGTAGGTAATCAGCTCTGCTGAGACACTAATTACCTCACCTGTGTATGTTTGTGGTTTTCTGCAAAACACGTACTGTTGGTGGGCCTTGAGGACCGGGTTGGGGAACTCTGCCCTAGACAGCCATCTTTCTGTATTAGTCTTGCACGTCTCAAGGGAACTATGAATTTGCCCTGCCCCTGCATCTTGTGTTTACCGAATGGTTGTTTATCAGCTGGAGGCAGGGCCAGATTTCAGGAAAGGCCACAATAACCCGAGCCTTGGGCAGCTGCTGCCCAAAGGGGCACTTGAACATAAAAGAGGGGTTGCTATATATATGAAAGAATCTGAAATTGGGAGCAACGCGTGAAAAATGTAAGCTGATGCTCAAGGGAGCTGCTTATGAGAGGGGCTACAGTACATGAATGATACACATGGAAGAGGCTGCACAAGGAATGGGACTATAGGAGGGGCGCTGCTGCACATGAAGGCGGAGTCACAAATTACTTGGCCTAGGGGCACAAAAAGTATAAATCCGGCATTGGCTGGAGGTAAATTACCAAAGATCATTTATTGAGGTATTCAGAGTACAAGTTTGGTAATATATGCATCTGAAGTGAATGCATTCCATAGAATATAACAGGGGCGTTGCTGATCAGTGGCACGTGCCGTGGATCTATTCTGGGGTGCCCCGGATGTCCCCAAGGCAGAGTCAGCTGTGGTGCCTCAATGGCGGGCATGCACTGTGATGCTTTATGGGGGCATGCAGGAAGCTGCGGTTCTTCTATGGGGGCATGCTGGGAGTTGGAGTGCCTGAATGAGCGGCCCATGGGAGCATGGGAGGGGGTCCACTAGAACAGGGCTTTTCAACCTGTGGTACGCGACTTTGCGTACCACTAGTGGTACTTTGCTGTTGCCCAGGTGGTACATGTCAAGTTTGCCTGCTACTTAACTGCCTGTCTGCTGCTTGTCCTAGTCCTCCACAAAGTTCAGCTCCCCCTCACTCGCTACGAATGCAATCTGTAGGCTATCAATCTAATTCTAATTTTAACCCTTTTCCCCACTAATACTTCCTGCCCCCCCCCCCCCCCCCCACACACACACACACACATACACACACTTTTCTTAAAGTGTACCTGTAAGAGAAAGAGAAAAAGTGCACCTGGGGGGTACTTAACTTGGGAGAGGGAAGCCTCTGGATCATAAAGAGACTTCCCCCTTTCTCCTCAGTAAAGGGGATGCAGCGCTGGGACCCCCCAAAGATCTCCTTGTTGGCGTGCGTGTACGCGCAGTAGTGGCACTCCACTCGGCGGAAACAGCGGAGCCCAATCTACTGTGCAGGCACATTGGTGGTACTTAGAATATTTTCAGGCGATAAAGGTGGTACAATTAGTGAAAAGGTTGAAAAGCCCTGCACTAGAAGGTCAGGGAATGCTATGGAGGAACTGCCAGATAACCTGGCAGCAGGCAGCCCGCCCAGCAGAAATCCAGACCAGCCAGCACAGAAGCCAAGTAACTCTGCCTAGTTATGTTTAAGTGACACTGACTAGTTATGTGATTTGCTGCATTTTTTTTAAATTAATGGACAGGGGGCTTCATCCAACATTTTGCTGAGCAGGCCTACTTAGACTGCTGTTAAGTTCATGTAAATTTTGCTCCACCCATGACCACACCTACATTCAGGGCCGGCCCGCCCATGAGGCGGGGTGAGGCGGGTTCCTCAGGCGGCAGGAAGTGGAGGGGCGGCACCAGATGAAGTGGCTGTGACTGTCTGAGCGGGGGGAGCCAGAGCCGCGGTGAGGGCAGCCCGACCTCTCCCTCCCTCTCCCCGGGCCGCCCTCCATGCTCCCCCCTCGGACTTTAGGCAGCAGAGTTAGCGCGCAGGGAAGCGCTGCTGTACACAGCCTGTTACTCACCTCCCTGGATCCGATCGCCGCTCCCGCCCTGCTGGTCTCCTCTCTGCAATGTAGCCGCTGATACACACGCGGCTGCTTCCTGTTTACACAGGAAGCAGCCGCGTGTGTATCAGCCGGCTAGGCAGAGAGGAGACCAGCAGGGCGGGAGCGGCGATCGGATCCAGGGAGGTGAGTAACAGGCTGTGTACAGCAGCGCTTCCCTGCGCGCTAACTCTGCTGCCTAAAGTCCGAGGGGGGAGCATGGAGGGCGGCCCGGGGAGAGGGAGGGAGAGGTCGGGCTGCCCTCCCCGCGGCTCCGGCTCCCCCCTCCGCCATTATGAGGGGGCAGGGGCACCTACCTGGGCAAGCTACCTATCTATCCTATACTGGGGGGCACCTACCTAATCTAACCTGTTTTGGGGGCAGCTACCTATCTATCCTATACTGGGGGGCACCTACCTAATCTAACCTGTACTAGGGGCAGCTACCTATCTATCCTATACTGGGGGGCACCTACCTAATCTAACCTATACTGGGGGCCAGCTACCTATCTATCCTATACTGGGGGGCAGCTACCTATCTAACCTATACTGGGGGGCAGCTACCTATCTAACCTATACTGGGGGGCAGCTACCTATCTAACCTATACTGGGGGGCAGCTACCTAATCTAACCTGTTTTGGGGGCAGCTACCTATCTATCCTATACTGGGGGGCACCTACCTAATCTAACCTGTTTTGGGGGCAGCTACCTATCTATCCTTTACTGGGGGGCACCTACCTAATCTAACCTGTACTAGGGGCAGCTACCTATCTATCCTATACTGGGGGGCACCTACCTAATCTAACCTGTACTGGGGGCAGCTACCTATCTATCCTATACTGGGGGGCACCTACCTAATCTAACCTGTACTGGGGGGCAGCTACCTATCTAACCTATACTGGGGGGCAGCTACCTATCTAACCTATGCTGGGGGGCAGCTACCTGTCTAACCTATGCTGGGGGCAGCTACCTATCTAATCTATACTGGGGGCACCTACCTAATCTAACCTGTACTGGGGGCACCTACCTAATCTAACCTATACTGAAGGGCAGCGACCTAATCTAACCTATACTGGGGGGAAGCTACCTATCTAACCTATACTGGGGGCACTTATCTAACCTGTATTGGGGGCACCTACCTACCTAGCTAGCCTATACAGGTGGCAGCTATACTGGCTACCTATACTGGGGGCACCTACCTCACTAACCTATACTGGGGGTACCTACCTATCTAACCTATGCTGGGGGCAACTATACTGGCTACCTATATTGGAGGCACCTACCTAGCTAACCTGTACTGGGGGCACCTACTTATCTAACTTATACCGGGGGGGGGGGGGGGGGTGCCTGCCTATCTAACATACTGGGGGCAACTATACTGGCTACCTATACTGGAGGCAACTACCTGGCTAACCTATACTGGGGGCAACTTTACTGGCTCACCCATGCCTGGCCACCTATACTCGGGGGGGACCTATAGCTGGTTACCTATACCGGGGGGGGGCGCAATTTTTACACCCTCGCCCTGGGTGCATTTTAGCCTAGAAACTGCACTGTTGCCGCCGGCCTCTGAGTCCGACGACTCCGAGCTCTGCAGCCTCTCCTGTCTCCTCCAAGGCTGCATGCTGGTGACGCTGCCTAGTGCCTAAGCCTGCTGATTTGATGGCGGCGGCTGCCGCCCGCTCTGCTGCCCTGGCTGCGGCTGATTGTCACGGTCATTAACTGAGCAGCGAGCGCCGCCGACGTGTCGATGATGATGATAAGGCTGGCTGGCTGCCGCCGGCCGCCGTTCATGTTATGTAGAAATATTGGGGGGGTGGGGGGTGGGGGGGAGGGCGCCTTTACGATCTTTGCCTCAGGCAGCAGAAAGTCCAGGACCGGCCCTGCCTACATTATGGTGCATGGCCACACCCATCTTCTGGCCAGGGCCGGTTCAAGTAACAATTGGGCCCTAGGGCAAAATTAGCCTGGGGGCCCCCCAACAGACACCCCCCCCTCCCCCCCACGACCAAAAAGCATCAGAGGCCCTTTGTTGCAGCTAAATTTCTCTCCTGGGCCCTGAGCTGGCTACTGACCCTCCCCCAATCACCTCCCAACTTAACAGACTCTGCAGAGTCCCTGGGGAGCATCAGTTAAGATGGGGGAGGGACACCTTGGGGGCCCCTACAGGCTCTGGGGCCCTGGGGCAATTGCCCATTTTTTCCTATGGTAGCTCCGGCCCTGCTTCCGGCTGGAGTACCCAAAAGTGCGCCAGATCTCTTAGAATACTAGCAACACCCTTGGAATATAGTGTGTGGAGGTTGCATCTGCAGGTCAGGACTTCCTATCATGTCCCAACTTCTGGATCTACTGGTAAAAGGACAGATATGACAGAATCCTCCATTTCCAATAGGATCCGTTGACATCTCTGTTTTCTGTTGACTCCGATTCAGCAAAGGAGACAAAAAATGTCCATTTTGCGTTGTAGTAAAAACACACCAGTCTCCTGCATTCATAACTGCAAGTGTGAAGTTAGACATAGAAGTGCGACTGATCTCTGTATAATTTAATGAACTTATCACAGCACTACAAATGTCACCTCTACATAAACACAAGAAATATCCAAGGAGTGACATTTGAGATCTGTGCTAAGGGATGTGTATTTTTTTTCCCCTTCTGTTCAATCTAGCCAATATTGTTACTGTTACTGTTTGTTTCTTTATTAAATGAATAAGGGTTGCCACCTAGTGGACAGACCTTACTATTGTTGCCGATAAAGGGACTGATGGTGATGTATATGGCAAGTTAGCTACAGTGAGTTGCAAAAGTATTCGGCCCCTTTGAAGTTTTCCACATTTTGTCATATTACTGCCACAAACATGAATCAATTTTATTGGAATTCCACATGAAAGACCAACACAAAGTGGTGTACACGTGAGAAGTGGAACGAAAATCATACATCATTCCAAACATTTTTTACAAATCAATAACTGCAAAGTGGGGTGTGTGTAATTATTCAGCCCCCTTTGGTCTGAGTGCAGTCAGTTGCCCATAGACATTGCCTGATGAGTGCTAATGACTAAGTAGAGTGCACCTGTGTGTAATCTAATGTCAGTACAAATACAGCTGCTCTGTGACGGCCTCAGAGGTTGTCTTAGAGAATCTTGGGAGCAACAACACCGTGAAGTCCAAAGAACACACAAGACAGGTCAGGGATCAAGTTATTGAGAAATGTAAAGCAGGCTTAGGCTACAAAAAGATTTCCAAAGCCTTGTACATCCCACGGAGCACTGTTCAAGCGATCATTCAGAAATGGAAGGAGTATGGCACAACTGTAAACCTACCAAGACAAGGCCGTCCACCTAAATTCACAGGCCAAACAAGGAGAGTGCTGATCAGAAATGTAATCAAGAGGCCCATGGTGACTCTGGACGAGCTGCAGAGATCTACAGCTCAGGTGGGGGAATCTGTCCATAGGACAACTATTAGTCATGCACTGCACAAAGTTGGACTTTATGGAAGAGTGACAAGAAGAAAGCCATTGTTAACAGAAAGCATAAGAAGTCCTGTTTGCAGTTTGCCACAAGCCATGTGGGGGACACAGCAAACATGTGGAAGAAGGTGCTCTGGTCAGATGAGACCAAAATGGAACTTTTTGGCCAAAATGCAAAACGCTATGTGTGGCGGTAAACTAACACTGCACATCACTCAGAACACACCATCCCTACTGTCAAATATGGTGGTGGCTGCATCATGCTCTGGGGTTGCATCTCTTCAGCAGGGACAGGGAAGCTGGTCAGAGTTGATGGGAAGATGGATGGAGCCAAATACAGGGCAATCTAGGAAGAAAACCTCTTGGAGTCTGTAAAAGACTTGAGACTGGGGCGGAGGTTCACCTTCCAGCAGGATAACGACCCTAAACATAAAGCCAGGGCAACAATGGAATGGTTTAAAACAAAACATATCCATGTGTTAGAATAGCCCAGTCAAAATCCAGATCTAAATCCAATCGAGAATCTGTGGCAAGATCTGAAAACTGCTGTTCACAAACGCTGTCTATCTAATCTGACTGAGCTGGAGCTGTTTTGCAAAGAAGAATGGGCAAGGATTTCAGTCTCTAGATGTGCAAAGCTGGTAGAGACATACCCTAAAAGACTGGCAGCTGTAATTGCAGCAAAAGGCGGTTCTACAAAGTATTGACTCAGGAGGCCGAATAATTACGCACACCCCACTTTGCAGTTATTGATTTGTAAAAAATGTTTGGAATCATGTATGATTTTTGTTCCACTTCTCACGTGTACACCACTTTGTATTGGTCTTTCACATGGAATTCCAATAAAATTGATTCAGGTTTGTGGCAGTAATGTGACAAAATGTGGAAAACTTCAAGGGGGCCGAATACTTTTGCAAACCACTGTAAGTTAGAAACAGTGCAAGGCAGAGGCGTAACAATGGACCCTGCAAAGGAAGCAGCCACAGGGGGGCCCAGAAGCCATAGGGGGGCCCTTCCTGAAAGACTGACAACTAAGGGCAAGGAGAGAAAAAAAACATTCTGCTCTCTGCACAATTGTTCTAATGACTGCATCTGCATCAGCCACTGATAACGAATCATACAAAGTTTTGTAGACAAAGATTTGTAGACAGTCCCTATTCCGTGTGCAGAAGGAGGGGGCCCAAACAAAAGTTTTGCAGGTGGGCCCAGTGATTTGTAGTTACGCCCCTGGTGCAAGGAGACAAAAACGGAAAAACTGAGATCCCCTGATGGTGCAGATTATAACATGATTGAAACCAGTAGATAAAATAGAGCAATAAAACTCACAAGTCTTGGTCACCTCACCTCTAAGGCAACCACAGTGAAGGCAGGTGGGGAGTATATAACCTGACCCCGCTCAGGTTAAGAAGTCGCTCTCTGTAGAAAAGACTCCTTCACCAATGGTGGATGAACAACTAGAGTATGGCTGGAACGGAGGTGCCTAAACAATAAAAGTAATTGTTAAAATAGTTAAAAATGGGAGGTAGTGGTGGACTTGCCTCCCCGTAGAAGACACAGGTCTGTATGAGTGCAGTTCAAATAAACTCTAATGGATAACTCCACAGTGCAACAAGTTTTGCAGTATAATTCCAGCTCATCAGGCAAATAGGGAGTGACGCTGTAAGTCTTGTTGCTGGCCAGAGGCGCTTGGCCAGCTACACGACTCACAGAGTCACTCCCTATTTGCCCGATGAAGCTGGAATTATCCTGTGAAATGCGTTGCACTGTGGAGTTATCCATTCAAGTTTTTTTGAGGGCTGTGAGTCTGCGACAAGCTGCTCACCCTCAGCCACTCCATTCCTCCTTAGTCATGACAGCGGTGCCACACCTCCTCTCTACTACTGTGCAAGTCAAATGAAACACTGCTGCACTCCTGTTTCCCCCCTCCTCACTAGAAGTCAGACTCCTCACACAGCACAACAAGCTGCTTTTCCCCAATAATGACCTCTTCAACCTCGCTCTCCTCTCACTTCTCCTCTTACTCTATTACGGAAACAAATATGGGTAAAAGGCTGCGCATCCCTGACCTTATACTACAGTCAAATGGTTAATCGCTGTGGCAAACTATAATCGAAGCTAAGCTTTCTCCATAAACCAGAATTGCATTGTTTGGATGCTGGCGTGCATTTTAGTCCAGGAGTGGCGGTGTACGCCACAGCGATTAACCATTCAACTGTAGTATTAGGTCAGGGATACGTAGCCTTCTACCCATATTTGTTTCCATAATTTTGTAACTACCCTGCTGACATCACATGCACAGTACATGAGATGGTGTCATGGAGTCCAGGCCCCCCGTGATGCAGAGTAGATACTACAGTGTGCTTCCGCATTTGGGTCCAGGAAGGGGTACAAATTACATTGGTGGAGGTGGCACATTGCTTGGGGGGTGGGGCTGGCAGGCAGCACTAGGACAATTTTCAATTGATTTCATGCTGAAATCTATTTGAAATCTGTCTGCAGTGTTTAACCACTTCAGCCCTCAGTCATTTTCACTTTATGCATCCGAGCAATGTTCACCTCCCATTCATTAGCCTATAACTTTATCACTACTTATCACAATGAACTGATCTCTCTCTTGTTTTTTCAACCACCAATTAGGCTTTCTTTGGGTTGTACATTTTGCTAAGAGCTACCTTACTGTAAATGCATTTTAATACGAAGAATAAGAAAAAAACGGAAAAAATTCATTTGTCAGTTTTCGTTCATTATAGTTTTAAAATAATACATGCCTCCATAATTGAAACTCACGTATTGTATTTGCCCATTTGTCCCGGTTATTACACCATTTAGTCCCTATCATAATGTATGGCGACAATATTTTGTTTGGAAATAAAAGTACATTTTTTCCGTTTTGCATCCATCACTATTTACAAGCTTATAATAAAAAAAAAATAGAAATATTTCATCTTTACATTGATATTTAAAAAGTTTAGACCCTTAGGTAAATATTTACATGTTTTTTTTTACTCTAAAGTTTTTTGTTTTATTTTTATTAAACATTTTATTTGGGTACTTTTGGGAGGGTGGGATGTAAATAGTAATTTTTTTATGTAAATATGTGCTTATTTTTTTTTTTTTACATTTAGTTGTAGTTTTACTTTTTGGCCACAAGATAACAGCCATGAGTTTGTTTACATGACGTCACTCTAAGCGTAACATGTACGCTTAGAGAGACGTAGGGGGACGCAAGAGTCAGAAAAAGCGAGGCTTCCGAGAGAAGCAGTCGCTTTTTCTGCGGGGGAGAGGAATCAATCATCGGGCACCATGGTCCGATTGATTCCTGGGCTAACGATCCGTGGCCGGGAGCACGCGTGCACGCATGCGACCGGCCGCGGGAGCGCACATGGCCTAGGCTTAAATGGTTAACCTTTTCCGGATCGCTAGCAGTAAATCCTACGCCGCACCTGTGGCTTTCTAAGCCTGATGCGGTGTAGGATTTACGCCGCCTGCCGTTTCCGCTCCCGACACAATCGTGCTCACCCGAGAGGGGAGATTAAGCTGTCATATGACAGCTGACATCTCCCCTCAGTGATCAGGAGCCATCGTGATTGGCTCCTGATCACGTGATCACTATGATCGCCGGCGGATCGTAGTGATCACTGTTAGAGCATGCGGCGGTATGGGGGAAGAAGAGGATCCACTCACCTTCCTGACGTTCCCCCGGCGATCGGCGCTCCACTTCGCTCTGGCCAGCATCCCCGCTCTCTCTGCCATAAGTGTCGGGTCCCGGCTTGATGACGTTATTAAGCTGCGACCCGGAACCTAGCGGCAGTACAAACGGAGGGCTCCACAGATGCTCATCGCTGAAGCCTGGAAGGTGAGTAAGGGCTGCTGGCTACAGGGGGAACATCTGGCTAAAAGAGGGACACCATGCCCAGCCAGCCCTACAGGGATGCAAAATCGCCAGGTCCTTATGGGGGTTTAGGCAGCGGTCCCAAAATGGTTAAGCAAGAAATAGATCCCTCTCTAATCACATTCAATCAGAGAAGGATCTATCAGATGGTCAATCTGGTGGCAATCAACTAGTGCATGACCGTTTTTAGGTACCTTTAGGTAAGTACCTCCTTTTTGGTCAGTACAATAAAATGCAAGGGCCCTCATGTTCATGTTTTTGCCCAAAACTTAATTTTACCTAAAACAATCCAATTACATGGGCTTCCTATATTTTGGTAATTAATACCCTATCAGACAGTAAGATGTTGCTTTCAGGGTCAGTCAGGCTAAAAAGCTGAGGGACTCACAATCACTTCGCATCTGATGACACTACAAACAGCCCATACCGCTTAGGAAAGACCACCAGAACTAGACAGCAGAGCCATGGTGTGGTGTTTATACATCTGGACTGCAGATGGCACTGTTATACTTCTTTATTGCATAAGATTATCTAGATTGTTGTGTGAGTTGTTGGTTCCTGTTTTTTTCTGCTGGCTAGGAACACGAAGTGAAGATTCTGCTTATTTAGAGAGTTGACTTCTGAACACAACACATGATTCTATCCCGCAGCCAGTAACAGGTGCCTTGAAGGGGGAGGAGTGAGTCCTCACACTCCGCTGTCTATGGTAAATGGCACTGGGGAGTGATGAGCTAGTCAGCACTATCGCTGCTGTTTTTTTTTTTGTTTTTTGGGGGTTTTTTTAAGTTACAGTAGGGCTTTAACCAAAGTAAAGTAAATTTAGCTCCAGCCTCAAATAGTTTATCATTTGTAAATAGGACTTCCTGAAGAGTGTTCAGAACAATAGGAGAGGTTTTTGTTTTGCTATTTAAGTGTCTGTCCTGGGAATAGAGCAGCTGTGCTCAGTCCTGGTTGCCATTACCTGGGGCTGTGCAGGGAACATAAGCGGAGAAATAGGACACGGCTAAATTTAGAGCGGATCATTTACAGCCAGTCATAAAATATACAGCGAACAGGTAGCGGAATATTATAGCGCTGAGCATATTACTGTCATGCGCGCTTCAAGATGGGAAATGACATCTTCGTCAAAATTACATTTCTGCTCCTCAATTCTTTATGGCAACAAGCAATACGATGTATGGAGGAGTGCTGAAGGATGTGTGTGATATATATATACTCGTCACTTTATTAGGTACACCTTCAGAGCAGGATCATCTACCAAGCAACCTAGGCAGGTGCTTGGGGCCTAGTGGGTGTCGAGGCCCACCAGCCACCTTCTCTCTCTCCACTTCAGCTTACCAAAAAAGACCACAAGGGGGCCCCAAATCTCCTACCTTGCCTAGGGCTCATTATATCCTAATCCATCTCTGAACACCTTGATGGTACTGCTTTGGACTACCTTTTACCTTCAGAAGTACCTTAAAACTCTCCAATCCTATGTCGGACTATGTCCATAATTGGCCTTTTCCTCTGCAGGCCCTATGTCAGACATTATCTGATATAGGGAAAAGAGGCTGCCAGTAGACAAAGCAGGCAATTTGGGCGCTTGCTAGTGCTGGAAGTTCGGGTGCCGCAAATATGGGCATTAAGGAGAATATTGGCCGATCGTGGTGCTGCAGGAAACCAATCTATGCATTTCTTTCTTGCATGGAGGGGGGTAGGCTAGTGGCGACGGGGGGTGAGGAGTGGTGTTAAGGTTAGGTATGAAGGGTGGTAGGTGTTAGGTAGTTTGTCGGGGGGGGGTGCTTAGGGATAGGCAACAGGCAAGTAGTTTGTGCATGGTGGGGGGTTAGGGTTAGGCGTTAGGTAGGAGGATTGTGGGGGGTATGGTTAGGAAGAGGGTTCTGTCTGAGAGTAGCTTTAGGTTTAGCCAAAGTAAAATATCGGTTTTAAATACCAATATTTTACTATTGGTATTACTGGGCGCCCACATTTCCATGCGCCTTTTTTCAATCTACGCGCCACTAGATTTTATTGGCAACAGCACCATCCTGTACAAATCATATTGTAGGACTATGTCCGATACTCTGATTGCTGCTGGTCATCTCCACCACTGCTGCGCCACGTTTAGTCCCATCGTGGGAGTGTCACTGCCGAGCCTGGCAGGACGTCAGCATATGTGGTTTAAAGTGTCAGAGAAAGTCCGACACTTTGGTCCCCTCCATCACACACACAGCAAAGCACATACACACATGGTCACACACAGCAGAACACACACACACAGCAGAGCGCACGCGCTCACACACAGCAGAGCACACACACAGCAGAGCAAACGTAGCAGAGCGTGCACACACACAGCAAAGCACACACACAGCAGTGCACACACACACACAGCAGTGCACACACACAGCAAAGCACACACACAGCAGTGCACACACACACACAGCAGTGCACACACACAGCAGAGCGACCACACAGCAGTGCACACACACACACAGCAGTGCACACACACAGCAAAGCACACACACAGCAGTGCACACACACACACAGCAGTGCACACACACAGCAGAGCGACCACACAGCAGTGCACACACACACACAGCAGTGCACACACACAGCAAAGCACACACACACACAGCAGTGCACACACACAGCAGAGCAACCATAGCAGAGTGCGCCCACACAAATACACACACACACACGCGCGCAAAGCACACACACCCTATACACTGGACCTTTGTAAGCTATACGGCTCATTCTCCTTCACAAAGTCTAATCACACCTTAGCTGTGTTTCCCACTGGTCTTCTCTGAGCTGTTATGAGTGTTTCGATAATCAGGTCATAATACAAGCTGCACTTACCTACAAGCAGATAGCCTCGGGTCACTCTACCAGTTCTCATTAGGAATAATTCTCTAGGGTGGACAACAAATATGGTTGCCCATGGGGGTCCGTTAAAAATGGCGCCAGTTATCGTAGTTAAAAAACGGCGCCCCATAGAGAACCACTATCACTAGTTATTTTTCGTTTTTGACAGCTAAAAAATGGCACCGGCTTTAAAAACGATATTTATCATTTATAATTATATTTCTATTGCTCCCAAGCAATATTTATCGTTTTAACCCTTGCTTTGCTGCCGTTTGGAAAATATCTGCCCACCGGCTTTAATGTTTAATAGCAAAGCCCCCTTAAAAGCTAAAAACACCAAATTTGCAGGGAATGTTAAGAAGAAAATTGTGAACAAGAGGAAAAAAAACGTTTTCAAAAAGACCTTATAGTTTTTGAGAAAATCAATTTTGAATATTCTTCTTCTGACCGTGGGAAAATTAAACGCCCGCCGACTTTAGCGGTTAATAGCAAAGCCCCTTTAAATGCCAGAAACACCAAATGTGTAGGGAATGTTAAGAAGAATAGTGGGAACACGAAGAAAAAAAATTGTTCAAAAAGACCTTATAGTTTTTGAGAAAATCGATTTTAAATCTTCAAAGAGGAAATGTATCTATTTAAATCGCGTACTGACATTTCCGTGGAAACTTTTGCCGCCGACTTTAGCGGTTAATAGCAAAGTCCCCTTAAATCCTAGCAACACCAAATTTGCAGGATATGTTAAAAAGATACTGGGAAACAATATTTAAAAAAAAAATTGAAAAATTTTATTTATTTATTTTTTTAAATTAAAATTTGTGGGTTATGTTCAGAGTGTGGGAAATTTTTTGAAAAAAATGACGTGGGGTCCCCCCTCCTGAGCCTCTGTAACCCCTTGTCTCCCATGCAGGCTGGGATAGCCAGAATGCGGAGCCCCGGCCGACTGGGGTTCGCACCCTGAGCTATACCAGCCCGCATGGTCCATGGTATGGGGGGGCTTCGGGGGGGAGGGGCGGCCAAGCCTTCCCCTCCCCCCCGGAGCCCTTGTCCAATCCATGGACAAGGGGCTCTTCCCCACCTCCGGTGCCCCAGGAGGAGGTGGGGGCGACGACTCCCTGGGGGGGGGGGGGGGTTCATGGTGGCATCTGGGAGTCCCCTTTAAGAAGGGGACCCCCAGATGCCCACCCCCCTCCCAGGAGAAATGAGTATAGGGCTACTTTGTACCCCTTACCCATTTCCACAAAGGGTTAAATGAAATAAAAACACAACAACGAGAAAAGTCCTTTAATGTTCTAAATTAACCAGAAATACTTACCTGTACCTTTAAGAAAAAAATCCCACGGCAATTAGGTCCCACGACAGTATCCTCCATCTTGCGACCTTCTGTTACATCTTGATTGAAGATCTCCGCCGCCCCGACGCCACACACGCCGCCTCCGCCGCACTGCTCTTAGCTATACTTAGTATAGCTAAGAGCAAAAAGCATCTTTAAATTTTAGCTCCAATGGTCCCCATTGGTTCCTTAACAGACCAATGGGGATCAGGAGGATCCCCATTGGTCGATAAGGAACCAATGGGGAGCCTTGGAGCCAAAATTTAAAGATGCTTTTTGTTCTCAGCTATACTAAGTATAGCTGAGAGTTGCGTCTATGCATCTATATAGACGCATTAGCGCTGGCTGCCGCTGCCCTCCCTGCCTCCCCCCACCTGTCACCCTCATCCATGCTGGCACCCATGGGTGCATTGGGTGCCAGCATGGGTGAGGGTGACAGGTGGGGGGAGGCAGGGAGGGCAGCGGCAGCTAGCGCTGATGCGTCTATATAGATGCATAGACGCAACTCTCAGCTATACTTAGTATAGCTGAGAGCAGTGCGGCGGAGGCGGCGTGTGTGGCGTCGGGGCGGCGGAGATCTTCAATCAAGATGTATCAGAAGATCGCAAGATGGAGGATACTGTCGTGGGACCTGATTGGCGTGGGATTTTTTTCTTAAAGGTACAGGTAAGTATTTGTGGTTAATTTAGAACATTAAAGGACTTTTCTCGTGGTTGTGTTTTTATTTCATTTAACCCTTTGTGGAAATGGGTAAGGGGTACAAAGTAGCCCTATAGTCATTTCTCCTGGGAAGGGGGTGGGTATCTGGGGGTCCCCTTCTTAAAGGGGACTCCCAGATGCCACCATGAACCCCCCCCCCAGGGAGTCATCGCCCCCACCTCCTCCTGGGGCACTGGAGGTGGGGAAGAGCCCCTTGTCCATGGATTGGACAAGGGCTCCGGGGGGGGAGGGGAAGGCTTGGCCGCCCCTCCCCCCCGAAGCCCCCCCATACCATGGACCATGCGGGCTGGTAAAGCTCAGGGTGCGAAGCCCCAGTCGGCCAGGGCTCCGCATTCTGGCTATCCCAGCCTGCATGGGAGACAAGGGGTTACAGAGGCTCGGGAGGGGGGACCCCACGTCAATTTTTTCAAAAAATTTCCCACACTCTGAACATAACCCACAAATTTTAATTTAAAAAATAAATAAATAAAATTTTTCAATTTTTTTTTAAAAATATTGTTTCCCAGTATCTTGTTAACATATCCTGCAAATTTGGTGTTGCTAAGATTTAAGGGGACTTTGCTATTAACTGCTAAAGTCGGCGGAAAAAGTTTCCACGGAAATGTCAGTACGCGATTTAAATAGATACATTTCCTCTTTGAAGATTTAAAATCGATTTTCTCAAAAACTATAAGGTCTTTTTGAACAATTTTTTTTCTTCGTGTTCCCACTATTCTTCTTAACATTTCCTACACATTTGATGTTTCTGGCATTTAAAGGGGCTTTGCTATTAACCGCTAAAGTCGGCGGGCGTTTAATTTTCCCACGGTCAGAAGAAGAATATTCAAAATCGATTTTCTCAAAAACTATAAGGTCTTTTTGAAAAAAAAAATTTCCTCTTGTTCACAATTTTCTTCTTAACATTCCCTGCAAATTTGGTGTTTTTAGCTTTTAAGGGGGCTTTGCTATTAAACATTAAAGCCGGCGGGCAGATATTTTCCAAACGGCAGCAAAGCAAGGGTTAAAACGATAAATATCGTTCAGGCAGGACAAAAAAAAAAAAAGTTTTAAAACGATAAATTTCGTTCAAAAGGTCTGCACTATTTTAACCTTTAAAACGATAAATATCGTTTTAAACATATATCGGGCAGAAGGGGGCGCCATTTTTTTGCCGGCGCCATTTTTAACTAGACGCTGTCCATGACCTCATTGTCGTGTAAGTAGGTGAGTCTTTATTTCTGTGAGTTCATTAGATGCGAGCGTAAAGAATATGAAAGAACTGCAATAATTTGCAAACAATATTGCATTTTATCTTGTGAAAGGACTGCGCTGACTTGTGCGGCATCCATGTGACTACATCATTGCACTGGGGCAGTCCACTAGTTCCAACAAGGCCTAAAGGAATGAGCAGAACCCTTTGCTGGCAGTCCCTCTGGGGTACCAGAGAGGGTCAATCTGCATGTTGCGATGGTACGTGTTTCTACTGAAGGTCAGGCCACGATGTGCAGAAGTCACCATAGCAGCCATGGCAACTGGAAGGGGCCCCTAATCAAGAGGGGCCCAGTGGCAATGACCGGCAGCAATAAAGGGGTCCTCAGTGGGCCCGCTGAGGTGCAGAGTAATGCAAGCAGAGCAAAGGAGAGAAGTTATCTATACTGGGCCTACCTAATACTGGGAGCCCCTCTGGCTACCTATACTGGGGGGGGGGGGGGGGCAATTACTCACTATCCATACTGGGGAGCTACCTAATACTGGGGGTACCTTTGGCTACATTTAGAGCGGAGCACTTCTGGCTATCTATACTAGTGGACTACCTAATACTGGAGTCACCTCTGGCTACTAATACTGGGGAGTTGCCTAATTCTGGGGGGCACCTCTGGCTACCTAGAGCTGGTGTGTGTAGGAGGCCCCAACCAATATTTTGCTATGGGGCCCCGTTGTTTCTACCTACCGGTTTTTTTTTTTTGGACTATAAGACGCTCCTGACCATAAAAGGACAAAAACCAGGGGAAAAAAAAAATATATATATATATATACATATACAAATATATATATATATATATATATACATATATATATATATATATATATATATATATATATATATATATATATATATATATATATATATATATATATATATATACTTAACTTGGTGCATTCATGGTGAAGGGCTATTTTGTGGATTATGGCACCTTTGTACCTCATGCTTTCATGTACCTGCTGCTATACATGGTTGATACACATGGAAGAGGGGGCTGCACATGGAATGGGAGGGGCTGCGGTACAGGGATGATACACAAGGAAGATGGGGCTGCACATGGAATGGGAGGGCCGTTGTGGCACAAAAAAGGGGCGCCACAACATATTTGGCTGAAGAGCACAAAATGTATAAATCAGGCCTTGCTGATCCTCTAACACTGTTAGCACTAGTCTGTTGTGTTCTTATTAGCATTACGTCTTTATTTATATTTTTCAGCCTTCCTTTGCTTTGAATAGCACTTGCTTCTATTTTGGACTCGAGCAGATGCCTGCGCTGCCTTGCGAGTGCTGCTCCTCTCCCCTTGCTGGCACTCTGCCTGGCTTTGAAGAACTATCCGAGAAGTGCTTGTTGAAGGCATACATTACAAATTTAAGCTGGCTATGGCCTAAATCTTTGAAAAACCCAACACAAAACCTCTCATGTCTGTAATATTTGCCTATTGAGTCATCTTTGAGCTTCTGCCTTTTTTTGTGCTCCTAAATATTGAAAGCTTTTTGGCCATTGTGGCTGAGAAGGTTCTTAAGAGAAATTCTCCACTTTGAATAGCGGGCTGGCAAACGCCAGAGCTCAGCGATCTCAGCGCTTGTGTTATTTTAAAGGGCCACAATTACGAAAAAAAAATAAAACATTGAAAATACATACATATTATTATTATTATTTATTGTCTTTGTAAAACACCAACATGTTATACAGTGCTGGAAAATTAAATACATGCAAGGATACAAAGGATGACAGACGTAACAAGGTTATATAACATAGGACAAAGCTATACAAGGCAAACTTGGTACAAAATACATGATCACGTGATATTGGGCTGGTTAGGTATGCCCAGTAATACAAGTATGAGGCGGTCATAGGAAAGGAGCACATGATGATCATGTAGATTACACTAGGGAAGGGAGGACCCTGTCAAAGGCTTACAATCTTAGGGAGGGCTGTAGAAAAAAGTATTCAGAAGAGAGTTACTGGTGGGGGTGGGTAGGCCATCTTGAACAGGTGAGTATTGAGGACTAGCTTGAATGTGTTGAAGGAGGGGGGGGGGGGGCAAGTCTGATGGGAGTTCCAGGGGGTGGGGGTGGCTCTTGAGAAATTCTGCAGGTGCACATGGGAGTGGGAAATGCATGGGGCATTTAGGAAAAGGTTATTGGAGGACAGGAGAAGACGGCTTGGTGTATACCTGTGAACAAGCTCTGAGATGTAGGTAGGGTAGGTTTTGTGCACAGATGTATGCACCAGGCATAGAATCTTGAAACGTATCCTGAATCGAATAGGGAGCCAGCGCAAGGATTCACAGAGGGGAGATGTGGATGTGGAGCGGTGAGAAGAATGTATGTCTGGCAGCCATGTTCATAACTGATTGAAGGGTAGCATTACGGTTCAAGGGGAGGCCAGACAGGAGGGATTTGCACTAATTAAGGTATATGCAGGGCTGGTTCTAGACTTTTTGCTGCCTGAGGCAAACTTATGAGGATACCAGCAACCCCCCCCCCCCCCTGCCCCCGATTTGACACCTGAAAATTTATTCTGCTTCATTTAATGTTCTGCTACAGCTAAACACAATGACACAGCAGTTGGCTGTGAGTCTGTGACAAACTTCTCACCCTCAGCCACTCCATTCCTCCTCAGTCATTCATGACAGCGGTGCCACCTCCTCCCTTTTGCTGTGCAAGTCAAATGAAACACTGCTGCTCTTCTGCCTCCCCCCCCCCCCCTCCTCACTCATTGTCAGGCTCCTCACACAGCACAATAAGCTGCTTTTCCCCAATGATGACCTCTTCACCTCGCTCTCCTCTCGCTACTCCTCCTACTCTGACGCATGCTGTTAGTGTAAACACAGTACAAACATGCTGCCCCTGTAATCTCTGCGCCTGATGCCAGTGTTTCACCTGGCTTCATGAGAGAACCTTCATGAGACTGTAAATAACTTTTCTCCTAAGTTGCTGTTGCTTCCAGTAAGCAGCGAAAATTTGGCAGATTTTGGATTAGTGCATCTGCTCATGGGGGATGCTCAGTAGAGATGTCGCGAACCTCCGATTTTCGGTTCGCTAACTTCCACGGAAGGTTCGGTTCACGTAAAAGTTCACGAATCGCAATAGACTTCAATGGGGAGGCGAACTTTGAAAAATAGAAAAAAATATGCTGGCCACAAAAGTGATGGAAAAGATGTTTCAAGGGGTCTAACACCTGGAGGGGGGCATGGCGGAGTGGGATACATGCCAAAAGTCCCGGGGAAAAATCTGGATGTGACGCAAAGCAGCGTTTTAAGGGCAGAAATCACATTGAATGCTAAATTGCAGGCCTAACGTGCTTTAAAACATCTTGCATGTGTATACATCAATCAGGGAGTGTAATTAGAGTACTGCTTCACACTGACACACCAAACTAACTGTAACGCACCACAAACAGCTGTTTGTGTAGTGACGGCCATGCTGGACTACTGCGCAACATGGCGAGATTGCTCTTCCTCACTCAGTGATGTCAGGTAATGTGTGACTTCCTTCTCAACTTTCCATGGCATTGTTAAAAAGCTTATGTTTTGTTTTTAAATTACATTTTCTACTTGCTGTGTACTTGTTCAGTACCGCTACAATGAGAATCCTGTGGAGGCGGGCAAGTCTGCCATTGTGACCCCGGGTAATGGCCGGGGAATGAGGGGTTTGAATCCGATGTGGAGCCTGAGCAACGGCCACCACTACACATCCAAGGAGGGCAGCGGGCAGGCATGCACGCCCGCCCGCAGGTAGTGACCAAAAATAACAATACAGGAGGATTATCGAGGGCTTGCTGTATTTGAAATGAATGTACTTTAAATCCTTTAACGAGAACCAGTTATGGCGGGCAAAGATGACACCACATTCCTTTCACGAGAATCATATGGAGGTGGGCAAGTCTGCCATTTGTGACCCCGGGTAATGGCCGGGGAATGAGGGATGGAATCCGGTGTGGAGCCTGAGCAACGGCTACCACTACACATCCAAGGAGGGCAGCAGGCAGGCATGCACGCCCGCCCGACCCGAGGTAGTGACCAAAAATAACAATACAGGACCTTTTGCGGCCCTAATTGAAATGAATTAAATTTAAATCCTTTAACGGGAATCCGTTATGGAGGGCAAGTCTGCCATTGTCACCGCGGGGAATGAAGGTTGGATTCTTCTGGCCCGAAGTGGGAGCCTGCTGAGACCCATGCTGTAGCTGTAGCTGCCCTGACCAGGCATTTGTGGTCAGATGGACCCTTGAGCCAGCGGAAGACAAACCAAGTCGAAAGCATTTGCCAAGAATGTTTTACGGAGGGCAAGTTTTTTTGCCCTTTTTTTTACATTTTTTGAAAATGATAGATGGTTGTATTTTTAAATTGTTTGAAAGTTTACATGGTTGTATTTTTAAATTGTTTGAAAGTTTAGATAATTGTATTTTTAAATTGTTTAAAAGTGTATCCATTCTTCCTCCCCCAGCCACGAACAATACCATGGGAACGTGGAGCAGCAGAAGCCCCCTGTGACGGCTGCCGCGGTTGTTCTCCGCGCCTTGTCTTTTGAGGGGTGCTGCTTTTCCTCAGGTGTTCTTGCCAATCATAGCTGTTTGGGCCTTCTCTCCAGGTGCCTTCGTAAAGCAATTGTCCCTACGTGACAGTTGGCCTTTCCACGGCTCAATTTTTGCTGGCAGAGACAACAGATGGCTTGGCTTTGCTCCGATCTGAGACACACACGTTAAAACATTTCCAAACCGCTGAGCCCCCCTGGGCTGATGGCGCTACGATGGCATCAGCAGCTGAGGTTGAAGGGCATGTTGGCTGTCTGGCCATAGCGGGCGATACATGGCGCCGGACACTGCCCCCAGCTGTTTCTGAGGACGAGCTCCCTCTTGTATTGCGTTCCGGAGTTGGAGCCTGATCAACGTCTACCACCACACATCCAGGCAAGGAGGGAGGCAGGCAGGCATGCACGCCCGCCCCGAGGTAGTGACCAAAAATAACAATACAGGACTCAGGAGGACCTTTTGCGGCCCTAATTGAAATGAATTAACTTTAAATCCTTTAACGGGAATCCGTTATGGAGGGCAAGTCTGCCATTGTCACCGCGGGGAATGAAGGTTGGACTCTGGCCCGAAGTGGGAGCCTGCTGAGACCCATGCTGTAGCTGCCCTGACCGTGCTTTGCAGACCAGGCATCTGTGGTCAGATGGACCCTTGAGCCAGCGGAAGACAAACCAAGTCGAAAGCATTTGCCAAGAATGTTTTACGGAGGGCAAGTTTTTTTGCCCTTTTTTTTTTACATTTTTTGAAAATGATAGATGGTTGTATTTTTAAATTGTTTACAAGTGTATCCATTCAAGTGCAAATTATGCACTGACTGCCAGGTATAATGTTCAGTCACAGATGCAGTGAAAGGTATGCAGTGACTGCAAACAGCCGTTTGTGTAGTGACGGCCGTGCTGGACTGGTGCGCACCGTGACGAGAGTGCAGGTGATGGTGGCTTTTCAGCCCATATGCTCGCCCGGCTGATGTAGCTGAATGACAGAACAGTGACTGTCCAGCTGATCAAATTTGGTCTGACCACAATGAAGCAACGACCTTATTATCTTTTGCGTGCCACCCCCACCCGAGACACTCAAATAGCCGGCGGTCATTGCTTCATTGTGATGCGCAAGCCCCTTCACCGCGGCAAGGTAATGATCACGAAGGGGGATGGGCACATGTACACGCACCAGAAAAATCAGTGTAGCGGCCGCTGCTAGCAGCGGCCTTAAAAATTCAGGAATCCGCCTAGAGTCCTGGACCCTGTTGGTAGTGGCGGAGAAGGCAGTCAAGCGGCCTGCAGGCAGAGATGCTGTGTGTGGGGACTGACTTAGTCTTTGGTCGTGCAGTAGCCCTCCGTGATCCATTCCTCATTCATTTTGATAAAGGTCAGATACTGAACACTGTCGTGACTTAGGCGACTTCTCTTCTCAGTAACTATACCTCCAGCTGCACTGAAGGTCCTTTCTGACAGGACGCTTGCGGCAGGGCAAGAGAGAAGTTGTATGGCAAATTGGGACAGCTCTGGCCACAGGTCAAGCCTGCGCAACCAGTAGTCCAAGGGTTCATCGTCGCTTTTCGCAGAGTCTACATCCACACTCAAGGCCAGGTAGTCGGCTACCTGCCGGTCCAGGCGTTGGTGGAGGGTGGATCCGGAAGGACTATGGCGAGGAGTTGGACTAAAGAACGTCCGCATGTCCGACATCACCCTGAGATCGCTGGAGCGTCCTGTTCTTGCCTGCGTGGACTTGGGAGGAGGAGGAGGGTTACTGCCAGTGGTACCTTGATTGCGTTGTGCAGCCACATCACCCTTAAATGCATTGTAAAGCATCATCGACAGCTTGTTCTGCAAGTGCTGCATCCTTTCCGCCTTTTGTTGAGTTGCTAAGAGGACCGCCACTTTGTGCCTGTACCGAGGGTCTAGTAGCGTGGCCACCCAGTACAGGTCATTCGTCTTGAGTTTTTTGATACGGGGGTCCCTCAACAGGCTGGACAACATGAAAGAGGACATCTGCACAAAGCTGGATGCAGACGTACTCTCCATCTCCTCTAGCTCTTCCTCAGTGATGGGACACAACTCCTCTTCCTCCCCCCAACCACGAACAATACCACAGGAACGTGGAGCAGCAGAAGCCCCCTGTGATGGCTGCCGCGGTTGTTCTCCTTCCACCGCCTCTTCCTCCTCCACAGAAACACCTTCCTCATCATCACCATCATCAGAGTCTGACTCCTCTCCTTCCCCACACGACTCCTCTTCTTCCTCTTCCTCCCCCCTCTGTGCTGCCGCCAGTGTTGTGGAAACATCGGGTTCATGTGTAAATGGCTCCCACGACTCCTGCTGCCCTAACTCTTCTTGTTCACGCTCCTCCACAGCTGTATCCACCACTTTACGCACGGCACGCTCCAGGAAGTAGGCGTAGGGGATCAAGTCGCTGATGGTGCCTTCAGCGCGACTCACCAGTTTGGTCACCTCATCAAATGGCTCCATGACCCTGCATGCATTTCGCATCAGTGTCCAGTTGTTGGGCCACAACATCCCCATCCTCCCAGATTGTGTCCTTGTACTGTAATGATACAGGTACTGGGTGACGGCTTTCTCCTGGTCTAGCAGGCGAGAGAACATCAGCAGGGTGGAATTCCAGCGAGTCGGGCTATCGCAAATCAGGCATCTCACCGGCAAGTTGTTTCTACGCTGAATGTCCGCAAAGCGTGCCATGGCCTTGTAAGAGCGCCTGAAATGCCCACACAACTTCCTGGCCTGCTTCAGGACGTCCTCTAAGCCTGGTTACTTGGACACAAATCTTTGCACGACCAGATTAAGCACATGTGCCATGCAGGGTATGTGTGTCAACTTTCCCAAATTCAACACAGCAATGAGATTGCTGCCGTTGTCACACACCACGTTGCCGATCTCAAGCTTGTGCGGGGTCAGCCATTGCTCCACCTGTTTGTTAAGAGCAGCCAGGAGAGCTGCTCCAGTGTGACTCTCCGCTTTCAGGCAAGACATGTCTAACACTGCATGACACCGTCGCACCTGGCATGCAGCATAGGCCCTGGGGTGCTGGGGCTGTGGAGCTGGAGAGGAGATGGCGGCACCAGCCAAGTAGGAGGAGGAGGAGGATGACGACAGCGAAGCAGTGATAGCAGGTGGAGAGGAGGTGGCTGGAGGCCTGCCTGCAAGCCGCGGAGCTGTGACAAGTCGGTCCTCTGCGCAGCCACGTACTCCCTGCTTGCTGCCATCGGTCACCAGGTTGACCCAATGGGCTGTGTATGTAATGTAGTGGCCCTGCCCGTGCTTGGCAGACCAGGCATCCGTGGTCAGGTGGACCCTTGACCCAACGCTGTGTGCCAGAGATGACACCACTTGCCTCTCAACTGCTAGGTACAGTTTGGGTATGACCTTTTGTGAAAAATAATTGCGGCCTGGTATCTTCCACTGCGGTGTACCAATGGCCACAAACTTACGGAAAGCCTCCGACTCCACCAGCTTGTATGGTAATAGCTGGTGAGCTAATAGTTCCGCCACGCCAGCTGTCAGACGCCGGGCAAGAGGGTGACTGGCAGATATTTGCTTCTTCCGCTCAAATACTTCCTTCACGGACAGCTGGGTACTGCTGTGGGCAGAGGAGAAGGAACCGCTCAAGGGAAGAGGCGGTGTGGAGGAGGGTGGCTGTGAAGGTGCAAGGGAGAAAGTGGATGAAGACGATGCACCTGAAGGAGGAAGAGGAGAAGGAGGGTGGCTTGTCTTTTGAGGGGTGCTGCTTTTCCTCAGGTGTTCTTGCCATAGCTGTTTGTGCCTTCTCTCCAGGTGCCTTCGTAAGGCACTTGTCCCTACGTGAGAGTTGGCCTTTCCACGCCTCAATTTTTGCTGGCAGAGACAACATATGGCTTTGCTCAGATCTGAGACACAAACGTTAAAAAATTTCCAAACCGCTGAGCCCCCCTGGGGTGATGGCGCTAGGGTGGCATCAGCAGCTGACGTTAAAGGGCATGTGTGCTGGCTGGCCATAGCTGGCGATACATGGCGCCGGACACTGCCCCCAGTTGTTTCTGAGGACGAGCTCCCTCTGCTTCTATCATGGAGTCGTCTCCTCCTACTCCTCTCTGACCCCTCCTCTGAACTGTTCACCTGGTCATCTCCTCTACCGGGAACATATGTGGTATCCGTATAATCGTCATCATAATCCTCCTGGCCAGCTGCGCTTTCCTCAGACACCTCCTCAAGTGCACTAACTTCAGGTGGTCCACCATCATCCCCATCCACACACGTTACGTCCATACTATCGCCACCTAACTCAGACGTAGGAGGTGGTGTACCTGCGCCTTCTTGTTGTTGTTGCAGTAGTGGCTGGGAATCAGTGATTTCACCACCACCACCAAATAACTCCTGCGAAGTGTCAAATGCAGTGGATGTGGTGCTTGTTGTAGCGCTGGTGGCTGCGGGAGATGAGGTGTTCTGTGTTAAATACTCAATCACCTCCTCACGATTTTGGGAAGTGATGGCATGTGCCTTCTTCTGAGCACTGTATTTTGGGGCAGGTCCGCACGAAATCACAGCAACACCACCTCGCACAGCCACAGACCTGCCGGTGCCTGGTGGTGTTCCTCTGGGTCTGCCTCTACCTCTTCCTCTACCTGGTTTGTCCATTTTGTCCATCTCGGGGGTATGCTAGCTATATGCAGTGAGGTGGGTTCTCACTCAACACAACAGGTAGTTAGATGCAGTGAGCTGGGTTCACTCAACAGTAAAGGTACTTAAGATGCAGTCAGGTGGGTTCTCACTCAACACAATAGGTAGTTAGATGCAGCGAGGTGGCCAGGTGGGTTCACACTCAACACAACAGGTAGTTAGATGCAGTGAGCTGGGTTCACTCAACACAACGCTAGGTATATGCAGTGATGAGGTGGGTTAAGTAAACACAACAGGTACTGGGTAGTTAGATGCAGTGAGCTGGGTTCACTCAACAGTAAAGGTACTTAAGATGCAGTGAGGTGGGTTCTCACTCAACAGAACAGGTAGTTACATGCAGCGAGGTGGCCAGGTGGGTTCACACTCAACACAACAGGTAGTTAGATGCAGTGAGCTGGGTTCACTCAACACAACGCTAGGTATATGCAGTAATGAGGTGGGTTAAGTAAACACAACAGGTACTGGGTAGTTAGATGCAGTGAGCTGGGTTCACTCAACAGTAAAGGTACTTAAGATGCAGTGAGGTGGATTCTCACACAACAGGTAGTTAGATGCAGCAAGGTGGCCAGGTGGGTTCACACTCAACACAACAGGTAGTTAGATGCAGTGAGCTGGGTTCACTCAACACAACGCTAGGTATATGCAGTGATGAGGTGGGTTAAGTAAACACAACAGGTACTGGGTAGTTAGATGCAGTGAGCTGGGTTCACTCAACAGTAAAGGTACTTAAGATGCAGTGAAGTGGGTTCTCACTCAACACAACAGGTAGTTACATGCAGTGAGGTGGCCAGGTGGGTTCTCACTCAACACAACAGGTAGTTAGATGCAGTGAGCTGGGTTCACTCAACAGTAAAGGTACTTAAGATGCAGTGAGGTGGGTTCTCACTCAACACAACAGGTAGTTAGATGCAGCGAGGTGGCCAGGTGGGTTCACACTCAACACAACAGGTAGTTAGATGCAGTGAGCTGGGTTCACTCAACACAACGCTAGGTATATGCAGTGATGAGGTGGGTTAAGTAAACACAACAGGTACTGGGTAGTTAGATGCAGTGAGCTGGGTTCACTCAACAGTAAAGGTACTTAAGATGCAGTGAGGTGGGTTCTCACTCAACACAACAGGTAGTTACATGCAGCGAGGTGGCCAGGTGGGTTCCCACTCAACACAACAGGTAGTTAGATGCAGTGAGCTGGGTTCACTCAACACAACGCTAGGTATATGCAGTGATGAGGTGGGTTAAGTAAACACAACAGGTACTGGGTAGTTAGATGCAGTGAGCTGGGTTCACTCAACAGTAAAGGTACTTAAGATGCAGTGAGGTGGGTTCTCACTCAATACAACAGGTAGTTAGATGCAGCGAGGTGGCCAGGTGGGTTCACACTCAACACAACAGGTAGTTAGATGCAGTGAGCTGGGTTCACTCAACACAACGCTAGGTATATGCAGTGATGAGGTGGGTTAAGTAAACACAACAGGTACTGGGTAGTTAGATGCAGTGAGCTGGGTTCACTCAACAGTAAAGGTACTTAAGATGCAGTGAAGTGGGTTCTCACTCAACACAACAGGTAGTTACATGCAGTGAGGTGGCCAGGTGGGTTCTCACTCAACACAACAGGTAGTTAGATGCAGTGAGCTGGGTTCACTCAACAGTAAAGGTACTTAAGATGCAGTGAGGTGGGTTCTCACTCAACACAACAGGTAGTTACATGCAGTGAGCTGGGTTCACTCAACACAACGCTAGGTATATGCAGTGATGAGGTGGGTTAAGTAAACACAACAGGTACTGGGTAGTTAGATGCAGTGAGCTGGGTTCACTCAACAGTAAAGGTACTTAAGATGCAGTGAGGTGGGTTCTCACTCAACACAACAGGTAGTTAGATGCAGCGAGGTGGCCAGGTGGGTTCACACTCAACACAACAGGTAGTTAGATGCAGTGAGCTGGGTTCACTCAACACAACGCTAGGTATATGCAGTGATGAGGTGGGTTAAGTAAACACAACAGGTACTGGGTAGTTAGATGCAGTGAGCTGGGTTCACTCAACAGTAAAGGTACTTAAGATGCAGTGAGGTGGGTTCTCACTCAACACAACAGGTAGTTACATGCAGCGAGGTGGCCAGGTGGGTTCACACTCAACACAACAGGTAGTTAGATGCAGTGAGCTGGGTTCACTCAACACAACGCTAGGTATATGCAGTGATGAGGTGGGTTAAGTAAACACAACAGGTACTGGGTAGTTAGATGCAGTGAGCTGGGTTCACTCAACAGTAAAGGTACTTAAGATGCAGTGAGGTAGGTTCTCACTCAATACAACAGGTAGTTAGATGCAGCGAGGTGGCCAGGTGGGTTCACACTCAACACAACAGGTAGTTAGATGCAGTGAGCTGGGTTCACTCAACACAACGCTAGGTATATGCAGTGATGGGGTGGGTTAAGTAAACACAACAGGTACTGGGTAGTTAGATGCAGTGAGCTGGGTTCACTCAACACAAAGCTAGGTATATGCAGTGATGAGGTGGGTTAAGTAAACACAACAGGTACTGGGGTATATGCAGTATTGGGTAGTACAATGTGCAGCTCCCTGTCACACACACAGGTGGTCACTGAATGTGCTGGGCTGCTGGCAGTGGCACACACACTATCAATTAGCAAGGCTGTGCATGCAAAAAAAGTGTCAGTTTGACACACAGAAAAAAAAAATGTACAGGTTGAGCTCTGAAAAGAGCTGTTGCTGGGTGCTTTAAAAGCAATAATAATCAGTCAGGAGCAAGCAAAGCAGCCTAGAACCTAACTACTCTGTCCGTAGGAGAAAAAGTCTGCAGCAGCTGTCCCTTTCCTCTCACTAGCAGGCACACGAGTGAGTGTAATGGCCGCCGGAGGCTGCCTTATATAAGGGGGGGTGGGGCTCCAGGGCTTAGTGTAGCCTGAATGGCTACAATGTGCCTGCTGACTAGTGTTTGGCGAACACCTGGATGTTCGGGTTTGTGAACGTTCGCCGAACATGGCCGCGATGTTCGGGTGTTCGCGCCGAACTCCGAACATAATGGAAGTCAATGGGGACCCGAACTTTCGTGCTTTGTAAAGCTTCCTTACATGCTACATACCCCAAATTTGCAGGCTATGTGCACCTTGGGAGTGGGTACAAGAGGGAAAAATATTTGAAAAAGAGCTTATAGTGTTTGAGAAAATTAATTGTAAAGTTTCAAAGGAAAAACTGTCTTTTAAATGCGGAAAATGTCATTTTTCTTTGCACAGGTAACATGCTTTTTGTCGCCATGCAGTCATAAATGTAATACAGATAAGAGGCTCCAGGAAAAGGGATCGGTAACGCTAACCCAGCAGCAGCACACGTGATGGAACAGGAGGAGGGCGGCGCAGGAGGAGAAGGCCACGCTTTGAGACACAACAACCCAGGCCTTGCATGAGGACAAGAAGCGTGCGGATAGCAATGCATTTTGCCGCCATGCAGTCATAAATGTAATACAGATAAGAGGTTCCGTAAAAAGGGACTGGCAACGCTAACCCAGCCGCAGCACACGTGATGGAACAGGAGGAGGCGCAGGAGGAGAAGGCCACGCTTTGAGGCGCAACCCAGGCCTTGCATGAGGACAAGAAGCGTGCGGATAGCAATGCATTTTGCCGCCATGCAGTCATAAATGTAATACAGATGAAAGGTTCAATAAACAGGGACCGGAAACGCTAACCCAGCAGCAGCACATGTGATGGAACAGGAGGAGGCGCAGGAGGAGAAGGCCACGCTTTGAGACACAACAACCCAGGCCTTGCATAAGAACAAGAAGTGTGCAGATAGCAATGCATTTTGCCGCCATGCAGTCATAAATGTAATACAGATAAGAGGTTCCGTAAAAAGGGACCGGCAACGCTAACCCAGCAGCAGCACACGTGATGGAACAGGAGGAGGCGCAGGAGGAGAAGGCCACGCTTTGAGGCGCAACCCAGGCCTTGCATGAGGACAAGAAGCGTGCGGATAGCAATGCATTTTGCCGCCATGCAGTCATAAATGTAATACAGATGAGAGGTTCAATAAACAGGGACCGGAAACGCTAACCCAGCAGCAGCACACGTGATGGAACAGGAGGAGGCGCAGGAGGAGAAGGCCACGCTTTGAGGCGCAACAACCCAGGCCTTGCATGAGGACAAGAAGCGTGCGGATAGCAATGCATTTTGCCGCCATGCAGTCATAAATGTAATACAGATGAGAGGTTCAATAAACAGGGACCGGAAACGCTAACCCATCACAGATGTTCACTGTTCATGTTACTTGGTTGGGGTCTGGGAGTGTTGCGTAGTCGTTTCCAATCCAGGATTGATTCATTTTAATTTGAGTCAGACGGTCTGCATTTTCTGTGGAGAGGCGGATACGCCGATCTGTGACGATGCCTCCGGCAGCACTGAAACAGCGTTCCGACATAACGCTGGCTGCCGGGCAAGCCAGCACCTCTATTGCGTACATTGCCAGTTCGTGCCAGGTGTGTAGCTTAGAGACCCAATAGTTGAAGGGTGCAGATGGATTGTTCAACACGGCTACGCCATCTGACATGTAGTCCTTGACCATCTTCTCCAGGCGAGCGGTGTTGTAGGTGGAACTGGGCGATTGCTGTTCTGTGGGCTGCTGCATGGGTGTCAGAAAATTTTGCCACTCCAAGGACACTGCCGATACCATTCCCTTGTGCGCACTAGCTGCAGCTTGCGTTCTTTGTTCCCCTCCTCGTCCTGGGTTTGCGGAAGTCAGTCTGTCGGCGTGGAACTGGCTAGAGGAGGAGGATGTCAATCTCCTCTCTAATGTCTCCACAAGGGCCTGCTGGTATTCTTCCATTTTGACCTGTCTGACAGTTTCTCCAATGAGTTTGGGAACATTGTCTTTGTACCGTGGATGCAGAAGGGTATAAACCCAGTAATCCACGTCGTCCAGAATTCGAACAACGCGCGGGTCGCGTTTGATGCAGTCTAGCATGAATTGTGCCATGTCTGCCACAGTCCTAACAGAATCCTCATCATGTTCTTCTGAGCTTGACGCACCCTCATCATCATCACCAGCATCACGCCGTCGTCGCCCACCTTCTTCCTCGTCTTCTTCTGCTGTCCATTCCCGCTGAATCATGGAAGTCCAACGTGCACCGCTCTGTCCCTCGGCAGTGGGGGCGTCCAAGTCCTGCTCCAACTCCAGCTGTTCCTCGTCCTCTTCTTCAGCATAGCTGCCGGGAGGACCAGCGTTTCCTGAGGCAGATTGCCTGATGTTGGTATCATCATCACGCTGATCGTTGTCCTCTTGAGATTTCCCCACTTGCATCCTGACTGCGGCTTCCTTGATCTGCAGCATTGATTTTTTTTCAGCAAACACAGCAGTGGTATCGTAATGCTGAGTGAAGAGTTGTCACCGCTCACAAGCAACGTGGATTGCTCAAAATTTTGGAGGACTTGGCAGAGGTCCAACATGGTGGTCCAATCAGATCCACAGAAGCTTGGTAGCTGTCCGGATGCGCCTCGGTACTGCGCCGTCATGTACTGGACCACTGCACTCTTCTGCTCGCAAAAGCGTGCTAGCATGTGCAGCGTCGAATTCCAGTGCGTGGGTACGTCACACACCAAGCGATGGTTCGGTAGATTGAACCGCTCCTGCATCTTGGTGAGTCCCTCCGAAGCGGTACTGGACTTTCGGAAATATTTGGCCACTCGTCGCACCTTCAGCAGAAGATCTGCCACGCCTGGGTATGTCCTCAGGAACCGCTGAACAACTAGGTTCATAACGTGTGCCAGGCAAGGGATGTGTCTCAGCTTAGCCAACTTTAAAGCGCGAATGAGATTGCCCCCATTGTCACACACAACCATGCCTGGTTTCAGGTCCAGTGGTGCCAGCCACAAATCGGTCTGTTCCTTGATTCCCTTCCAAATTTCTTCACCTGTATGCTGCTTATCTCCAAGGCAGATCAGCTTCAGTAAGGCTTGCTGACGCATGGCAACAGCTGTGCTGCACTGCTTCCACGACCCTATTGCTGGGTTACCGATGCCGGATGAGGTACCGCTTTGAGAGGCGTTGGAGGAGAAGGAGTCAGAATCGAGGTAGAAGCTGCTGTTATCTCTGAGGGACGCCGGTCCAGCAGTTTGCGGCGTGGGCAACACGTAGCCGGTGAGGAGTCGCTGCCAGGCTCCACAAGGTTCACCCAGTGCGCCGTCAGGGAGATGTATCGACCCTGGCCAAAGGCATTCGTCCAGGTGTCTGTGGTGAGGTGAACCTTGCAGGCAACGGCATTTTTCAAGCTTCTGGTTATTTTGCTAACCACGTGCTCATGTAACGCTGGCACTGCAGACCGCGCAAAATAGTATCGGCTGGGAACCACGTAACGTGGGATGGCCAGCGCCATCATGCGCTTGAAGCGGTTTGTCTCCACCACGCGATATGGCAGCATTTCGCAGGCCACAAACTTGGCTATGCTGGCTGTTAGTGCCACGGCCCGGGGGTCATTTGCTGGCAATTTTCTCTTGCGCTCTAACATCTCCAGGACAGACAACTGAACCGTAGGATCGCACACCGAAGGACAGTTGGTTGTTTTTGTCGTGGTCGTTGAAGACTGGGAAACGTCAAGAGGACTGTTGCGGAAACTGACATCGTCGTCTACTACGGATGTTTGTGTACCACGTAATGGCTGGGCTGCTGCTGAGGAGGGTCTGGTGACAACGGAGGCAGTGTTGCTGGGGGCTGGAAGCGAGCCGCTACCCTGGCCTTGCGTGTTTGACCACAGAGTGCTATGTTTGGCTACCATGTGGCGGCGCATGCTGGTGGTGGAGAGGTTGTTGATATTTTTTCCCCTGCTCAGTCGGGTCCTGCACACCTTGCAAATCACCATGGTAACATCCTCCCTGCAGTCGTCGAAGAAAGCCCATACTTTTGAGCTCCTTCTTTGCTGGCGAGTTTCTTTCGTGCCTCTTTGGCGTCTCACTTCTACGGCTATGCCTGTTGTGTCCGAAATACCCCGCCCCCGCCTACTTTGTGGCACATGGCGAACTCTTGCAGCAGTGGGTTCTGCAGCAGACTCATCTGTACTGCTGCTATCCCGACAGCGAGGTTGTACTCGATAATCCGGGTCTGTGTCCACATCGTCCAAAACCTCCTCTTCCATCTCCTTATCTGTGACTGTGTGTGTGTGCAGTGGACTAGAGCTCCGCAGAACACCCTCTGCGCACCTCACTCCCATGTCTTCAAGATGTTCTTGGTGGACCTCCTGCAATTCAAATTCCTGCGCACATTGCTCAGGGATTTGGGTGTCTTCGTCCTCGCCTTGCATTTCAGTGCGTGGTGCATTTACCTCGCACAATGGTTGTGAATCCGGGCAACAACATTTCTGGCTGTTCCATTGTTTGTGGGGGTAGGAGTGGGAATAGCTCCTCCGAAGAGGCCATTGTGTCCGGAAATAATTGTTCAGACTGTTTATTCGGCCATTGTGTGCATGGTGTAGCTGCTGGTTGCGTCACCGTTGTGCCCACTGGCTCCTTGTAACTGGCAGAGGACCTCGTGCATGACAACAAGGATGTGCTGGTGCTGCTGCTGCTTAACCCGCTGCTGGACGCTTGAGAGGTCATCCAATTCATTATCCGTTCCTGTTCTTGTGGATCAGTGAGGGTTGTTTGTCTGGCACACATGGGTGGTATTGAGTGGGTTTTCTTAGGTGCTCCACTGCGGCCTCTACGTGAACCGTCAGGGGAAACACCTCTTCCCTTGCCCCTCCCTCTTTCACTGGATTTCTTCATTATGGTTGTACTGATCCCAGCAGTACACGCACACTGACTGGCAGTACAGTGGCAATAGACAATGCTATATAGTATGTTATAAACTGGTGATGGACGGAAGTACTACTGATCCCAGCAGTACAGTGGCAATAGAAGACAATGCTATATACTATATTATACACTGGTGATGGACGGAAGTACTACTGATCCCAGCAGTACAAGCTGACTGGCAGTACAGTGGCAATAGAAGACAATGCTATATACTATGTTATACACTAGTGATGGACGGAAGTACTACTGATCCCAGCAGTACAGTGGCAATAGAAGACAATGCTATATACTATATTATACACTGGTGATGGACGGAAGTACTACTGATCCCAGCAGTACAAGCTGACTGGCAGTACAGTGGCAATAGAAGACAATGCTATATACTATGTTATACACTGGTGATGGACGGAAGTACTACTGATTCCAGCAGTACAGTGGCAATAGAAGACAGTGCTATATACTATATTATACACTGGTGATGGATGGAAGTACTACTGATCCCAGCAGTACAGTGGCAATAGAAGACAATGCTATATACTATGTTATACACTGGTGATGGACGGAAGTACTACTGATCCCAGCAGTACAGTGGCAATAGAAGACAATGCTATATACTATGTTATACACTGGTGATGGACGGAAGTACTACTGATCCCAGCAGTACAAGCTGACTGGCAGTACAGTGGCAATAGAAGACAATGCTATATACTATGTTATACACTGGTGATGGACGGAAGTACTACTGATCCCAGCAGTACAGTGGCAATAGAAGACAGTGCTATATACTATATTATACACTGGTGATGGACGGATGTACTACTGATCCCAGCAGTACACGCTGACCGGCAGTACAGTGGCAATAGAAGACAATGCTATATACTATGCTATATACTGGTGATGGACGGAAGTACTACTGATCCCAGCAGTAAACGCACGCTGAGCAGACTGGCACTACAGTGCAGTGGCAAATATAGTATAGGAGGCTGGGGGGCCCTGGCTAGCCTAGCTGGTGAGAGAGAGTCTAACCTGCCTGCCTACCCAAAGCTAAACCCAAACGCAAGTGGCGGAGAAATAACTCGGTTCGGGTATTTATTTACCCGAACCACGTGACCCGCTCGGCCAATCGCAGCGCGAGCCGCGTGTTCGTGCCCGAACCACGTGACCCGCTCAGCCAATCACAGCGCGAACCAAACGTTCGGGGAACGTTCGGCCATGCGCTGTCAGGCCGAACATACGTTCGACCGCATGGCCGAACACATGGCCGAACACCACGAGGTGTCCGGCGAAGCCCGAATCGAACTCGAACAGCCCGAAATCCGGCCGAACCCGAACAGTGGCGAACACTGTTCGCCCAACACTACTGCTGACTGTGATGCAGAGGGTCAAAGTTGACCCTCATAGTGCATTATGGGGCCAATCGAACTTCCGCAAAAGTTCGCCTGGTGCATGCGAACGCGAACCCCCTAAGTTCGCCTGGAACCGTTCGCCGGCGAACTGTTCGCTACATCTCTAATGCTCAGTATTTCATTTATTCTTTACAAAAGACACTCCCTGAAAAGGATGTGTAAAAGGATGCCAGCTGGTCTCACAAATCTCCTGCTCATTATTTTGGCAGTTGGGCAGAGTAACTGCCATTTTGAAAACAAAGAAAACCCTGAGAATCTCCCGTGAGGCGATAGACTAATCCAAAATCAGTCAGGCTTTTACAGATTACTGTAAGCAACAACAACATAGGAAGAAAATAATTCATAACTCATTTTACTCTGGGGCAAATGTACATTTTATACTTACTCATACACATGTACTGTACTTTATATTTTACAATTTACAGCTTGAGAACCTGTGTCCTAGGAGGTCATTTTTAAATTCTTTTTAATATAACTTCTTTCACCGCTTTGCAATTTATAAAGTACCAAAAAGTTGGTGAAAGGTACCTTAAAAATAATTTTGAGTATGTTCTGGCTTGCTGGTGGTTTAAAAAGGCATTTTATTGACCAGGTGTGAAAATTTTACCTAGGAGAAAACTTAAGAGAAAAAGTGAACAGCATATGTGCCCTTGTCGATAAGGTGTATTTTAAAGAGTAACTGTCAGGCTGCAAAAGCTAATTTAAACCTCTATTCTCCTGTGTTAAACAGTTTAGAAGGAAGCCAAAAAGGCAATACTGAAGTTAAAAATCTCTCTTACTTTTGATGTGTGCTGAACAGCAAGGCTGTTAGACCCAAGGACAAGAGGCTGCATACCATACTGCAAAGCATTCTGGGGCTGCTTCTCCCCACCTTGGGTCCTCCCCTCAGCTGCTAGTGAGAAGTTACAGGCTCATGTTACAGCAGCTTGTAATGCAGTCCAGCTCACAGCACTGAAAAAAAATCACAGGGCAGAGTATACTGCATGAGTCTGCTATTGTTCCTAGCCACATGGCTAATTAATATTCACTGCACAGTAGTGTTGTCCATTAGGATCTTTTTTGTGAGTCGAATCATCAGGAAGCAGGGAGTAGTGTTGGGCGGACACCTAGATGTTCGGGTTCGCGAACGTTCGCCAAACTTCGCCGCGATGTTCGGGTGTTCGCGCCGAACTCCGAACATAATGGAAGTCAATGGGGACCCGAACTTTCGTGCTTTGTAAAGCCTCCTTACATGCTACATACCCCAAATTTACAGGGTATGTGCACCTTGGGAGTGGGTACAAGAGGAAAAAAAATTTAGCAAAAAGAGCTTATAGGTTTTGAGAAAATCGATTTTAAAGTTTCAAAGGGAAAACTGTCTTTTAAATGCGGGAAATGTCTGTTTTCTTTGCACAGGTAACATGCTTTTTGTCGGCATGCAGTCATAAATGTAATACATATAAGAGGTTCCAGGAAAAGGGACCGGTAACGCTAACCCAGCAGCAGCACACGTGATGGAACAAGAGGAGGGTGGCGCAGGAGGAGAAGGCCACGCTTTGAGACACAACAACCCAGGCCTTGCATGAGGACAAGAAGCGTGCGGATAGCAATTTGCATTTTGTCGCCATGCAGTCATAAATGTAATACAGATGAGAGGTTCAATAAACAGGGACCGGAAACGCTAACCCATCACAGATGTTCATTGTTCATGTTACTTGGTTGGGGTCCGGGAGTGTTGCGTAGTCGTTTCCAATCCAGGATTGATTCATTTTAAGTTGAGTCAGACGGTCTGCATTTTCTGTGGAGAGGCGGATACGCCGATCTGTGACGATGCCTCCGGCAGCACTGAAACAGTGTTCCGACATAACGCTGGCTGCCGGGCAAGCCAGCACCTCTTGCGTACATTGCCAGTTCGTGCCAGGTGTGTAGCTTCGATACCCAATAGTTTTTGTGACCCTAGGCTATGATCTCTTCGGCCTAGGGGCCCAAAACTCACCAGTCAAGATCCCCCTAAGAGTCCCTACAATGCTAGAAAATTTGGTACTGCTGAGCCATTGCCCTTTGAAAAGATATGAGATTTTGGAAAGTGAAATAGGGAGGCAATGAAAGCCTATGGGGGATTTTACCAATTTTGGACCCCTGTAACTCTGGTTTGCAGAGATGTAGGGACCCCATCTTTGGAATCCAAGTCTAACAATATGTCTTCTACCTGCATGAGACATTTCGTGAAATTCAGACGTTGCTAACGGCCATGGCTGAGATTTATGTACGTCACCATCACTACCATTGAAATAGCCCAAATAAACAGGTTTTTGTGACCCTAGGCTATGACCTCTTCGGCCTAGGGGCCCGAAACTCACCAGTCATGTTCCCCCTAAGGGTCCCTACAATGCTAGAAAATTTGCCACTGCTGAGCAATTGCCCTTTGAAAAGATGTGAGATTTTGGAAAGTGAAATAGGGAGGCAATGAAAGCCTATGGGGGATTTTACCAATTTTGGACCCCTGTAACTCTGGTTTGCAGAGATGTAGGGTCCCCATCTTTGGAATCCAAGTCTAACAATATGTCTTCTACCTGCATGAGACATTTCGTGAAATTCAGACGTTGCTAACGGCCATGGCTGAGATTTATGTACGTCAACATCACTACCATTGAAATAGCCCAAATAAACAGGTTTTTGTGACCCTAGGCTATGACCGCTTCGGCCTAGGGGCCCGAAACTCACCAGTCATGTTCCCCCTAAGGGTCCCTACAATGCTAGAAAATTTGCCACTACTGAGCAATTGCCCTTTGAAAAGATGTGAGATTTTGGAAAGTGAAATAGGGAGGCAATGAAAGCCTATGGGGGATTTTACCAATTTTGGACCCCTGTAACTCTGGTTTGCAGAGATGTAGGGCCCCCATCTTTGGAATCCAAGTCTAACAATATGTCTTCTACCTGCATGAGACATTTCGTGAAATTCAGACGATGCTAACGGCCATGGCTGAGATTTATGTACGTCAACATCACTACCATTGAAATAGCCCAAATAAACAGGTTTTTGTGACCCTAGGCTATGACCGCTTCGGCCTAGGGGCCCGAAACTCACCAGTCATGTTCCCCCTAAGGGTCCCTACAATGCTAGAAAATTTGCCACTGCTGAGCAATTGCCCTTTGAAAAGATGTGAGATTTTGGAAAGTGAAATAGGGAGGCAATGAAAGCCTATGGGGGATTTTACCAATTTTGGACCCCTGTAACTCTGGTTTGCAGAGATGTAGACACCCCATCTTTGGAATCCAAGTCTAACAATATGTCTTCTACCTGCATGAGACATTTCGTGAAATTCAGACGTTGCTAACGGCCATGGCTGAGATTTATGTACGTCACCATCACTACCATTGAAATAGCCCAAATAAACAGGTTTTTGTGACCCTAGGCTATGACCTCTTCGGCCTAGGGGCCCGAAACTCACCAGTCATGTTCCCCCTAAGGGTCCCTACAATGCTAGAAAATTTGCCACTGCTGAGCAATTGCCCTTTGAAAAGATGTGAGATTTTGGAAAGTGAAATAGGGAGGCAATGAAAGCCTATGGGGGATTTTACCAATTTTGGACCCCTGTAACTCTGGTTTGCAGAGATGTAGGGTCCCCATCTTTGGAATCCAAGTCTAACAATATGTCTTCTACCTGCATGAGACATTTCGTGAAATTCAGACGTTGCTAACGGCCATGGCTGAGATTTATGTACGTCAGCATCACTACCATTGAAATTGCCCAAATAAACAGGTTTTTGTGACCCTAGGCTATGACCTCTTCGGCCTAGGACTGCATTGAATGCGACCCACGCATTGTGCGCATTCTGGACAACACCAATTACTGGGTTTATACCCTTCTGGATCCACGGTACAAACACAATGTTCCAAAACTGCTTGAAGAAAGAGTCAGACAGGTCAAAATGGAAGAATACCAGCAGGCCCTTGTGGAGACTTTAGAGAGGAGATTGACATCCTCCCCCTCCTCTAGCCAGTTGTACGCCGACAGACTGACTTCCGCAAACCCAGGACGACCAGGAGGGCAGCAAACAACACAAGCCGCAGCTAGTGCCCAAAAGGGAATGGTATCGGCAGTGTCCTTGGAGTGGGAAAATTTTCTGACACCCATGCAGCAGCACACAGAACAGCAAGCGTGCAGATCCACCTCCAACACCAATCGCCTGGAGAAGATGGTCAAGGACTACATGTCAGATGGCATAGCTATGTTGAACAATCCATCTGCACCCTTCAACTATTGGGTATCGAAGCTAGACACCTGGCACAAACTGGCAATGTACGCAATAGAGGTGCTGGCTTGCCCGGCAGCCAGCGTTATGTCGGAACGCTGTTTCAGTGCTGCCGGAGGCATCGTCACAGATCGGCGTATCCGCCTCTCCACAGAAAATGCAGACCGTCTGACTCAACTTAAAATGAATCAATCCTGGATTGGAAACGACTACGCAACACTCCCGGACCCCAACCAAGTAACATGAACAATGAACATCTGTGATGGGTTAGCGTTTCCGGTCCCTGTTTATTGAACCTCTCATCTGTATTACATTTATGACTGCATGGCGACAAAATGCAAATTGCTATCCGCACGCTTCTTGTCCTCATGCAAGGCCTGGGTTGTTGTGTCTCAAAGCGTGGCCTTCTCCTCCTGCGCCACCCTCCTCCTGTTCCATCATGTGTGCTGCTGCTGGGTTAGCGTTACCGGTCCCTTTTCCTGGAACCTCTTATATGTATTACATTTATGACTGCATGCCGACAAACTACGGGTAGAACTTACCGGTAGCGGTCTTTCTACGAGTCCTCCAGGACGGCTCCCAACATGAGAGATAGCCAGTTCCTCCCCCTAGGAAACACGCCCAGTACAAGTTTTACATAAGCCCCTCTCAACCCAGAATCCCTCAGTATTAGCAGAGTAGACCAGATCCAGGGACTGAGTTTAAGTTATATTCCATCCTCCACTTAGGCAGACATTATATCTTACCCAAATAGGGAGGGAACTAAGGTAGCCGTCCTGGAGGACTCGTAGAAATACCGCTACCGGTAAGTTCTACCCGTAGTTCTCTCCTCGTCCTCCAGGACGGCTCCCAACATGAGAGACCACCGAGGACCCCAATTTACCTTAGGGAGGGATAATGTTCTGCAACACCTTCCTTCCAAACGACATGTCTTGGCTAGAGAGGAGATCCACTCTGTAGTGCTTGACAAACGTATGGTGGTTCTTCCAGATGGCCGCTTTGCAGATCTGCTCAAGTGATGCGCCAGACCTTTCAGCCCAAGAAGTTGAAAGTGACCTAACTGAATGAGCCTTAATATTTTGTGGGGGTGATTGTCCCTGACTGGAGTAAGCAGACACAATAACTTCCCTGAGCCACCTAGCGATAGTATCCTTGGATACCTTTAAACCCTTCTTTACCCCTGAAAAGGACACAAAAAGATGATTTGATCTCCTAAAGGGAGAGGTAGCTTCGAGATAGGCTAAAACTGTCCTTCTGACATCAAGTCTATGCCATTCTTCTTCCTTGCTATTTGAAGGGGAATCACAAAACGACGGGATAACAATCTCTTGGGATCTGTGAAAAGTAGAACTAGCCTTAGGGAGATAGGTTGGGTCTGTCCTGAAAACTATTCTATCAGGGAAAATTTGCATAAATGGGTCCTTTATGGAAAGTGCCTGTAAGTCACCAATCCTACGTGCTGAGGTGACTGAGACTAGAAATGCAGTTTTAAACGTCAGGGCCCTGAGGGTAGCCTTATCCAAAGGCTCAAAAGGATCCTTAATTAGAGACTTCAAAACCAAATTTAGATCCCATGGGGGAACCAGTTTTGTCGGCAAGGGTCTAGACCTAGCGACTGCTTTCAAAAAAATCAATAATGGCCTGTTCTTTGGCCAACCTAATATTCAAAAATAAAGAAAGGGCTGTCACTTGTACTCGCAGCGTACTAGGGGCTAAGCCCAGATCTACTCCGTCCTGTAGAAAATCAAGAATAACAGGGATATCATTACTTATGATCCCCTTTTTTAATTTCCATGAACAATAAACTTTCCAAAATTTACAGTAAATTTTTCTTGTGGTGAGTTTTCTGCACTTCACCATAGTCAGAATTACTCGATCTGAAAATCCTCTATCTTTTAAGGATCTCCATTCAAGAACCAAGCTGCCAGGGAAAATTTCCCCGGGCTTGGGTGAAACTTTCCTTTCTGTATCAGTAAATCCCTCCTCCAAGGAAGGAACCATGGGCCCTTGGTTGCCAAGTGACAAAGATCTGGGAACCATTTCTGTCGAGGCCAAAACGGAGCTACAAAGATCACCCGGGCTGCCTCTGTCCTCACTTTCGATAGAGTACGAGCGATTAGAGGAAAAGGAGGGAACGTGTAAGAAATGGACGGTTTGAAAATCCATTCTTAGAGCACATGTTTCAGACAAAGGACGTCACTTCCTGCTTAACTGACCGAAGGCGGAGATAAAGTTCAAATCTGCATCCTTTCAGCCAATCACACTGAGCTTCATTAAGGGAAGTGCTGTATGGTGAGGGGGTGGAGTCAAGGGGTATATTGTCTTTGACCATGTGCTGTGAGAGGTCTGTCATGATTTTGGTGAATATTCGCGGGGCTGTGGAGATACCAAAAGGCAGTGCTTGGTACTGGAAATGACATATCGTGTCTCCCAGAATCACCGCAAACCTTAGAAACCTTTGGTATGAGGGGTGTATGGGCACGTGGAGATAAGCATCTCTTAAATCGAGGGTTACCATGAAGGCCTCTCTCGGAATCAGGGACTGCACCGAGGACACCGTTTCCATCCTGAATTTTACTACTTGAATATATGGATTTAGCGACTTTAAATTGAGAATCATCCGGTATTTCCCCGAGGGTTTTTTTATCATGAAGACTCTTGAATAGAATCCTTGGCCCCACTGTTCCTTTGGGACTCTGGAGATTACTTCCTGGTTGAGTAGTGACAGCACCGATGCTTTGAGTGCCGATGATTTCTCTATTTCTTTTGGGCAGCCTGTTAGGACAAAATTTGTTGGGGGGCTCAATGTAAATTTGATTTTGTACCCTGTAGCAATCAGATCTAGGATGAACTGATTTTGGGTAACCTGACTCCATTGGTCTATAAATTGAAGGAGTCTCCCCCCTACAGGCACCATGTCACTTGTCCTGTTTGGACCCTCCAGCGGGGCCCTTGTTGAATATAAAGGAGGACTTTCCCCTTGTAGAGGGGTAGGTCCACTTTCTTTTCTGTGGCTGCATTCGTTGGTCCTTTTGAAAGAAGGGTTTCCTACCTCGAAAGGACCTCTTTGGCTGTAATCTCTTCCTTTTATCAGGGAATTTCTTCCCCTTGCCTGAGGCTCTTTCTAGAATTTCCTCCAGGTCCTTGCCAAACAGGAGGTCTCCCTCAAATTTCATGGCACATAATTTTTGCTTGGAGCTAAGATCCCCTTCCCAGGTGTTGAGCCATATCGCCCTTCTAGTAGTATTAATTAGGGCAGAAATCCTAGCGGTTGCTCTAAGGAATTCTGTTGCGGCATCCGCTTGGAAAGCAACCGCTCGGGAAATGACGGGAAATGATTCAAGTATTTCTGCGTGAGAGGTCCCTGCAATAAGATGATCCCTTAAACCTGCCAACCAACTGTTTAAGTTTCTGGCAATACAGACTGAGGCAATGGCTGGCTTGAAAGCGAACGCAATGGCCTCCCAGGCTCTTTTAAGCCTCGTTTCAGCCTTCCTGTCCATCGGGTCTTTTAACGACCCTGTATCTTCAAAAGACAAATCTGTGTCCTTAGAATATTGCGAAAGTGCGGCATCCAGTCTAGGACACTTGGCCCATTGGGATATGTCCTCTTCCTTAAAAGGGAATCTACGTTTAAAGGATTTGGGAATATATAATCTCTTTTCTGGATCATTCCACTGATCCGTAATGACTTTAACAATTGCAGGGTGAACAGGGAAGGATCTACCCTCTATAGATTGTAACCCCTGATAGATTCCATCTCTAGCCGAGGAACCCGGGGTTTGCTCAGAAATTTCCTCAGCCTCATACACCGCCCTCAGAAGCTCTGACGTTTCCTCTGCACTGAATAAATACTTTGCTGATTTAGACTTGGAAACGGACTCAGAATCCAGCTTATCCTCAGTCTCCTCAACAGAATCATCTGCAGAGGTAGTTACAGCATAACCCTGGACCTCACCCTGTCCTGTCATGGAGGTACCAGCCTGCTGGGTATCCTGGGGGGCCCCCTGGCCTTGATCTACCAGGCTCGGCTGAGGAGAAACTACTGGAAAAACACTGGATGACATGACAGTGCGGAAAGCCTGGAAAGTTGAGGAAAACTCTTTCCTCATTGACTCCATAAAGTTTAACATTACTTCAGATGGGTCAGCTTTCTCTTTTGTAATACATTTCTGACAAGTAGACTTAGTGGATGAGGCTGAAAGTTTAGCATCACATTTTGAGCATCTCTTAGATTTTTCTCTGTGTTTGACAGCCGGCGTCTACAATAAAGCACAAACAAAAAACCCAACGCAATATTTGAAGTTTGTTGCTTCAGAAATAACATGCAAGACAACTTATTCATGGGGCTCCATGTTTGTTCAGTGACCCACAGCATAACCTGCTCACTGAAAAACAGCAATGCCCCCAGCCACAGCAATGCTGTGGAGATAGAACCGCCTGAATTCCGCATACCTGGCTGGCTGGATCAGGGGAGTTCTTGCGGCCATCAGCGGAGGAACCTGCAGCCTGCTCCATGTCCTCCCTGTTAGTCCGAGTGGCTGGACTGCACTGGCGTGTAACACGCCGCCGCGGCCACGCTTAAACAGCGTTGTGCCCTGTGACCCGGAAGTATACGCGTACTTCCGGTTACGCCGTACGATACCTCTACCACCGCCCCTTCCAGCGTCAGCTGACACTATGCTCCCGGCCGGCGTCTTCCGCAATGGAGGAATCCGCCAGCGAGCATGGAAATCAGGAGAGTCACCGTCCATTCCCTCCAGCCCGACACTAGCTCAACCCGCAGGCATCCAGGGAGCGAAGGGGAGAGGCACTTCCAAGCAGACAAACCTGCCCAGGTAATACAGGCCTAATACCTGCACTGGATGTTTCCTGGGTGGGAAACACAGCAATACTGAGGGATTCTGGGTTGAGAGGGGCTTATGTAAAACTTGTACTGGGCGTGTTTCCTAGGGGGAGGAACTGGCTATCTCTCATGTTGGGAGCCGTCCTGGAGGATGAGGAGAGAAAAGCATGTTACCTGTGCAAAGAAAACAGACATTTCCCGCATTTAAAAGACAGTTTTCCCTTTGAAACTTTAAAATCGATTTTCTCAAAAACTATAAGCTCTTTTTGCTAAATTTTTTTCCTCTTGTACCCACTCCCAATGTGCACATACCCTGTAAATTTGGGGTATGTAGCATGTAAGGAGGCTTTACAAAGCACGAAAGTTCGGGTCCCCATTGACTTCCATTATGTTCGGAGTTCGGCACGAACACCCGAACATCGCGGCCATGTTCGGCCCGAACCCGAACATCTAGATGTTCGCCCAACACTACACGTGACCCGTTCGGCCAATCACAGCGCTAGCCGAACGTTCGGGTAGCGTTCGGCCATGCGCTCTTAGTTCGGCCATATGGCCGAACAGTTTGGTCGAACACCATCAGGTGTTCGGCCGAACTCGAACATCACCCGAACAGGGTGATGTTCTGCAGAACCCGAACAGTGGCGAACACTGTTCGCCCAACACTAGCAGGGAGTACATGACGACACAATTGGCTTCATAGGAGACAGACAAACATGG